>NC_133803.1:9134770-9503936 GCF_043250625.1 Sebastes fasciatus
ATCATTTTAGTTTAGAGTGTTACCAATAAGATATTACTGGATATCAAAAGGCATCAGCATCAAGTAGGAGTTGTTTTCATATTCAGTCTTTCTGTGTGTTTATCTGTGACGTGAGCAAACATAAAGTGGTGACTAATGCTCTAAATCAACAATAATTATCCTATTTGTTTTAAATCATTTTTTCCTGTGAGGTTCTTGTTCACCCTCGACTGCGTCCCTGATTCTTCCACCGTGTCAGGGACTAGTTTACAATTTAGTTTGCTGGAGGAATGTATTTAATGAGTGCTGAGGTGCTTTCTGGTTGGTCCTTATTAAAACATGATCCCCCCCCTCCCTCTTTGGCATCGAGCTGAGACTGCCAGCTGTTGCACAAGAAGCTCATATGACCACTGACTGTTTGTGTTTGTGAGATCATAGGAGCATCCATCTTGATAAATACTTATCAGAGAGAGATGAACTGAGGTGGCAGCTCTGGCTGTGCTGGTCTGAAGCCTCTTAGTGGACCCGTGTGGCATTCTCAGTCCAAAGCCTACAACCCCCTCCTCCCGCCATCAATGCTGGTTTCTGATTACTGCCATTTCACTGACCTCCCATCTGTCTGCTTGCTATTTGGTTTCTTAATCCTGTAATTTTCATACTGCGGAGCTTGAGGGTTTGCTTGGCAAACGGGGCTGCATGCTAACACACACACAAACACACGGCCTAGTGGTGAGAAGGAGCTAAAGCTTAATTGCTGTCAGTGGCAGTACAGATGGCGGCATTAACTGAAGTTAAAACAACCCTTATGTAAACCCTCTTGTGTAACCCCCCAGGACAGCCCCATACTGCTACTGCTTTCACGACTCTGTCTGTCTGAATCTGTCCAAGAACGACGGGGAACCACACGAACAGTTGCTCTCTCTTTTGTGGAAATCATGGCGGTCTTCGGAAATAAGTGAATTCCTGCACACGCAGATTCAGCCCTGTAGTGATTTATTACGCACTTCAGCGATCACCTCTGGGATAATTTATTACACTCTGTGCTCGTGCTATTCTGAGACAAACTTCTGCTCTCCTGTGGAAAATCACAAGAGACGACTGTGCCTTTGGTGGTTTGAGAGTAGCTCTAAGTTTCTTAGTGTACTGTAGGTCAATACCAGGAAAAGTTCACAGGCCTGCTTTTGTAGGGTTTTAATGTGATTTAAAAACTATGAAAGAATTACCCAAAATAAACCAAATTAACCATTTTGATTTTTTTTTGCAGATATTCTGTGCATCCATTTGTGTCTTTTGTTTAACACCTTTGAAAACTGTCCTTACTTCACATGCCTGCTGTCCTTTTTTTCAGCACAAACTCAGCTATAACTCTGACTTTTCATTTGGTCAATTTAACAAAGAATAAAGCTGCCAAGGAACCCAAAATACAAGAAAAACAACCCAGGTGTCTCTAAATTATTATTATTTCTATAAATCTTTAGTGATAATTAGGGATGCACCAATCAGACTTTTTCAGTCTCCATAGCGATACCTGGGCTTTGGGTATCGGCCGATACCGAGTACCGATCTGATACCAGTGTTTGATTAATAAGCTGTATGCCTCACTGTGTGGAAGTGACTGGGATCATTTTTTTATGTTTCAGCAAACAGCTGGTATGCTGACACCAGCAAAAAAATCTTAAAAATCAGGAATTACAATTCAGGTGTAAACCTTTTTAATGCAGCAACAAATTGCTTCCTTAAACAGGAATTCAAACTCCAGTATATAATGTATATAGTATATAAACATAGAATTGAATTGATGGACCCGATCATCACCAATACCCGATCCAGCTATTGGAGTCAGTTTCGGCCCGATATCCGATCCGGTATTGGTGCATTCCTAGTGATAATCACTCAAAATATATTATAATAGAACAGTTCACAACTGTAAGAAATAATGTTTCACTATTTATACACAAATACAGCAGAAAATGTAAGAAATAAAACTAATACAGTCTATTTATATGTAATGTGATGCAGCTGTGCAACTTTCATGACTTTCATTTCTTGTTTGTTATTGTGGACTTTCTCCAGAAGCAGTGATATTTACAGTATATACTGTATATAGTATGTTTTCTTATTTGAATGTGATTTGTATGATCTCGTAGCTAATCTCTCTCTGTCCTCTGTGTGTCCTCTGTAGGGCAGCGCAGGGAAGGTGTTGCAGTTCAGACCATCATGCCCTTTGCTCTGGCAGCAGGACAGGAAGTGTGTGTGTGAGCGACCCTGGTTGGCTCTGCTGGGATGAACATGCCACTGCACCAAATCTCCGTCATCCCCCGGGATGTCACCTCATCGCGGGTGTCAGGCAGTGGGAAAGCGAAGGACAAAGACAAGGACAAGCAGGTATGTGAAGAGTTAAAAGGCTGGGGACACAGCTGAGGATTATGGGGTGGTTTCATCACAGAGATATTCTACAACAGCAAGGGGGGATTCTGATCTTAGCTCTGCAAACTGACGTGCAGACTAATCTTATGTCACACATTTGTTTTATTTACTGCACAAACAAGTCCAGTAGAGTAGAGAGAGACAGAGGAGTAATATTGAAAAGGTCGAGTTTGTTTTACCAAGTAAAAAATAGATCCCAAGTAATTTCAGCAAATGGCCAAACAAGACATTCGTTTAGCTTCAAGTGACTGTTCTAGTAGCTGAGTCTTGTCCATCGGGAGCAAAGAGGAAGTAGGGTGACATTGATATAGAGCAACAAAGTTCGCAGACGGAGGAGGTCGGGGTGGATGGATGGCTCAAGAAAACATTGCACTTGTTTCCTGTTTCTCATTGACACTCAACATTAGTTTCTTTTAACCATGAGTGTAGTCATTCCCAAACCTTAACCACATTGTTATTATTGTAACCATGACTACAAAAGTCCCCTAACATTCAGGAAGAAGTCATTTTGACCCAAACCATTATGTTGACCTAATTCTAACCAGGACGCGTTCGTGCCTAAACCTAACCAAACCTTAACCATCACGTTGTCACATCATAAAGCAGATTCATTTTTCAGCAGTGACTTTCAACTGATTTCAGGTGCTGTACAATTATATATAAAAACAACATAATAAAACACTAAGACCAATTTAAAACCAACAGAATATTAAAATAATAAAAGCTTTAAGCCCAATAGGAAAGGAAAAAGGCGACTCATGTCGAGCCAAAAGCCAAGGAATAAAAGTGCGTTTTGAGGTTTGATTTAAAAGCAGGCAGTGTGAGAGGCTTGGCCAACACCAACGTAAAGTACATTACAATAGTCAAGACGTGTGGTGATAAAAAGGACTTAACCCTGGATAAAAGCCGCAGTTGGAAAAAGCTTGATTTCACAACTGAGTTTCTGTTCAGATCATGAAACACTTCTATGTGTCGTTCTGTAGGGAATGGACTGAGGATGTATTTTGTTGTTTAATTTGGAGGACTTGCTGAGAAGTTCTCCATTATCTTGAAGTGTGCATGTAGACTGCCAGGAATAATGAAAATACACTCATGAGAGTGTTTGCATACATTTAATACTGATGGCCTGTTTTTCTTCCCTCCAGAAAAATAAGTCATAGTCTATCATTCATTTTTATACACATTGAAAAATAGTTCCCTCAGTTTTTACTACAGCAAACAAAACCTCAATTTGGTCTTGTGACAGTTTTTGTTTTATCATTGTTGCGAGTGGCAGAGTTGACTGCTTTCATATCAGCGCCACATTAAGTTATGCTCTGCTTACTGTCACTCACACACCCACTGGAAGAACATTTTTTGCCAGATGCCTTAAAAACTTTATTATCTTGTCTGTTCCTTTTTGGTTTATTGTGTCATTGTTTTTAAACTAGGTTTGACAGTGTGAAATTTGTAACTTTAAAAAACAACTCTTTGTTTCATAGAAAAAACTACAAGAACCTACTGAATGCAGACATATCGGCGGAAATGTCAACTAGATAAAGACAAAAGCAAATAGGTTTTAATTCTAAATGACAAAAGTTAAAGAGGGTTGGCGGGTGGAGAAAGTTACCAGAGCTATCTTGTAGTCATTTACCAGAGAACAATCAGAAAGTTAATTTCCTAATGCCAGGGGTGTCAATCTGCATTACAACGTTTCTCTCACAAATAAATTATTTCTATGCTGCCTGTGGGTTGAGCAGAGGTTTTGCATCCAATGAGGCTGGTCAGAGTTCGGTCTGCTTTTCCATTTGTGTCTGAAACTGCCTGGTTTTGCAGTTAAGTAGCGGATCAAATACAGGATTTGGAATCTTTATTGGTTTTGTAAATCGTTTCTACTACAAATTTACAAAACGAATCGATAAAATCCCCAACTGAGAGGACTTTTATTCATTATCTCTGCTGCTTTGAAGGATAGTCATAAAAATCTTTCCAAAATAAAGGCATCAAGCAATCTATGAGGCCACTATTTATACAGAAGAGGGTTAGTGCCACATCTTAGAAGTTCATCCGAGTCTATCACAGATTTCTGATTTGAGGATTTTGACTTTGTTCTTTGAATTCTGACGTTTTCTCAGAATCCAAAGAATTCTCCCAGAAGTCCTTAACCCCTCTCACATCTAGACGTCATTACGAATTATCTGATTTTTTTGTATGTCTGAGGTTGTTATCACTTTTGATTTGTCAAAGAAAGTCAGGTGTGCGCTCATGACCAAATCAGTTCTCAGTCTCACATGCAGCCCATCAATCTTTACTTTCTCCCCCCTCTCTGTCTCTGTACTCCAGCAGCATCAAACACCACAGTGAAGTGCTCTCAGAGTACAGTTGCTTTTTCTGAACTGTGGAACAAAGCGAGGTGCTAAGACAATATGTCCATGGCCTGCCCTTTCTCCTCGGCCTTATCAGCTCACAATAGACCCTGGGCGCTAAGTGCAGCAGCACAGGTGTTCTTAAGAGGCTGCTTCGTGCTGCATATGGTGCTGCGCTTCAGCCTCTTGTGTTGTAGAAGTGATAGTACAAACAAGCTGTGAACTGGCGCCGACATGTATTTTTACATTACACACACACACACACACACACACACACACACACACACCTCGCTGAAGATTCATTTGCTATTATAGCTGTGTTCACTATGAAACTCAAAATAATGCATTGTCATTGCAGAAGTGAAAGTGAACTGGGGTTCACTCTGAGCTGGTCTCATTTCCTGCAAAGTCAAATAAAGGTGTGAGTTTGTGTAGCTGAGATACCTTTTTGTAGAATGCATGTGTAATAGGATTAAATGGTTTAAACTTTGAGAGCAGTCGTAGCAAGGTTACCTTAGTCTGCTGGAGAATAAAAGTGAAACTGTAAGCTGTGTAATGTCTGGGGTGCATTTGGTTTCCCTGCCGCCATGTTTGCTAACAGTGTAAAGATCCAACCTGGCATCTCTCTGCTCAGCATCACTCTCTCCCTCTGTCTGTCTCCTGCTGGCTGAGCCTCCTATTTCCCCCTGAGGAATAAGTGGATAAACGGCAGCGACTCCCGTCCTCCCTGTGGAACCATCAGCAGAGCAGAGAAAGGAGAAACAGAGTGTAGGAAAAGAGGAAAGAGTGAGTGAGAGTGTTTACTTTGAATGCTGATTAGCTCGAAAGTCCTGGAGGTGTTTGTGTGTGTGTATGTGCGTGTGTGCCCAGAGTTTAGTCACAGAGCACAAGCCCATCTGGCCCTCTTAGACAACACAACTGGTCTTTTAGCGCCTCAAGAAAAAAAGCAGAACTTTCCTCTACTTAGAATTCAGAGTTGGTCAGCTGCTCCTTTAGAGAGCAACACATCTTTAACTGTTGCTGGCCACTCACTGGCCTCTCTCCTCCAGCTCCACTCAAGTTCATTTGTCTTCTTCGCAATCCTCTTTGGGTATGTGCTTGTGGGCAATTTGTCAGTGCACTGTGGGTCCTCCACTTGAGATCTGCTGTTTGGGTAGATAAATTGAGTTTTAAGAGTTATTCTTAAAACAGCGTGAAACGACTTGGATAGCAAGAGTTTTATTATGCAGGGGGGAAAAAGAAAAGTTCCTTGACTGTTCTCAGCTTTGGCAAATAATACAGTCTGATATATTTGAGTCTGGGGTTTTTGATAAGGCGAGCAGCGAATGGATTATTATGCACGAGTTGACAATAAAGTAAGCTCTGGCACAGGTTGGCAGGCTGGTTGGCTTTTGTGGTATATCTGGGAAATGCATACTGAGCTTCCGTTGTTTGTTGATTATCATACATCTTTAACCCCATCAGCAATGTCACTTGGCGGTGTTTTTACTGTAAATAAAGTCATTTACATGATCAGCATGTGATTACTGTACATCCAGCAGAGCTGAGAAATGTATCAAAGCTTCATTGGACACAGCTGTAGCTTTCATTTTCACATTAACACATGTATTCACACCAACGTGCATGACCTCGCTCATACTCGCTAGTATTATATTTAGCAGTATATCTCTGACTGTGCACGCACTCAACACTGTGATACTTGATAACCGCCCTTTTGATGCTGCATGTATTTTTTATGAAAGCACAGGGAGCGCTGGAAGCTTTGTCCTTCAATAAGCGCATGTCGGAGTCCAAGGACAGTGAAGACCAGCCGTGTCTCTGATGTTTGGCGGTTTGATAACAGCCGCCGCCGCAGAGCTCCTCTTGGTCTCCACAAAGCTTAGCTCCACCAAACATTGACCACCAACGCGAAAACTTTCAACACAGCCTCCAGGCTAGACGGGGCACTGTCTAATGTGTCTGTATTTGCTGATTCAACTAAGCACTTCTAGTATAGTGACAAAACTCGTTCACTTGAACCAGCGTTCTTGCACTTTTGGTGCAGTTGAAGCATTTTGGCTGAGATGGCAGATAGCAGTGTAGCCTGTTTACTCCACCCAGCATTACTTAATCTCTAAAATATTTTCCAAAGAAATACTGTTTGATTAAATGTGTTTGAAAAATATTTGAAAATATGTTTCTCAGCCTTGAGGCAGAGAAACCTTTTCCAAACATTTGGTGGATCTAAACTGTCCAAATCATTCCCATCCAGATTGCCGTGCCTAGGGACTTGAAAATGGAAATGCTATGATAATCACCCAGAAGGCCTAGGGGGCTGAGTAAACTAGGCATGAAATGCTGAATTATCGGGAAAAGGAGTGTTTACATGTGTGACTCGAGTACATAAGGAATAAACTTAAGGTGGCCACTTCTAGTTGGAAGCAACATGTGATTTGGTTTATTTTGCAGACTTTAAAAGGTGCAAATGCAAAAGATTCTGTGTTTTCACTGGCACACGTACGCTACATACACAAATGATCCAGTGTTAATCCAGTTAATATTCAGGTTACACAAATGTAAACGTGTGCAGATATTTTCTGTCTTTCTCACACACCTTCATATAAACACACACATACAGTCATCCTGGTGTAGATGTTCTGAGGCCAAGCAGGTTCCCCTGGCCTGTCTACAAAGCAGAAGCTGGAGAGAGAAGATAACACTTAGGCAAAATGGGCTTCTCTCTATTCTGGCAGACGTTTTCATAAAGGTATGAATGTTGTGTGTCAGCAAACTAACCTACTTTGCATATGCCGCTCGTGGAATTCAGAAAGATTTCACAAACTCTTCAAACATCCCGTCTTTTGCTGCTGATATACAGTAATTACAAAGTCATTACTGACTTAGAAGTGCAGAAAGTTAAAGGTCAAATGTTTTTTTTTTCTGTGGTGCTTCTGTGTTCTGGTAGTAGGCAGTACTTGTTTTGATCAATTTCATTAGCAGATTAGAGATTAGATCTTTTTAGTCCATTTAATGTCAAAACATAGTAAAAAATGCCTATCACAAGTTCCCAAAATTCAAAGTTAGATCTGCACATTGCTTGTTTTGTGTGACCAAGACTCCAAAACCCCCAAATATTCAATTTACAATGATATATAACAGAGAAAAGCAGCAAATTCTCACATTTTAGAAGCTGAAACCGCTAAACGTTTGCCATTTTTGATTGAAAAACGCCTGACTATTTGATTAATTGATTTTCAGCACTGACCTGCAGGATCCACAGTATATTTACAGCAGCCCATTAACCTGCTGCTGTTATTTTTCCGCCTCTTGACTCTCTGACTCATTATCTAAGCCTCTCTTTCAGGAAACACACATGCCAAGATGTGCAGGTACACACAAATACACTCACATGCCAGCAGCTGGTGTTGTTAGTCAGCCCGTCTGTGCAGGACTTGCACGGGTCCCCTGGAGGACCCTGCTGCGCTGAGCCACTTGAGGTTGAAGTGCTAAAAAACATAATTAAATGTGGAAGCGCCGACATGACGGCCGACCCTTTGAGGGCCTTGAATGTTGTAAGGAAGGACTTTGTTTCACCTTCTCTCATATCATTAGCCCCTGTGATGGCTCCAGGGGTTATTTTACTTTCTTGTGGGAGCTGTGAAACTGTATAAGTTTTATATATGCGATTACAATTGACCCATAGCAGCAGAAAATAGACTTCTGAGAGGCATGGCAGGAAATAATTACAGTCCCCTTACCTGCTCTATATTCTCCTCGTCATGGCATAATGTTGGATGATAGTCGAAGGAGAGTTTGCTTTGTCTCCAGGGTGAGGGGGCACTGTGTGTATTTCAGCTCTTGGTTTCAGAACAGCAGCTATTAGCAGTTGGAGAGACATTCAGAGGAGACGGGTGTCTTCTAATTAACCCCTGCCCCATCGCCCTTCGCTACCTCCGCCCACACACTTATAGACACACTTTCCACAGCTCAAAATTAACACTTTAAATAAGAAGACTCAGCAAGCTGCTTTCCGATGTTCTTTGAGGTAAAACACATTTTCAAATGATAATCTCATGATTTACATTTTATGTGGGCTTTTGTATAACCTAATCCGACAGATGTATAGCCACTAACCTACAGACATTTGTTCAGCCTGTCACACACTGCAGGAACAGAAAGTGCACTTGAACACAAAAAAAGCTCTCTGCTGCTGTGAAAGGCACCAATTTTGCCAGAATGAATTTAAAGGAACCAATTAAATTCTTTGCACACAGTTACCATTTCTCAGATTTTGAATAGCTCTGTTGTCGGAGCGACTGTGGTTATAGTGCACAGAGACACGTGTGAAGAGCCAGCAGATAACCAGAGGCAGACATGCAGACAGACAGAGATGAACAAAAAAAAAAAAAACACAGATGAAGTTATTTCCAGGAGGGAGAAATGAAATCACCACGTGAGAGGCCGCATCTGCCGGTCCTCTCTCCTCTTTCAGACGCTGCTGCCTTAGTCTTTGCTCTGTGCTTCTGTCGCACTACTGTTAACTGGAAGGTGTGTCTCTGCGGGGTGTCTGAGGACACCGCTTAATTGAGACTGTGACATGCTGATTTGACTCCTGTGACTCACATGGCCCTGAACATTCAGCCACTGCCAGTCAGATCAATGGTGGAGGCTCTCTGAGCTCTCCCACGGCGGCCATATTCATCATCCCGAGGAGACACTGCACACGTTCCTCTCACCACAGCCTGTCGCCTGGTTCTGTGGAGTCTGACGCACAATGGCTGCCTGATGTATGCTATTCATATGCTGCCATACACCCCAGTTGTATAATGAGTCTGACAGGACTCATAGCTCTGTCACACTCCATTGTGGTTACCAGTATGTGGTCTCTAGTGCATTCAGTGAAAGATAGTGGGCAGTCAGATGCTTTCCAGTAAGATATGATGATGAGATTCCCAATTGTTTTCATTTGAAGGAGGAGGACTTTCAGGCACAAATACACACCAGAATCTCTTACAATGAGACTGCATCTTATTTTTGTCCAATCCCCAGCTCCCTAAATGTCTTTCTCCAACTTCTCCTCCACTCCCTGCTCCCACCACCTCCTCTTTTTCATCCTCCTCCATCATCCTCTCATGGTGTTATCCAGTGGAAGATTAGCGCAGTTAATCTCTCCGCCTATGGATTCACTAGTGTGGCCACACTGTGAACTCCTCCTTGTTGCTGTCTGGGGAGGCAGATGCCCAACGGCTGCAGATGTTGACTCAATTACAGACCTTTTCGTCTCGTCTGTATAAAATGCCGTGACTGCTTACACTGTAATTCTGCTGCCATGAGCTATAGGGCGCACACACAGTGGGATCACCACCTCCAGTCAACCCGTGCTAGTGTATTCTTTTGTTGTGAAAAGCAGCAGCATTTTAGACAGTCACCTTGCCTGTGTATGAGGAAGAACTTTTTAGCCATGTTAGAAGCAGGCCTCTAGGTATGGCAATGTCGGTTTGTCGATCCTAGTGACTTTGGTGATCCAGATTTCATCTAGCGCCATCATTAGGTCAATTGAATTTTTGCCCAATACTTTGTTTTATGACCAAAAACCTGCAAAACTAATGACATTCCTATCAGCCTCAGCTTAACTTGTGTTCACTGATTAGCAATTAGAAAATGTTAACATGCTAAAACACTGAGCTAGAGATGGTGAACATGGTACAAATTATACCGGTTTAACATCAGTATGTTAACATGCTGACATTAGCATTTAGCCCAAAGCACCGCTGTGTCTCACAGAGCCGTGAATGTGGCTGGTCAAAGGATAAATCCGGTTTAATACAACTTGGGTCTTATTTACAGAGTTTTATTCATCATTTCTATTGGTTATGATAGCAATACGTTCACCAAAGTTACTCTTCAATTCTGGAAACACGGCAACATCAGTACAACAAAGTCTGGCGGGCCAAGAAACCAGTGGTCGGATGATCAAACAGGTTGTAAACAAGCTAAGAATGAGCGCCCCCTTACAATGTTTGATATAATGCCTTAGTATAACACAGGAAAATGGTTTGAATGCACAACTATAGCAAGTAGGGCAGGTCAAAGTTGAAGCAGAGAGTTGGTTAATGGAAGACCATTCTTTTACCATTCACTTTTGTTTTCCAGCAAGTAAGTTTGGCTAATGTGACTTATTTCCCCATGTTCCCAGGTCTCAACAATTAAGGTATTGAGTACAATGTTGGATAGGAAATGATGGCAAAGACTATTTAAATGAGACTCAAGCTGTTGTTTCTGCATCAGTTTTTTGTGTATGACCAGAATGACTTGACTGTGTCCTTGCACCACTTTACTGAGAGCCTTAAATGGCACATTGGAGTAACCAGTCATTTCCTTTGATTTAGACTTTGAGGACTTTTTCTCCGGATGGAACAAAACAGGACCGATTTACTCTGGTTGTTTATACTGTAGACAGGAGAGCCAAAGAATGGAGGCTATAATTGGCATGTCCAGGGTCAGTCAGAGAGACTGGAATAAGACCTGATTTAGACACATTTGAATTAAAAGAGGTCAGTTAAATTTAGCCGGATGTAATTCCCATCATTTGAGTAAATTATCACATTGCAGGGTGTCTGTTTGGCTGCCAAATGAGTGTCACAGGTGGAGATTATTCACATCTTGTGTCAGCAAGGCACATGTTTTCAAAAGTTAAGGTGCAGCTAAAACTATTTTAAAATGGAAAATGAAAGCAGTCCAATGGCCCCTTGTAATATTTGCACTACCAGTGTTTAGAGAAGTGGTTTCAAGAGTTACTTTAAACAAAACCAGTATGATAAAAAGGTACCTAAGAAGAAAGAAAGTTTTCACAGGTCACTAAGACAAAAACACTGCATTGCAGAATAATGACTATTCTTCCAAATGTGTAGGATGTTCTGTGCTTTTGGTTTTCATATTAGTGACGGCCATGACATTTGAATTGGTTTGTGCTGTTTCAGAAAATGAAACCATCAAAGCTTTAAAAGCTGCACAACATTTTTTCATTCACTTTTGAAGCACGTCTTCAATAAGCGGAATTGCTTTTGATCCCTTTTAAGTGTGCACGGTGCAGCTGTGTGATATAAAAGAATTATTGAAATCAAATAAGAATGTGTTATTGGAAGATAATATGAAATGATCTGGATCAGGATAGGAAACAGTCCTCGCTATAATTGCCTGCATGCACGTTTTATGTAGGCAATACATCATTTACAACTTTAATCAGTTGTGAAAATTGTCTTTTTTCCCTCCAAATGATGATTCTCAGGGATATTTGTTGCCCACCTGTGCTGCGCTGATCTGCATCTGTGTCAATCGCTAACTACATTTTGTAACCGTGTGAGATCAGTTGTATAATATTGTCATCGGAGAGCTGCTAAAGAGACAAATAAGCTTTCATCCCACATCTTTCCTTCAAAAATGTTAATCTTTGAATCAAATGATGAACAGATCAGTAGAACTCAATCAGCTTTGTTTGTAAATCAAAGGTGGGAGCCCCACTGTTCTCCAAGAACATTTAACTAATGGACAAACCTGCTACTTTTTCCTATTGTACTTTACAGGAGGGGGAGAATCTATTCTCTGTTATGTTGAAAAGAAAGAAGAAAGACAGCATTCACAAAGAGCTCCCACGGGCAGAGTAGAATACCAGATGTTTGTTGCTTGGAAATGTCTGCAGCTTAAAGCCCAGAGCACATTTTGAAATCTTATGATCCATCTTCAGCAGGCGAACAGCAAGTGTCTCAACAAAGATTCATCGTATGATGCGTGCTTAGAGAGATGAAATCTGCTGTCTCTAGATCAGTGCTTAGACATTTTTAGACATAGAGGTGTTTATGTAAATGAATTGCTATTGCAAATGTTCCCTCTTGACCCTGGAAAGTGTTTTTTTTATTTTGCCTTTATTGCACCTCTGGACCAGTTCAAGACAAAAGAGTAACCGATAGAGATAATTGAGTCATATCACGGGTCATAAGCCACTTTTGAACCCAAGAAATTGTGTTCACGGTGCTTATCTTATCCCTCCTCAGCCTGTGGATGGCACAGCTGCTTGAATGCACTAGCACCATGGTCTCCTGATGAGGCTTTCACTGAGCTCTGCAGAGAGCAGAGCACTGCAGCCCGGCATTGACATTCACCTCTGTCTACCGAGAGGAGAAATTGAATACAGGTAGAGCACACTGAACAAGCACAGACACAGGGTCCAGGTGAGAGAATAAAAAGATAAGGTGAAAGAGAGCACAATTACGCTCTGTTGTAAACAACTTGAAGGAAGGGAGAAAGGAGTATGTTGTTGCCGTAGAAACGGAGCAAAACGAGTACTATTGGCAGGACCGAAGCAGCAGAGGCAGAATGTGGAGAAACAGCCTGCTGTTAACCCCAACATGCCTCAGCTTTGCTTCTGTCAGAGCTGTCAGATGGCTTATGTGGCAGGAGCGCTGTGGTTTCCCACTTTGCTTCATCAATGAGTATTCAGGTAGTGGTCTCTCCGAGGACCAGTGCCATCCGCAAACTAAACCAATGTCCTGATCTCAAAGGCTTTTGCAGGTGCGCCTGACTCAGAAAAATGTCTTCTCTGTGAAATCGAGGTGAAGCCTATTTGTAAGAGCAGGAGCTGTCAGTCCTCTGTCATTTTGATTGATGTGTTTATTTGAACCCACGGCAACTTCCACACATGCATACGAAGGCGGGTGGCTACCCCGTTATCCGTCGCCTCAGGTCACGCTGCCGGGGATGACAGCAATCAGGCCGTGTCTTTTGAATGCTTGCATGCACGAACACACTTTTGTTCCTCTTGCAGGGCTGTGGCCTCCCTCAGGGTTGCTAATAGATTATGATGGTGCTATATGTGAAACACGAAAATCTCAGGCCACTGAGACAAGAGGAGCATGGGGGACACGCAGGCAGAGAGAATGAGTCATCACCGTCACCTACTTTAATCAGCGTTGTTTTTATCGTTTCACTTCACACCACAAGGACTCCTTTTTAATAAGTTTTCATGGAACAGAGGGCATCTCTTAACCATAACCCGTTTAAGGTTAACAAACTCAAATTGACTGTAATTGCTTTTTTGGCACAGACACAGAGAAGCGCGCACACACACCGCTTTTATTAGCACTAATGTTCGGGAATGCTTTACTTACACATACGTCCATTGTTTGTTTCAGTGTTGTTTACCAAAACAAGTTGAGGTCAGGGTTGCAGTAGCTCAGTTTATTGGATCGGGGGGGAGTGTCTGGACACATTCGTCTCTTCACTCTGACGGCGTCGTCACATTACGAATCTGTTAAAGCAGCGCATGTTGAGCGATATCTTCAAAGCACTGCAGTCAATCGTGACAACTGATAGTGTTGGCAAACTGTCGCCTTTAAGTGCATACTCGAGACTTGTCTGTGTGTGTGTGTTTTTTTTAAATGGTATGTTGGTGTGATTTGACGGAGATGACAGTCATCCTCAGTTGTTGACGCTGAACAGAGTCCGCTGTGTTTAAGGCTGCACACACCGACTCCAGGAAGTGTGCAGATCTGGGCAAGGGGAAAGGATTTTTCTCTTGGATTGGCAGGAAACTTGTTGAGCGTGCTCACAGCGTGTAAATCTGTTTGTGTGTGTCATCCAACTTACACACATTCACATGGAAACGAAGCCAGCCACATGATTGAAAGCTGAAACTGCTACGCAATAAGATACAGAATTGAGCGAGGACAATGGAGTATTAGTGGCTGGTGGAAGAGGATCTGATGCGTTGCTTCTGTTGACCACTCGAAGCACTCTGACTGAATACAAAACGTATAGACCGCTGTTGGTCTCCCAGGGAGCTGAATTACGCCGCTGAACAAGCAGCTGAAACTCTAGCTGCAGAAAAGGGGCACTTTGTACGAATGAGGAAAATGTAAAAGTTGCTGCTTCCATAAAAATGTAATCACTCTTTTCCTGAGGACATTTGATATCTTTGTTAATAGCTGGTTGATGCCTTTCCTCCCTCTCTCCCAAACCCTAAATACATGCTTATGTCTCTGAAATGTGCAATACAAACGTGCTTATCTAAGTGGAATTAATATGTAATCACCACTCAGAAATTTTATTGCAAAATGTGAGTAATGCATTTCTTGGTTTTGAGCTTGGAGCAGAGCAGTTAAAGCACCAGTTAAAGTTTTCGCATGAAGAGTAATTCCTGTGTGTGTTTATTGGAAGCGACTTCGCTCTATAACACTGTTGACTCGGGGCTGAGATAAAGAGGGAGCAGCTCACAAGGCTCTCTACTTTAAGGAAAGGTTGTTGAACTTGTTGTTAGGCCTCAAGTGTGATGAAAGAGGGAGGGGATGGAACAAGCGGTTGAGAATTGCTGTGAAAGCCAAAAGATGTCATCAGGAAAGTATCGCCATCTGCTCCCTCTTTGAGAGCTGATTTCAGTCCCATTTCGTGTGGAAACGCCGCTCTTTACGGTGATATTTGCTCAAAGCTGTCTGCACACAGACGGAGAGCTGACCACACAAACATTGACAGGGTGGAGTGAGATTGGAGCGGTGATTGGAAGGAGGTCTGAGTAAATTTAGAGTCAGTGGACAATGAAGATGAAATGTAGAGAGAGAGAGAGGGAGAGAAAATGTAGAGGAGCTTAGGGAATAGCTGAATATGTTTCAGATGGCAGAAGCGGGAGATGGAAATGAAGAAAAAGTAAAGGTTGGAGTGTGGACCAGCTGGGAGCGATAGGATTTTGACTTCATGCTTATCACTTCAAAAGACCGGCTGTAAAATGCAGTCTGCTCCTCTGCACACCTTCCTCCATCTTTCTCTCTGTCTCTCCCCTCCTAACCTGAGGTGAAGTGGATCATTTTGGAGAATGTGAGGCCTAATAGTTACGGTTTGATATGCTGTGCAGTTATCTTTCACAGAGACAACCTCTATGTCCCGAGGAGCTAGCTCATTCAGCGCCGCATGTAAGCTTCGGCTCTGCGCTCCCCTCTACTTAATGTGAGCAGCAGTGGTCATAGAGTACTGCATTTTTGGAGTGTGACATTGTTGCTGTAACAGTCGAAACAATCTTCCAGGGGCACCAGGGGGAGTTTGAGACAATCAAAACGCAGCATATTGGTTTCAAATCCGGCTTTGTTTTGTTTCACGCCACGATGTGCCCGTCATCCATTTTACCGTCATCTTGTAGTGTCATAAAAATGATCTGAAGCAATTCACAACAGCTCGCTGCAGCCTCATTGTGAGCCCCTGGCAGCTGCGTCATGTGGCACGGAACAATCCTGACCAACGCTGTAAGAGCTTTCAGCCATATGGAGACGAAAAAAAATGGAGCACACAGGTTGATGAGTAGTGGGACTCATTAGCGAAGCCAACAGCTTTGTCGCCCGTCGATCAGGGGATCACAGCTGAGGTGACAAACGTGATAACAAGGTGTAAGCATGTGAAAGGCTACTTTAAGCTTCAATTGAGACGTCAATGGAGGAGTGGTGTGTGGGGATGTTTGAGATTACAGCATCTTGATCTTGTTACCGTGGGGTGAGGGTCACTGGGAGGAGTGGACTGTCACATATCATGTATCTTGTAAAAAATGTCAGCATGAGTCACCAGAAACAATCAATACTGTAATTATGTTGAAATACCTGAATTACATTGCATTAGTCATTTACTGTTGAACATCCATTATTCTCTTAGTAATTCTTATTTTAGTAAATTAGTACAAATTTCCTACTTAGTTTTCTGGAACGAACTATTTAATTTCCTTTTGGGTTAAATAGAGACGGTGTTTAATTGCTACACTTGCAATTAAGTAATTCCAATTAAATGCTAAGATAGGATAACTAAGAGACTTTTAGTCAGTCACACAATTAGCACATGTGAAGAATATTAAATGTAGCAGTTCTTGTAAAATCCTTTTTTTTTAAACTCAATGATCTAAACAAACTGAAATAACAGTCTCAGGCCTTTGTATTTGTTTTCCTCTATCAGGAAGGAAACTTTCATTAAATATTTAGAAGATTATAAGGAAAAAAGGAACCCATAAAATATAGCGTTAGTCTTACTCTTTTGTCCCCAATAAAAGTTTTTATTGTTTTGTTTTGAAGTTGAGTTGAGGGTATGTACAGGACCAGACCAGCAGGGGGCAGTAGAGCAAACAGTGTATCTGAGCTTAGAGTAGCTCTCTGTCCCTCTGTCCTTGCAAGACCAGTGGATTTGAACCAAGAACTGCCTTTTGATGCATCACAACACTCACATTTGTTTACTCTCTCTTGCAACCTGCCTCCAAATCAGTGCGATGGGTTCTTAATGTCTGTGGTGCAGCCTCGAGGGAGATTTTGTCCTAAACTGTTTTCTCCTCAAATTTTGTGAATTTGAATCTAACGTGTCTGGGTTTTTTTTTTTATAATTACAAGCAATAACCCAATATATATCCAAAATATTTTAGCTCCCTGGTTTCCCCTTCTGAGCTTTTGAGCATTTTCAGGCATTCAAAATGCAAATGTACCTTTCAGAGAATTGCAGGCATGAGGCATGTAAGACGAACAGCCTTTAAATGCAAATTGCTGCTGCTCCTCTGGACCGTATTTATCTGGGAGCCAAATGAGGCTGGACCTTAAAATGGCGATTGGAGTAGGTGTGTGGGGGACAGATTCATTGCTCCATCCTTCATCCTGCATCATCAGTGCACGGAGTTGGGAGAGGAAGAGGGTGTGTAAATCCAAGGTTACTCACCTCAGGTGGCTGTAGTGTAGAGGAGTGAGTAGAGTTGCAGCCCACTGGTATACAGAACATCAAAGCATCAAACAAGCTGAGTTGGAAAGAAATGAAACTGTCTGAGGAGGTTGTGTTTACTGTAGTCTTTTGTTCATCTGCAAAAAACACACCTCTGAGGATGCTGTCCTCTGATGGTAGGACTTAGAGGAATTATTTATACTTCCTGTTTGTGTAGTTTGCTTTTGTGTCAAAAGATGCATGCTGTGTTTCCGTTCAGCTACATCAGAGATAAAGCAGTTCAACTTCGTGCCATTTCAACATTATATCACCGCTGTGTCTCCACACAGTCTAATAGCTAAGACTTTTCACTGAGGTTATTTTGACCTGTTGTTTACTGTGGGTGAAGGCGGAGATGGAATTGGTTTAGATGTGGGAGAGGCAGCTTTATAACCCCAGGCATGTTTGTGTGCCAGGAGCTCCCCGCTGAGGGTTCGAATGCTGCAGGGAAGCAACTTACAACCCCGAAATCCTGATCAGATCTTTGAAGGGCAGGAAAAGGAAAAGTGTAGCTGTGGTTAAAGAGGATATTATTGTATTCTGAGTGTGTTTAAAATACCCTAATCCTTATATTTGCAATGCAGACGTCTCCACTTGTCCAGGGTAAATAATGGGTCACCATCTGTTTAACAGCAGGTGATGATCGATGATGTCATAGCTAGTGGACAAGGGGCCAAAGAGGAGCAAGGTGGGCACTGAGGAGGGGAATGCATTAGCGTTTCTAGTGATGCACATTTATAGCAAAAGTGTAGCACAGATGATAGATCTAAAGAGTTTGAAGAGATGGCTGGATGGAGTATCAATCATATCAGTCATTTTCACACAGCCTTTGAAAAATCCTCCATTCTCCTTTCCTGCAAAGACTGAAAACAGAACTGTTATTGCTACTTTCTTATTTGAAAAAGACATGATAGCAATTGTAATTACCCTCACCAGGCTGCTGATGTTTGTAGGAGACAGAGCTAAAGCCAGTCTTGGCCTGCCCATTGATTTTACTTCAAAGAACACAAACATCTACTGTATTATTGCTTATCTTCTGTCAATAAGAAGAACTTAGCAGACCGTGTACATTTGTGGTCATTCAGTTTTAAATTTGAATATCTGTGCTGGTGTTTTAGCCAGTTCTGTTCATCTAGCCCGTGGTCAGACTAATTGTGTGACATTAGGTCAGCCAGGTCGAGAGTTGAACAGCACAATGAGCTCTGCCATCGGGGCTCTGTGCCGCTGCCTGCATCTCAATAGCTTCAGATGACTCGTCTGCTCAGACACACACTCGCATGCGTACCGTGGAGGTTTAATTAAGTGAGAGAGATTCTCGTCATACCTAGTGGCACTCGATTCACCCCGCTGAGAGCGTTACGCAGGTTCTAGGTCTGTCGCCGGCTTCTGCTGTCGTCCCGTGCTCCTCCATAGAGCCTAATGCACTGGTGAAATACTTATCTAATTTAGAAGGTTATCACTAGCCCCAGGTGCTGATGTGGAGGCTGATAGAGTCAATGCTTCAGTCTACACAGTGAACGCTGCGGGTGCTTTTTTTTTTTTTTCCAAACGCTGATAAACCCAGATGCTGGCAGACGTTAAAGAGAGGGCTGTGAGGCTGCTGGCTAATGCATATCTTCAATGTGATGTGTGTGAATGTGTGCGGATGCTAGTGCACATTAGATAACAAACATGAGCCAGCACCTGAACTCTCTGTGAGGAAATCATTAAAGAGCCAAAGATCAGTCTTTCATCGATTGACCGGCGGTTTGTGGTGCTTTACTCTCCATATTTGCTACAGTTTACTAAACAGCACGCTTCTCTAGAGCTTAGAGAATGTTTTTCTGTCCTGTCCCTGTTAAATAAACATACATATAGATGAATAAATAAATAACTCACAGTGTTTACAGACACACTCACTTCCTCTTTACGACACCATGTGTGTGAGTTTCACAGAGAAGCACAGGATTTTATTACATAGCAATGAGATCCAAACCTGCTGGTACTTTTGAATGTTGTACTGTGAACATTTGGGTGAATGTACTATTCCAAGGTGTTCTCATCCCAACTCGTCATATACTGACGCTTTGTCAGAACCCTCGGTGTACTCTTTTCTGTCGCAGTAAACACGTGCTTACCAAGCCCTCGGCATCACTTTTCCATCGCCGTAAACACGTGCTTAATGTTGTGAAGTAAACAAAAACACTTGCTTATGTTCAGGCCATAAAACCACTATAGTTAGGTTTAGGAAAAAACGACATGGTCAGGCTTAAAACTACTACATTTGTACAGTGAAAATGACACTGAACGTTGTGAACAGGGGACGTGAACGAACAGCTGATTGTAGCGTGAAAGTGAAACTTAAAGCACGGGACACAAACAGCCGTTTCCCAGATGAAAGCCTTGTGTTGGTTGGACCCATCCACCTCCCCTCCTGCCTGCCGGTTGTGTCTTTTCGCTCTTAAAGCTACATCACCACACCCCTGGTGCACCTTCTCTGAGCATTTAATATTGCGGGGATGGGTTTACTTTGTAGTTAATAGAAAGCCCGGTGCGTCGCATACCGACTCTAAAGGGTGCCTTGTACATCCGTATCTAACACCGACACCCTGGGATTGAGAACGGGCTGACTATTCTAGTGTTCTCTGGCTCAAACTTGCGTCACACTGTGGACATTTGAATGAGACACTTTTAGTGAATACTGTCTTTTGAGATACTACAGTTCAGTCACAGCTGTGCTGTCTCTACTCAGTTGTATTGTATTACTACTGCTGCTCTGATAGGTCACTGTGACCCTGTCTATCACCATATTTCTTTGAAGTACAGTGTGTTATGCTCTGTGCCACGACAGCGAGTCACTCATTAGTGATACGGAGCTTTTTCTGCTCAGTACTGCAGTCTGCAGCCGGGAAAACACTATGAGACTGTGAACAGGCTCTGCATCACCACTGACGTTTGCAGATTGCGCTTTCAGAGAAGAACACCACGTTCATGTTTTCCCCAGAGTGGACAGATTGGACTCCAGTCGAGTTAAATTAAACATGTCTGACCTAAAAGTGGCAGCTCCGACTTGTTTTAGGCAAAACCAGGAGGTGAGGGATTCAAGTCCATAGTTCTTGAACTATATAAAATACTGTAACTTGTGTGGACCTGAACAAACCCTGAAGCCTGAATGAGGATATTTATTTCAAACCCTTTTTTACTTACAAACATTTATTTTAACACAGAACAATTGATGCATATTGTTTTTCATCATGGCCAGATGTTGCTGCCATGTCACCTCTAACTTCCCATTACATCCAGTATATCCAGTACTCCTCCCATGCTGAAAAAAATACTTCATTTGTGTTAGATTGAGGTAAATGGATTTAATACTGCATCACTTTATTTGGAATATGCATCATGTGAGCACAATATAAACTAAAAATGCATTGTTTTTCATGCATAATACAGTACATATGGGCAACACGTGGGCTGATAAACTGATTGCTTTTGTGAGTTTGGGGAATGACACCCATGATATCCACCTGTTGTCCCAATTCAAATCAATTTTATTTATATAGTGTAACTTTTACAATACAAAATTGTCTAAACAGTGTCTAAAGTTTATTTTTTTTGTAGTTAATTGTTATGGCCAAATCAAGATAATAAATCATCGTTCAGTTGTGCGGTGTTAGCAGCTTGATTTAACTCCTACTCTTTTGTTTTGTTGAATGAATCATTTATTTAACATTTTCCAAGGGGAATTGTAAATGTGCCGCTCAGTGGTGTAATGATTCCCTCCAATCTGTAGTTACTGTTCTGTTGATGTGCGTCATCTTGCCACCAGTGTGAATGTCTGAATTTTGCCCTAAGGTGCATACACTGGCATGCTCCACAGTCCTGTTGCCAGCCCGGCCAGAAATAGCCTTTTGAAAGTGTGGCTCCCAGAAAGAGGTCACTTTACAGTTTGTTCCCCCCCTCCACCCGGTCGGTCACATGCACTCACAACCCCTTTCCACAAATCTCCATTGGCTTTCACTGGCCCATTGGGTGTCAAACTTGAAGAGCTGGTGAGATATTGTGCAAGAGGACAGTGGGCAGTGAGGAGAGCCACAAATCAATAAAGCCACTTCAGTCGGTCCCTTGTTATTTTGGGCTGGTGAATTGGTGGCATTGTGCCGTGGTCGTGCTGCCGCAGTGACGGCCCACTTAATGTTTGCGCTTGTGTATTTTGGTCTGAAGATTATGTACCATGAGGCTCAGAAACCATCCTCCACTGCATTACACAGAGATATGTAAATGAAAAGCAAAGCTCCAGATCAAAGCGTTGCATACGGTTACAGCAGATAAGCAAAGGATCCCTGTGCAGTTATTCAACATTTTACAGAATATTAAACAAGGAAAAAACTTGAAGAGAGAATTTTTGAAGAGTTTGTCTTTGATTTTTCTCACGGACCATCACTCCCCTTCTTCATTTCGGGCTCTCTCCCCTCGTCTCGTTCTCTTAATTTGAGGTAGATTTGATTGAAACGTGCGGCAGGCAGACAAGCTGTAGTGTTGTAGTTATCGGTATGCATGACTGTATTTGAATATGAACTGAAAAGGCTATTACAGTGCAATTTCACGCCCAATGGGACATCTGACATGTTTCTCCTTCAGTAGAAAGCAGACTGTCAGAGTTTTCTCTTTCCTCTTTCTTTCTTTCTTTCTTTCTTTCTTTCTTTCTTCCTCTGTCTCTGTTACCCCTCCATCCAACTCTCTGATATTTTCACCTCCTCTGGATCAGGCTGTTAGACATCAGCTGTGATTGATATTTTCAGACAGGGGCTAAAGTCAGTCCAACCACTGTTCTCTTTAACCCACCTTAGCTTCACATTAGAAAGCCCCGTAGTGGTTCTGTCAACCTGTGGTGAAAGATCACCAGCTCATTATGTGTTGTTAACGTGACAGGGCTCTTAGCTGGCTGAGCGACCAGAAAATCTACTCTTGCATTATCTGCAGTTATACAGTATAGCATATTCTCACCTCGGCATAACAATCTGCTATTTTTTATCCCACTTCCTACCCTTGATGGCTGAATCAAATTGTTTGTCTTAGAACATGCAAAAATTAGTGCTGTCAAGCGACAGGATTGGAGACATTATGTTGATGTGCTGTGAAGTAGATGCATCTTCACTTTTAGAAACCAAGTCATTCTATTGTACAATGCTCTCTTTTATGTTAAAAATGAAAACACCTTGTACATTAAAGAAAAACAGGGGAAAGCAGGAATAGGGCATTCTGAGGAGGTTTTGGGGGAAATTTGCCGTTTTCAATGGTCTTCCACTAACTCCACAGATTAGAATGAACACTGCTGGAAAAATATTATAAGATATTTTAAGACCCCACACCAGGAAAAATACAAGAATACAAGCTTAATGTGTTGGAGACAATGTGGCTCAATGGAGGCAAATCATTTCCATATATTCGGGGATTGTCCAAAACTGAGTTTACTAAATCCAGTACCACCTACACTGGAGGATTGCTATGGGATCATTTTTGAAATATTTAAAATGGAAAAGTTGACTTACACTTTGAGGATCCAAAAAGGCAAATTTTACCAGATTTGGAATAAATGGGTTGAATTTATGACCCCAATACGAGCAGACTTTGTACGACTCCACTAATGTTCTTTTCCTTCCATCATCTTTATGAGAATATTGAGAAAGAAATGTATGCCCCCTTGGTTGTTACATCTTTAATAGAGTGTGGGATAGGCATATGTAAGAAAGTTAAACGTAACTGCTGACAGTTTGAAGGAGAAGTACGCATGGGCATGTAGGCTGTATACGTGTGGGTATGCAGATGAATATTGATGTGGAGTGGTGGAGATGTGTTATGTCTGTACATGTGGAAGAGTATAAGTGAGGATGGAGGACCTGCAGTTCTCCAGAGGACTGACCCACAGTTGCTGCGGCATGCGCATTTCTCTTTTCATGCATATGCATATATACTGTACATATATATAAAAACTGGAAAAGGGTGTAATCTGAAAAGTGTTATAAACACTGTGATGGTGCCTTTTCCAAATAAAAATAAAATAATTAAAAAAAGAAACCATGTCATTCTGAAGCTAGTTATACAAACCTCCTCACTCAGTGACATCAGTAGCTGTTTTCTGCCGTTGCTTCATCATTTAACTACGGCCTAGTTCCAATTTGACACAGTTCATTTACAAACCACTAACTGATGGGGTTTGTACTAGTTCACATTTAGCGTATAGACCAGGTTTTCAGACAACATAACATGCTAAATGGGCCCCTTTGTATTTCCTGTTGCAATGGTTGTTAATGCAGTAGCTGACAGGAAGTAAACCTGGGTCAAAGCTGTTGCCTATAGCAACAGAATGGCAATGAAACGGTCTATTAGGACTTTTCATTCAGTATTGAAGTACACCAGAGACAATGGCATGTTCAAATACCAGAACAGTTTCAGTGGAGAATTTTGCATTGTGTAAAAACAGATCAGCTGAAAGCTGTTTCTCCATCAATGTCATAAAATTCAGTTATATTCATTAAAAGCCCCGATTGGCCACAGACTCAGTTGTTAGTGTAATCACTCATGTTACCTAACATAAAAACTATCTAAGAAGTTTGACGTACTGTAATCCGGTGTACATAAGATATTTTAAATGTGGGGGAAAGAGATCTTTGGTGTCGGATTGGGAAACTGCATCGGCAGGTATCCCAAAATGAGGTATCGGTAGAGAAAAAGTCATCAGTTGTGCAATACTGCAATATTTAATTCAATATTTAATTTTAATAATTCACAATGTGACTTAAATAAAAGTACAGAAGAATTATCCACAAAATATACTTAAAGTTAAATTACTCATTATGCAGAAAAGGTGTTTTATCATATTATTATATTATTATTACTGATTTAGCATTTCAATAATGTTGAGTTGAACTATTTTAAATACTGTTGGGATCTATGTTCTAATCCTATTTTACATATATTTTCTATACTGTTTATAAAGTGAGTTTGTAACATGTCAAATCTTAATCTACAAAGTAACTAATATGTAAAATAAATGAAGTGGAATAAAAAATACAATATTTACATCTGAAAGTAGAAGTCTCATAAAATGGAAGTCAAATACCTCAAATCTGTACTTGAGTAAATGTACTTAGTTACTGTCCACCATTGAAAATTGGAGACTCTTGTAAAGACTGTGATGTAGTTGTTGTTGTGTTGAAAATCTAAAATGTCTTTGTTGTGTTAGCTGGCCAAAGTCCACAAGCCGAGGCCAGTGAACCTGCTGTAAGACTGTATTTAGAGGCCAAAGCCGTCTAAGCGGTGTTACTCAATGAAAGTAAAGTGCTGCTCAGCTCATTATCCAATAGAAAGGACCCGATCTGTCCTTAGTGTAGAGAACAGCAACTCTCACTTCTTCTAACATAACTTTCATATCAAAGTCCTCATTAAGGCCCTGAGGTTGTAGGTTTTCTTTATCGATATTGATCCTTCGAACAAGGTCAAGACTGAATCATTTGGTAAAAGAAATGACACACAGCGTGAATTTATACTCAACAATAAACCAGTGTTGAGTCTTAGAGGGCTTAATGAATTATTCACATGCCTGGGCATACTGTTTGTGACCTGCCGGTGACAGCACAGGGCATGTTTAGTGTGTTGTTTAGCATATTTTAGTCTAATTAGATGGCTGCAATTAACACACTATGTCTTTCCTTCATAGCATCTTGCTCCTTATCGGCTTACCTTCTGTCTTTACAAGCAAGCATCACCTTTCTAAAAGGTTTGATTGTTGTGTGTATTAGTGGACTTTGGCCTGTAGTATTGACCAGTATTTGAGTGATTGTTACTTTGCCCTTGAATACAGCTGTGAAGATGTGTATAATAAATTACCCCCTGACATCTCTGCTCTACCTTGCATCCCTCTGTGCCTGCTGGGGATTGGTGGAACCAGCAGTAACGGCCTCTCTGATTGGTGTACAATGATGGTGGTTTATAAGAGGTTTGGTGGCTGACTCTTTGTCTTAAAACACTCACAGATTCAGAGGGGGGAAGCTTTGTGTACATGTGTGTTGTACTGTGTAGTAGTTGCAGGACAGGCTCAAGTAGGGTTAGGCGAAGGTACTTTAAGGTTAAGCTGAGTGTGCAGAGCAGAGTCTATTTAAAGGACACCGCCTCCCTCTCATGAATGATTCAACAACAGTTTGCCCCTCCCCCACCTCATCAAGATCAGCTGGAGGAAGTGGTTGCCCGGCCAATGGGATTACAGTACCGGATTGACTCTCTGTGTGTGTATTTGTGTGGGTGTGTGTGTGTGTGTGTGTGTGTGCAGCTGAGAGGGAGAGCAAGCCTGGACAAGCAGCAGCAGCAGCAGCAGCTCTGCCTCTGTGTTTGTTTGTGTGTGTGTGTGCGTGTGTGTGTGTGTGGGAAGAAAATGTAGGGCAGCCGCTTGTTCTCCCTCCCTCTGCCATCTCTCTTCCTATCTATTCCTCTGTCTGCCTTTGTTTCCGTGCTGTGCTGCCGTAGCTGCAGTCGCCACGGCGACGACTGACATTGTTGCCTCGGCTCCCACTTCCGTATTTGCAGAGGCTTGTCTCTTTCTCTCGCTCCCTGCCTCTCCGTCTCAGCTCGCCTCGAGGATTTACAGAGGGTTCATGCAACCTCCCTGAGGAACCATTGTCTGCGTGAGGGTGTGTGTGGGTGCATGTGTGTGTGTGTGTGTGCGTGAAAGAGAGGTGAGGTGGCTTCAGGATCCAGACATGAATTCCTGTTGGAAAATGAAGATTCAGGTACAGATATCTTGTTCTTGATGGTGTTGCTGTTCTTTGTCTCTTGTGTTGCTTTTTGTTGATGGTGCTGATGATGTTGTCATTGTTGTGATTATTTTCAACGCTGAAGGGTTTACGCGTAGCTTTACATCATATCCACACGCCATAGTTGATCATATATAATGTATATAAGGCGTGTGTGAAGAAAAGACGATGATATTAAGAGGAATGGGGACTCATTGCAGTTTCCATTCAGTGGTTGTTATGGTGAGGCCTCCTGTATCCGTGGTGATGGCAGAAGGCTTCTGCTGCAGTAGCTGAGAGATGAAAGAGTTGCCAGGAATGTGTGGTTTTGTCTATTTGTCTGTGTTAGAGAGAGAGAGAGAGAGAGAGAGGATAAATGGAGAGCAAAATGAGCAGAGACAGTCAGAAAAGGTCCGTCTGTCCATCCTGTCATGCAGACGTGGTGGTATCACAGTACTGTCTGGGGTTATGAATGTGTTGACATTATGTTTGTTTTGCTCGTCTTTCATATCTGCATGTGTTTCCGCATATTCAGCGTTATCTATCAAGGACTCTGAACCCACAGTCAGTGCATGTTCTGGGGCGTGCATGCATGCATGACGGTACTGTACATGTTTGTTTGTGCAGTTCAGAGGAGCATCTGCCACCTCTTCACTGTGAAAGGTTGACCCACTTTCTCCTGTGCCTCTGCCCTTTGTTCAGGATGAGTGGGGGTGCACAGAAATACTATATATGACTCGTGAACCTGAACGCCCCATGAGCATTGTTTTATTGACTTTACTGCAGGCATAGTTGCATGTTTCCTTTTTTTACATAATCTCTTTGGGCTATTTGCGTGCTGTCACAGTGAGAGAAAGTACATTGTAAAATACCATATCTGGTCAGATTCAGCACACATGAACTCAGTAACCCCTCTGCTCTGCCATCTTGACTTTTCTTTTCTCTTTGCTCATGTGCTGTGGCACCTAACTCTACATATGGTGTGAGAGGGTAAAGAGAGGCAGCAGTCTTCTCTGTGGAGTGTGATTTTTTGCTAATAGGTGCACACAGAAACTCTAGAGAAACAAACAAGGCCTCAGTGGCAGAGTGACCTGATATGAATATGTTTTCCCCTCTCGGTCTACAGCTTAGCATATCACATCATCAACCGATGCACCAAATCACAGAGCTTTGTGTCAAATCTGCAGCTGGGGGGGAGGAGGGGGAGATTAATACAGTCAGTCACATGTCATGGCAGAGCGTTAAACCTGTTGGAGAGAGGAGGAGGAGGAGGAGGAGGAGGAGGGGACAGAGGGATAAATGAGGAAGAGAAGGAAGAAAGACAGAATGAGATGAGGCAACACAGGAGAGGACAGCAAGGCAGAGCTTATCATGCACACAGGAGTTTGTGGTACAGTGGTTTTCCTGCGACACTGACAGTTTCACTCATAAATTGTTTTTTTTTTTACCACAGAGCACCTCCGTCAACGGTGTTGTCTTCCTCTTCGTCATCTTGTTTTCCACAGAAAGAGCTCGCTTTTCAAACCCCCAAGCATGCTTTTAACATTCATCAGTGCTGAGAACTCATGCAGTTAGTATTCATCACGCTGGATTTTGAAACTCTTTAAAAAAAAGTGGAGCCTGTTTCAAATGTTACACTTCAGATATGGTGTTCATATTCCCAGCGGGTGCCAGAGCTAATGCTTCTTTAAACAGCTGCTGCTAGCTAAAAAGAAGCTGTGTGGTGGGCTCAGGCCTCAAGCTGTTATGGACTCTTGTTTGCTTGAGATAGAGTCTGCGAGTCGCTTCTTAACTCACTGAATTGGTGTTTCATACCAGTCATTTCATATGACTCTTGGTCAATAACTCACTCCTTCTTCTCTGGCCTTTGCTGAGGTGACCTCTTGGCCATCTCTAAGAATTTTGTTTTTGTTTCTGCAAGCCCGTTATTGAAGGATTATATCAAAAGGGTACTGAGGGTTCACACACTAATAACGGAGCTAATTAGGAGGCGCTGCGCTGAACTAATTATCTGTAGCTTGACTTTTCCACACAAGTCATAAATAATGATTTATAAGCCTGACCCCAAGAGCAGCTAATGAGGAAATGTGAGTCACAAAACTACTTCAGTGTATCTTTGGATCTCTTGCTCTCTTTATAAAGCACTCACACCCCACTGTCATATTTCACTTTTCCTTCATGTTCCTCTGGTACTTTCTTACTGCAGCTCTCATTATTGTTGGATTAGACTCTGGTATTGCATTTATAATACTGCCATATAGCCTTAATATACGCACAGCCACAATAGGTCACCGTCCACATGGTCCTGCACTGAATATGATGGTCACTGTCTCCTTTTCCATATCCTGTTTGGACATACTGATGTAATTATGGCCGATATGAAGAAAGATGAGGGAAGGATAGAGCAGGAGCAGGAGGAAGAAGAGGAGGAGGAGTAGGGGAAAACCACAAGCTCACATCCTGTCCATGAGAGCACAGACAGGCGTGCTCGTTCACACACAAACACACACACAAACACACACACACACACACACACACACACGCACACACACAGAAATGCTGTAGATTTGAGAGTCCGGGGGTGTTTCTCCTACAGTACAGTCTCACTATACATGATATCCCGCTTTGATGTGGTTTTATGATGCACACAGACACACGCACACGGATGCTGCAGGCTGAGAATGTGAGAGTGTGGTTTTGCTGAGCTAATGCCTCTTGTGTAAAAAGAATATACCCTCAAATAAGACAAAAAGCTTTGCTGGAAACTAAACTTTCTAAAGTGCTTGACATCATTCTCTTTTGCCCCCCAGACACAGTAGGTCTGGTTAGATGTCTGTGGTCATCCAAGCTCTCCACTGGTTGTTGTTGTTAGTGTGCATAGTTAAGATTTCTCATCTGCTGACGTTCTCTTGCCCAGCTGCCCACTCCTGCATCTCCTCCCGAAGTGGCTGGCGAACATTGACAGATATAGGAAACCACATAAAGGCCAACTTCCTTTCCTGTCGGGTATGTTTGTTTTCGCTTTTGCCGCAAGGATGTGTGCCGCTGACCTCTGAGGGGGGAGGAGCTAGTCAATGCAATGTTTACTCAGATATCTGTTTCTCAAATGTGTCTGTATTTTCAGACTACGAGTGTGTTCATAATGCCCTACTTGACATCGCTGGCATTAGATTCATATGATTATGAGAGAGATTTCTCTGAGGAGCTGAGACTATGCGGAGGAATATTTTATCTCTGTCTGTGAAGGAAATTTTATGTCAGCTTGTCTGCAGCAACTTGTACATTTGAAAAAAAAGAAAAAAAGCAGGATGGCCTCATTTTTTAGATCTGCGTTTGGCAGAATGATCAGCCCTAAGCAGATCATGGTATGCTTATGCCATTTATTTCAGGGAAAGCTATTCAGATGTAAACACCGCCTTGTGCAGTCTGCCACAGGCTTTCTGTTGTCATACCTGCAGCTCCACAAGCTTTACTCCCTCACCTGTCAGTCTAATGTCTGTTTATCTTTAGCTTCATGCTGTTTAACTGAAAACAAAGTGGTTTGTGGTTG
Organism: Sebastes fasciatus; assembly: GCF_043250625.1. Taxonomy (NCBI): domain Eukaryota; kingdom Metazoa; phylum Chordata; class Actinopteri; order Perciformes; family Sebastidae; genus Sebastes; species Sebastes fasciatus. Next base: position 9,164,581 of record NC_133803.1, read on the forward strand.
TCTGCTTTCCCGTGCTGTCGTCTACACAGAAGTCATTTTCATAACCATTTTTTATCATGGTGCTCATTTGACAACTTGAATTAAAAATGCTCTTTGTGTTCTACTGACATCAGACCCCACAAAATGCAGCCAGCAGAGCAGTCTGAAAGTGAAATCTGGAGTGCAGTGTAAAGCCGTTTACATGGTTTCATGTGAAGTGAAAGCTGATATGAAGTTAACCCCGCTTTCATCTACTTCACAATTTCAGAAAGCACACATCCCTCAGGGGATTTTCCAAAAAATTAGCTAGGTTTATTGATTTCAAACAAATGATCATGTAAATACAACCAAACATCAGGAACAAATGATATTCTACTGTATACATAAACAATCCAGTTCTCTCACCATATAAATTACTTAAAGGCCCTGAACTTCCGCACAGATGTTTTCACTTGTTGGTAACAAATAGTGAAGTTCTACATGCATTGTGTCACATCTGTGTCAAATTATTCTTGTTCCTAACATATGTTTGAATTAAGACAGTTTATCTATTAATATATATTCATATATTTTTGATATTTCTTCTATTTGTGGTTGCTTTAATCCTTCGATACCCATCCCTCCTTTTGAGGATGGTCCACCTAATTAACACATATATTTTAGTTATGTTACACCCATGTGATGAATGTGGATACTACGTTTTGAAGGATTTATTACACTGTTGGACTGCCAACTGTTTTAAAGGCAGGGAGTAACCAAATGTATAAGGTTTCAGTTGTATATCATCTATTCTACCTTTTGAAATACTACCACAACACATGAACACTTGTTTTTTATAGTAATAGAAGCACTGTGTCGTTGGAGCAGTGGGTGGTAAATGTTTAACATACTACAGTATGCATAAGAAAAGCTGTGTTGTTTAAGCTGTCAAAGACGGAGGTGTAGGTAAGCTGCTGGACGTCGAACTGTCGTGGTTATGAAATTATACCGCTTCTGTTGAATGCAGAGTGAAGCAGCTTGCAGAGGTTACTCAGAATTGTAATGAATTTACAGAGAAAGAACAAAGAAGGAAAAGAGAGACACACTCACACACGCAAACCTCTGTCCATTAATTTTCACTGATTGAATTCCTTCGACACTCACTTCATTACCACTGTCTGATAGCTATCATTCATTTGGCTTCTCTGTCTCTTACTTTATATTTCTTCCTCTGTCTCTTTTTCCTGCAGTCCCTCAGTCGCTCCCTCCTAGTCTTGTTACGATGTCAGCTATCTGTAGCAGGGGATGATGAAGTGAGTTCGTTGGCCCTTTTTCAACAGAGTAACTGCCACATTAAACAACTGTCAGTGTTTGGGACGCACAGCAAGGAGCGGCTTAATGTATGAAAACCCATCTCCCTAAATATGTTTTAGAGCTCAGTAGAGATGTATTTTGCATTTTCTTGTACAGAGGTGCCTTTGTTGAACATTGTGTTGGAAGCCCATTTTCCAAGGCATCTGATAAAAATGCCATTTATCCTCCGGAATCAATGTTCTGCCCCCTCCTGGCATCCTGAAAGAAGATGCTCTCACACATTTCACCAATTATCAGTCCAAAAGCACTGTTTTCTCACTCTGTGTGATTGAATTAACCTCTGGAAACGCTGGTTTGTTGTTACAGTAGATTGTGGAGCTGTAGTCTATGATTGGCTCTGAGGCAGAGGAAGCTGAAGGTGTTTCTGCAGTGACTTGAAGAAGCTTGATGCTCTTTCTTTTCCAAGCTTGAAACATGTTGTAGTATTTCATTTTTAAATTTGTGAAGTGGTGCTTTTGTGTGATTCTTTGTGGAAAAACTCAGTTTTACAGATCTGTCGATTAAATCAACTCATCGATTAGTCGACAAAATCCTGGGAGTGTTAGCCATCTAAGAATTTTTGGGGTCGAGGACAATTCTAGTCACATTATTCCAGGCAACAGAATTGTTGGCTGGACGTTGTTAGCAATGATGAGATCTAATGATTGATTTTTTTCCCACTGATGGAAGCCTAAATAGACGATAATGCACTGCAGCTAAAAGGCTTGTTGTAAAGGAGCTCCAGGGTTGCTTGTTCACAGCTGGAAAAACAAACTCTTGCAACATTATTATTTCTACTGGTGTCTCAGTCACTACTCTCTCCACTTGAGAGCAGATGTCCATGGGCAAGTCCAGGCAAGTCCTCTGGGGGATGTTTAACGATACTCCAGGAAGTAAAATAGATCAGTTTAGGAAAATAGATGCAACAAAAATATTTCAAAAGTGCACATGCATGCATAATATGTAATGCATAAGTATACAAAAATAGATTTTTCCTTTTGTAAGATCTATTTTTGTCCCACACAAACCTGTCTGCGCCATAGCTGTTTTGAAACTGTCTCAATCTCTCATGAAAAAAACAATGTACAAGGTGAAGGGTTGCGAGCTTGACAAGCAGCTCTCATTTGCGACCATGACATATTGTGTGAAATCCCATTTCATGTCTGTGACTTGGGACAGAAACTGTTGTTGGGCGCAGATGGTGCATTAAGCAGCCTCGCTGACGTTAGGTCTCAGGTTTGTATTCTGAGAAGCTGTTGACCTCAAACACAAACCTATCTTTACGATCTGCCTCGGGCGTGACGCTGGTGTGAAATTCTGCAGAAACCAGGAGGAAGGATCTGGTAGATTCAGTTCTCTAATTTAGAGTTTCTCAACAAAATAAGAGACATTTACCTTTGGCTGTTTTTCTGACTTTATGGCACTTTTCAGTTTATTAGTGTTTTTTTCACAATCAGCCCTACAGCAGCATTTGATTAGAATTGTTTTACTTTCATAATCCACGTGCGTTTACACTCTTTGCAGTTACATTTAGTGTTTGCATGTATAATCAGATACATTTTGTAACGATTAATCGATAGATAGAAAATTAATCAATTGGCAAACATTCTTCAATGTGAGGATTTGATGCTGTCTTCATCATATATAATAGTAAATTGATTTGTTTATATTATTGGTTTATTTATCTGCATTTCTTTTGATTAATTGTTTAGTGTATTTTTTATGAAATTACATCAAAATCCTTCGAAGCCTAAGGTGACATTTTCAAATGTTTCCGATCAAAAATCTAAAACCAAAAGATATTCAATTTACAGTGATATTAAACAGAGAAATGCAGCAGATCTTCACATTTAAGAAGCTGGAACCAGCAAATATATGGTATTTTCTAGCCTGTGCATCCCACCCATATAGTCTACTGGCCGATCAGTGGCATCTTCATCAAAGGCGGCTCAGATGGTCTATTTAACTCTAATATTGAAAAAGTTGTGTTGAGGATAGAAACTTAATTTAACCCTGCCCCTTTGAAATGTGTCTTTTTGCAAAGGTTTTATCTTTTGAGATTGTGGCATGAAAGCGAGTTGAGCCCTCCTCCCTGTGGGCCGAGAACAGAGCCCTGAAAGACGCAGCGATCCCTCTGAATATGACCTCTCCTCTTCTGTCGTACTCTCCTGAGCTTCGTTTTCTTACAAGCCTCCAGTCTTCAGAGTCCAGTCTCAAAGTTGTGTTATCAAAGGCTGGGGCTGCAAACAGACCCACAGAGGAGGTGGAGAAAGACGGACACAGCGGCGTGTGAAACCTGACCCCTTCTTTATCAGAATTATGCATGAGCCCAGAGAATAGGGCCCTTTATAGTCTACAGTCATGACAGCAGTGAAGGTGACTCCCAGAGCTTGTACAGGTAACACAGTTTGAGAGCATTTTTTTTAGAAATGGGGCATGGAAATGGTGTTGATCTATTTCTCATCTTTTTTCATCTGTCTGCAGCCTCTCTGCTCTAATCACTGCTGTCTATGAAAGTCAGCGGTCCATTTGTGGCCTTGTTATTTCCCAGAAACTCTCGGTCTGCTTGTTACTCCATTTTTGGCCAAGAAGGAGGATTAAGGGCAAGGATCATCAAGGATCTGTTATCCCCGTCTGTCATCTTCTGTAAAAAAACAACTGAATTTTTATCCTCTTCGACAATCTGACAATTGATTTGCTGCACAAATTGCACCCATTGAGAGCTGTCTTTATCATTTTGTGACACTGTATTGAAGGCATTGAAGAAGTAATTACAGATGGAGTAGAACTGCATCACTTTAATCCACTAGTACAGTAGGAGAGTTTTATCTGCAGTACCACTGGTGAAAACAACATGTTATTAGGGATTTTCTCTCCTCATTTCTACGGTATACGTTTGCGTGTGAATCTGAAACATTCACACTGACGTCAGCCAGGAAATGCGCTGGCAGATTACAACGGAAGATGAATACAGTTTGAGATGGAAGATAATGCCCACACGCTTGCAGCTGATATTTTAGTTTATCAAAGTGACAGGAAATTGCATATAGATGTTTATTCAGAAATTTGTTTTTCTTCTGATGAAATGTCAGCACTTTGCCTCATCAGATAATGGAAACTTTTGTTATTGCTCCGTGACCAGTCGACTGGAGGAGAATTAGAAGTGAGACGTAAGAGGTGTCTGATGTGTTGTTTAATTGCACTCTCTGCACTGACCACAAATTCATACGGCAGCCCTTTGCTCTCAGTAAGACCAGATGAGGGTGTGACAGTAGTTTAATTAAAAGAAATGTTTGGATACAAGTGCAGGCATGTTGGTATTATCCAAACACCAATAATTGTATCTCAGAAACTACATCCAAATTGGCATCTTATCAGCATGGCTGGGAAGGTCTCTGTGTGTGTATATTGTATTTAAATGTCCTCTGAGGTTTAGTGAGATGGGAGGAAAATAAGGCTGGAGATGGAAGGAAGAAGCAGAGTGATGGAGAGGCACACACAGTGGTCCTCTATCACCATGGCAACTAGTCACAGCGAGGACACGAGTGAAGCGTTGAAGTAATTAAGAATTGGAAGCACGTCAGGTACTCTCTTAGTGGTATGATGTGTGCGTGCGTGTTTGTGTGTAGACTCATGGTTCATGGAGTTAATAGAGGAGAAGTGAGAAAGGGGTAGGGTAATATAAGTTTTTCTTCTACCTACTCCTTTTCGGACACTATAACTCTTGTTTTGTTTGTTATTATTTTGTATCTGTTTTTATTTATTATATGTTCGAAATAAAGTCTTTCATTCATTCATTCATTCATTCATTCATTCAAGGTTAATGTACTTCCTGTTTGGACAAGGATGGCAGAGGTAACCCTTAAGCTGCTGCTGCTTCTTAACAACATGGGGAAAGTTCTCAGGGTCGAGATTTCCACACAAACAAATGCTGCCTGTCAGTGTATATATACAGTCTTGATGTTTCTCTGTTGGTGTCCTTCTACGCAAGGCTGGATTACCAACTGGCCCCAGATCTCCAGGGGCCCCAAAAGTTGCAGGTTCACTTCAAAATCTCCTCCTTATCGGATCATTTCGGTCTTTATTGAGTCCCAACAACCTTATTTTCTTAAGAAAAGTGAAAAAGCTACTAGTGCAGAGTATTTAAAGGTGCTCTATACTAAACCCACTGTTAGCTGCGAGCGCCCTGGCTTGCTGTCCCCATGTTAAGAGCTGTTGAGATGCAATAGAAATGCTCCCAATCCTGTATTTAGCACCTTTAAATTTGTTTCCAATAGAAATCAACTTGTTGTAAGATTTTTTAGCCATGCTCGCGCATAGCTCTAGGGATGGCTCTGTCTATCGGTTGGTCAGTCCGCCACTTTGGATCAGATTGAAATATCTCGACAACTATTGCAATGAAAATGTTGTACAGACATTCATGTTCATCCTCAGAGGATGAAACTTACTGACTTTGGTGATTCTTAGACTTTTACTCTAGCATCAACATAGATATAAAGTAGCATCTGGAACTTAATTTACATGCTCTTACAAGACAGTTTAATACAATGACAACCGAGCTAGTGGGGCGAGTATGTACAAGTAAATAAGGAGTCAATTACAGAAAGAAATACTTGATAAGAAGGGGGGTGATGCAGTGTCCAATATCAACATCAACTTAATTAGTTACTCATGCGCTCACATGTGCATATTCTTAAAGGACGAGTGTGTAGGATTAAGTGTCATCTAGTGGTGTGGTTGCATGATTGCAAGCAACTAAATATCCCTCCGCTCACTCCTCCCTCTCCAAGCGTGTCGGAGAGCCACGGTGGTCTTCAGGTAACGTTAAAAAACAAAAGGCTGTGTGTAGAGCCAGTGTTTGGTTTCTCCGTTCTGTGCTACTGTAGAAACATGGCAGAGCAACATGGCGCACTCCGTGAAGAGGACCCGCTCCCTATGTAGATATGAAGGGTTCATTCTAAGCTAATGAAAACACAACGATTCTTAGTTTCAGGTGATTATACACTAATAAAAACATAGTTATGAATATTATATTCCATTTCTGCCAATAAATCACCCTAAATCCTACACACTTGACTTTTATTGACACTCTTGACATATTGGGTCAGGTTGTATTACTCCTGCATAGGAATACTGGTTGATTTCTGGGACTCTGGTTATATAATAATGCTGCCATGTGTGGTCTATTGTGTGCACTGTATTTGATGGGAGCTTGGAGGTGTATGTGTATAGACAGTAGAGACAGAGTTGATTTCCCTTTGCAAGGATTTGTTCGTGTCCAAAGCACCACAGCCCCGTCAGACCCGGTGTGAACTCAGCATTATGCAACTATAATTGATTACTCATCATTAAGGAACCATGCGAGGCTTTAATACCAACACTGAACACTGTTTATCCGAGTCTCCGATGTAAACTGAGAAAACTGAGTGGGAATCAAGGATCATTTTAGAGCCTCAGAACAAAACTTGACTGTGCCGAGTGCTGACAGTATTGGCCTGTTTCGCTCCCTGAGTAATGATACAAATATTGTGACACCATTCGATTTGGAGTTTGGACGGATGCGTTATGTAATCAGCTTGTCCTCCTTTCGTCTCACGCCAGAAGAACTTGATTAACTTAAGATGCCAAACAGCTCAGGCTCAGCTGCTGAGAAATGTAGCTTTGCTGTGCTCGTTAGGAAACCATGAATCAGTCCTATTCCTGTCATGGCCTTTAACATTCATATTCTCATATCTACCCCATAAAAACCTTTGCATTATTACTTAAATCTGCTTGTCATTGTATTTGAAATTTGGTTCAGACATTCATGTTGCCAAGAGGATGAATCGTACTGACTTTAATGATCCCCGGAAGTTTCTTGTAGTGCCACCAGCAGGTCAAAATTTCACTTATCTAGTGATGTATCTGAATCTCTACTAGCTGCGTTGGCACAAAATTCGGTGCAGACATTCACGTTCCCCTCAGGATGGATTGTAATAACTTTGGTGATCCCTTAACTTTTCATAACGCCATCATCAGATCAAAATAAAATTTTGTCCAATACTTTGTAGGGCTGACCCGAATACTCCGTAGCTTCGAAGCCTCGACCGTTGCCATGGTATTCGACCTCCAATCACTATACGAATGCTTCTTTTTTAATTTTTAATTTTTTTATATAGAAGTGTGTAATAATTATGTATAAATACCAAAATAGCCCATGAAATAAGGAATGATCCCACAATTTAATTTACTATTCAAATTCAGCATTAATTCTTATTAGTTATTTTCAGACGGATATTGCTGTTATATGTGTAGAGGTGCGTGTGTGTAGAGTAGTACGACAGCAACACCTTCCTGGGCACTGAAATGGGGAAGATGGAGACTGACAGACAAAAGGACATGTCAGCCTGCTGCGCTGCGCTGGTATTCGGGACAGCCTCAATACTTTGTGACCAAATACCTGCAAAACCTATGACAAAGTAGCTGTGTGCCTTCTTTAAGTTCTACACATTTAGACTCTCAGCCTTGGTTTTTTTTCATGGTCAAATACAGCAACATTCATTACAAATGAAGTGGGATGCAGATAGTAAATATGGGGCATATGTCAGTTATCTCTGCGCAGAATGCATCTACAGATTGAACAGCATTTCTTTTCCGTAACTGAATGTGTTTTTTCACCCACTTGATATGTCTTTCTTCTCCTCTTTTACAGAATGAAAAGCCTCTGGGTCATTCTGCAAGCAGGTCCAGCAATATATCAAAGGTGAGCAAAGCACACACAAATCGAAAAAAAAAATTTGAATGAATGATGTATCGGCGTCCTCCGCCTCAGAGAGAGAAAAGAGGACATAAAGACAGGAGGGCGGCGGTGAGGTGAGCTGTGGAGGAAGGTAGAGATTGACAGGACAGACAGACAGACATGCAGTGGAGTTAGAGTAGCTGATTGATAACCTGCCTCTCTCGAATCACATCACCTCAATCAGAGCTGCCCCTCTGATCAACCTCCAGAGAGCAGACGTGGCATTACACCTCAGCTCCTCAACTCACTGTGGCTGTCTGTCAGACAGGATGTTTCTCTGTGACTCTTGTCTTTCTCTATTCCTCCCCTCCTCCCTCCCTCCCTCCCTCTCCTGTGCTTCGCTCCCTCAGGCAGAGCTACACCCTGCATCAAATCTGACTCCAGGGTTTCAATCCTTGTTCTCCTGAGCTTCTTATAGGATAAACCCTTTACTTGTGCTAATAGATGTCAGGGTCACTTCATCACCATTGGACCGCTCCTGTAATAATGTTTGATCCACAAGCGGGTTTAAACGTGAGGGAGATGGAAGTTATTGCACCTGAGTGACTAATATACCAACAATCATTTTCAGGGTCACAGCTATGGTTAAACATACAGTAAATATACAGTTTCCTAAGACAATATGCCACTCTCAGACTAGAGAGGTGTATACTGTATGGCTTAGATAATTGATTTATTGAATTGAACTTATAATTTACTTCTATTTCAATTTGATGGCAGATAATAGATGTGGTGAAACTGTGGTGACATAAAAACTAAGAGAGGCTATCATATGTGGACTGTAGACACATTAGCGCCCTTGTGTAGGTGCTCAGGATGTTTTAAGTTTCATGCACCTGATCATGGCGTGAGTCATCTAATGCAGGGGTTCTCAAACTTTTTGGGACCAGGGACCCCTGAAAGCGGGAGAACATTTTCCAATGACTGTGACCATAATCGTAACACTGATTAAGCATAATGATTACTACCATTTGTTCTCTTAGATGCCATTGAAACTATTCTTATTCTAAAACCTTTCAACCTAAATACTTCACACCTGTTTGATAGTGATCAACAGAAACACATTTCAATTTGTATCATGTTAATGCCACTTTATTTTGCCCTGATATTCCGGGTCCTTTGTAAGATGTCAATTTAGCTTGGCCAGCCTCATGGCTTCGTTCGCTAGCACCTGAAGACACATGACGCATTTTGGTCGCTCAATATAACTGTCGTCATAATTTCTCAATTTTGCTAGTTTGGGCTTAGAGTCACTTGACGATGTGGACTGACTCAAACGTTTCTCCATGCTCGCCAGCTAACTAGCTGGCTCATAAGCTAAGCAGCAGTAGGAACGGTTCGTTGCGCCCTGAGTGAAGTGTCTGATTCATGACAGATTGACGTGATGTGTCACAATCATATCAGAGGTTCTATTTGCCTAAAGCTAACATGGGTGGGAGTAATGGACACAATATGCTTGTTTTATTGGCTCAAATGGTCCCCATCTGTAGATATGTACTTTTTAATGGTACAGCACAATTTTATAATTTATAGCAAATTATTTCATGGACCCCCTGACAGAGTGCCACGAATGTATTTATATTTAATGTGTAATTAATATACAGAATCATGACACAATATTCACATTATTCTGTGAAATACAGCTGCAAAATGAGTAAAATCAACACGGTTTAAAGGAGAATTACTTATTTTTACACCTGGAGTCTTGTTTTTGTAGTTTTGGCTGCCGTTCTTGGATATGATAACATTTTCTTTATGTATCTACACCAGAGTTTAATTGCTCTAGTATAGTTTCTATTTTTTTTATTTCTATTCTTATATTCATTTTTACTCTTCTTTATTTATCTGTATTCATTTCAGTCCTTGTGCTGCTGCCTGCTCTTGAATTTCCCATCTGGGGATCATTAAAGGCTTTTCTTATCTTATCTTTCTACTGATTCGATAGTGAAACCAACAGTAAACACTCCCAAAATATGTATGAATCATCCGTTGCATTGTAAAATTGTTTTTTGTGTACAACTGACAAAGTATGTCAAAGTTGAACCAGGACGTACTAACCTGAATATCAACTGTTTACAACGGTCAAGTTGAGTAAGAAGTACACTTACAAAACAATGAGATGATGAACTGTGAGTTTGTGCTCTTGTGATTGAGTTCTGTGGTAAAGCTGAACCTGCATCATGAGTCTGAGTCATTACCTCCATAAAAAATGACCTTTAGTAACTGATCAAATAATCTGACACATAACATCCTGTAAAAATACGATAAGACGTTTTTACACTCAGATTTTTATACAGAATAAACAAAGAAGATTAACATTTAGACAGATTTTGTTACCTTTGCACAGAGCTAGGCTATCTGTTTCCCCATGTTTACAGTCTTTATGCTATGCTAAGATAACCAGCTGCGGGCGGTAGCTTCATATTTACCAGACAGATATGAGAGTGGGATCAAACTTTTAATCACAGTCTCAGCAAGAAAGCAAACAGGCGTATTTCCCAAAATGTCAAAGTATTTGTTTAATGGTTTCCAACAGGGTTTTTGTTTGATGTCTATGGAGACAGCAGTGTCAGTGTGGAGCTGCTCTGGCAGGGAAGTTAGATTTGATAGTTTAATGGGGCTTAAAATAGCTGAAACCGACCAATTTAAACATGCCTTGTTGGCTCAGATATGGCTCTTCCAGATTGGCTCGGGACATCACGGTTATTTCAAACATTCAGTCTAGTTTGAACAGTAAACCTGAATATATAGATATATGATGAAAAGTCTGGAGTCATCAGAGTAAGTCATTCTTACTCTCATTGCACATGCTTTCTACACACAAACACACATGAGAGGGCCAAGAAATAGAGTGACGGGTATCTCATGCGTAAATGAAGGGGTGAATTAGTTTCTGGACACCATGCATTGTCATTGAATGTCCTACCTAGACCGCCTCTGACAAGTGTGTGTGTAATGGAGTGATAGACATAAAATAGGAACAAGGCTCTTAAGTTTGACAGCTTTAATTAATATCCAGCCGTCTGCCTGCCAGCTGGTGTTTCCTGCTCCTTCCTAAAGGGAAGTACCACTGACTGGCAGGTTTTAAATCTGTATTAATTGTTCTCTGGGCGGTCACAGACAAGTCTGCTGGGAATCTCAACGGTTAAAGAGAGTGAGTCAGCTTGTGACTGGAAAGGTTGCTGGTTTGAATCGCTAAACCAGTTTGGGGAAACCTGAGCACGGAAATGGAAAAAGTCCTCTCCAAGCTCTTGACATATATTGTCAACAACTTAAACTGGTCATTATAGAGGTGTTATATAATTTCTCCCTCCTGAAACCACTCTCCCTGGAAGCTGCTTAAATCAGAATATGATCTGAGGGACTACAGAAGATTATATTATGCATATATGCAGTCCCGGCTCTCTGCAGTATTGGCAGGATGAGGCGGAAGATTTTCATATTTCCAGCAGTGACTCAAACGCTCCTTTTTACTGAAAGAATATAAAATGTAGGTCATGATAATTTATGTTGCAAAGCTCCATAAAATGAAAGATAAAGGCAATTTTATGGATCACAGTAAAATGTACAGTTGTTAAGAACTTGGGTCAATTTACACATGTGCCACTGCTGATGACCGTCTAATGGATGATCTTGACTGACACGTGTTTGTTTTCATTCATTTCAGCATTAGCTCCAGCCAGACTCAAAATAAGGACACCAAAACAAACCCCGCATTGCTTCACATGGCTCCGATTCAAGCCTAATCACTCGGCTCGCGTCAGATCAAATCAAAAATGAATGTGCTCGTATCCAATTGTTGACCTACTTAAAAAGATATCTCTCTACATAAATAACCACAGCATCGGCCTGAGAGGAATATTTTATAACATCTCCGGCTTGGCACGACAATACAGTCTGGATGATGTGGGAGCTCAAACATCCGAAGAATTTGTTCACTCTGTCAAAGCACCTGCTCTGGTTTTATACTGATAACCTGGCAGGATACTCAACCGTTGGTGTTTTCTTTAAACTAACAGCGTTGTCCTCTTTGAGGCATGACTCAGTAAAACTTCATCTCTCCAGTTACTTGTAACACTGAATACCTGTCATGAGACACACACACCGGGACAGAGAGATAATAACAGGAAAACAAGCTGCAGCATTTAGCCAGGGGGTAAATTGTTTCATAAAGATGATATTGCCTCCATCAGTGCGCTTGTCACTGTGGGGGATTAAGGTGTGTGGTCTTAGATATAAATGTATACGTGTATCCAAAGCCAAAAACTCATTATCTCTCATCTGCTGTGTAGTTGTTTGTTCATCGATTCATGTATTCGGAAGGTGTCTTTTATCGAGCGGTTTCTGTCTGGAGATTTGTGAAAGTAAGGTGGAGTTGAGGGCAAATAATCAGCATTTTTGTTAAAAGAAAGAATGGTTAGTGTAGAATATATAAAAGCAGCTCTGAAAGCTTTAGCTGGCTGAGGATTGCCCGGTGATTTGGCAGGAGTTGATTTTCCACTCGGCGAGGTCAGGAGGCTTAGCTGTCGCCGTTTCTCTCTTTAGCACAGTGCCAGGGAGCTGTGTGATGCCTCCTACACTGTTTGGGAAGGAATTAAACTATTACAGTCCTTATAAAGACACAAAGCAGCCACCCACCACTCAGAGGGCTGCTGTTGATAGTCAACCAAACATCTGGTAGTCAGCTATTTAGGGCTGCAACTATATTGTTGTTTTCATGATAGATTAATCTGATGATTGTTCCTCAATCAATTCTTTTTTTTTTCAGAAAAATGTCCAGCTTCCAAAATCCAAAGATATTGAGTTTACTATTATATAACAGAGAAAAGCAGCATATTTTCACATTGGAGAAGCTGGAACAAGAAAATGTTTAGCATTTTTGCTTGAAAGATTGCTTTAAAAATGACTGAAACTAATTAGCAAAATAGTTCCTATTAATTTTCTGTTGATTAATCAACTGATCTTGTCCGCTCTACAATTATTAGAGAAATATAACAAGCACTTTAAAGGTGCTAAATACAGGGTTGCGAACATTTCTGTTGCCTCTCTGCGGCTCTCAACATGGCTGGTGCTAAGAACGCTAAACAGTGCAAACAAGTTCTGACAGAGTCAACAGTGTTAACATGAGGGGGAACCGGAGGATGAATGCTACGATTCTGCGACGGCGTCGTCGGACGGGATGGCGTTATCAGCTGTAACCGCCATATGAGAGCAGTGTAGAGCGGCGGCCGTGAGCTAGCCAGTGGGGCACACTCACATGCACTCACATTTACTAAAAGTATGCACGGCCAGCCCGACCAGTGGAGCCTTCAAATGGGGTTGTGTTTACCAGGTTCACAACAAGAGTCCATATGAACGCCCCCCTCTCGTGGTATTTACAACCTCGTAAGTTCAGGAACTCAAAGGCTCCGAGTTCACAAGTTGTGACGTGTTTGCTGTCGTTGTAAAAAATGGCGCAGCCTATGGAAGTTAATTTTTTGGCACATAATAACGGAATATATTGTAATTTTAGTCGTATGTTGTTTTTCTTCCTAATTTTATAATATGTCTAAGGAAAATGTTGATAATCCCAACTCCTTCATCTTTTTCCTCTGTCATTAAGCCTTTGCATTTCCTGCATTATGTTACCCACTTGCTAGTTGCTAAATTGTTAGCCTCTGTTGCTTCTAGGCGCCGACAGTAACGTTAATATTGCCGTTGCATAGCAGCAGTGTTCTCATGACATCACCACTTGATCACCAAGCATATTGTGTACACGACTTCTCATGTTGTAAACACAAACTCACGAGTTTCATTTGAAGGCACCATAAGTCAATAAAGCCCAGAGAAGCTCTGATTACAACACACACAGAGGGAGAGTGACTTCACTCTCTGCTCAGGTAGACATTACTCCTCTGTATCTTTACATAGCAAATAGTTGTTTGCTGCAATATTAATGCTCTGGATATCGTTAAGAGCATCTTTAATATTAAAGTTCCCAGAGGAACATAGGACAACAAACATTGATCTTCCTCTGTAAGAAAGTGAATAAACCTAGTCCCCAAAAATGTCAAACTATTCTTTTAAAGTTCATTTTTGACTTTGGAAACAAAACAGTCCTAACTCAAGGTCCTCTTACTAGCTTTTGCTGGTACTGTCAACCGTATCACATGGTTCACCTCATTCATGTCAATATCATCTCCATCCCAACTAAGACAACTCAGACCATGTGATGTGGTCAAAAGCTTGAGAAAACGCTGATGTGAAAGTGATGTTGATGAGGACATTTTGACACCTTGGGATTGTTTTGTACTGTTTTCAAGGTCAAGAATGAATTTTGATGCTTATCTTCTACGTTGCTTTTCTATTGGCATCTTGTCAACATCTGGTCCACTCATACAGTCTGTTCAGCGATGTGTCCAGCTTGTTAAAAGCTTCTCTGTGGGAGGCAACGATTCAGTGTTCCTGTTAGATTTGAAAGGTTATTCTTTGAAGGCCCCTGTGGTTAGAAAATGAGTTATACTTCTCTTCAAGTACAGATGGAGATGGTAAAAGAAGAATGAAGGCTGAGGTAATAGCAGATGTGATTAAAGAGATGTTAGCGAAATAAGAAAAGGAAGAAAAGGTATAACAAGTTGAAAAGAGGATGATTTATGTGTGAATGAAGTGGGTACGGAGAGTGGGAGTGCTCAAGGAGAGAGGTTAAATAAGTAGTTATGATAATGACTTGAGAGACTGTTTCCAGGCACAATAAACAGGCTTCATTACGGTGAGAGTATCATGTGAGGCTGGATTATATCTAATTAGCTTATCAGAGCCAAAGAACTGAATGAAACAAGAACTGAGTGGATAAATTACACGTATTTTCACAGTTTCTAAAGTAAAATGAGGCCACTTGACACAATTTTTTTCAGCAGTTTTGGTTCCCCATTAAAAGCCAGCACTCATTTTCTCATCAAAGGTCCTCGTCATAAGAGAGGGCAGTTATGAGAGAGCAGATGAAGAGGCATACGCGCCATTAGGAAGTTAATCATTACTATCCCGACTATGTTATCTTCACTCTGCTGTTTGAGTCTGCTGCAGATGGTTATCTATCGGCCAACTCCACCAGATACACCAGATGACAACACAAATGATTAACAGAGGCAAGACAGCACTGGAACATTATGTTTACACAGCGAGAATAAAATAAGGAATAAAAATACCATCCAGTGTCATCAGTGTAAACATGATCTACCTCTTTTTTTATCAGTCACATGATGCTTTAGCTCAGCATGTGTCATCAGTTTCTTCTTTATAGTTGTTGAAGTGAGGAGCGGAAGCAGCAGCATGTAGTTAAATACTTTGTAGTGCTGGTTGCTAGAATAATGTTTTAGTGCTATGATCTGATCTTTTTGTCTCTCAGAGCTCCAAACAGTAGCTTTGCAGCCTTTTGAAATAAGAAAATGAAATTAAATATCAAAGAGACAAAAGCCACCTTGGATGAGCTTTTAAAGAAGGACAATAGAAAAGAGAGAGACAGCATGTTTGTGAAAAAAGACAGTTAAAGAGCAGCTGTGCTGTTCAGAGAAACCGAGCAAAGGGCAAAGCTGGATATTGAATTTTCTATTGATTGGTGTCAGGCCATGAGCCATAAATTTCCCCTTAGTTAGAAATGAAATCAATAGGTAATTAGTTTCGTATTGAAATTACCAGCCCCTCATGTCTTTACATTAGCAACCCAAACACCGATCTCGTTGTTTACCGTCCCTCCCTACCCACTAAGTATGCTGTCACATGTTGGATATATTGTTAATAGGATATTTATTATTTTGTTGAATAGGCATATTCGCTTTCTTGTTGAGAGTTAGATGAGAAGATTGATACCATTCTCTGTCTAAATATAAAAGTATAACCAGCTTAGCAGACAGACTGGGAGCAGGGGGGAACACTTAGCCTCGCTTTGTCCAAAGTTTAAAAAAACTTCCAGGAGTGCCTTGAGCAGAGACTGCGGGAAGTCACAAGTAGTTTTCTTGGCCAAATGTCTAATTTGGGAATCCAGAAGATCCCACAAGTGACACGCTTTCCTAGAAAAGCTTGGCCTTCAGCTGTTGTGACTACAGAAAAGGAAAGAGGTATCACGACTTCCAAAAGCGGATTTATTTGCAAAACGTTGTAAATAAAGCCCATATTGTTATAAACCAGAAGTTTCCTTTTAAACCATTTTAAAGCTACGGTGGGTAGAAATGGAGCAAATATGATTTTAACATAGTTATTTTTATAAAACAGTCACTATATCCTGACAGAAGTGCATGAGATAGGTAATCTGAAAAAAAAATCATGTGCCTCTGTGTCCTCCTGTGCTCCTAACGGCATCTGCAAGATTTCACAGACCGGAGGAAAACAACCAATCAGAGCTGACCTGGAGTCTGCCCTCCAGCTGCCGTCTATGAAAGCCGTCTGTCAATCACTCGCGAAGTCCGATCAAACGGTCAAACTAGGCAGCGCTGATCAAATATGAATCAATATTATGTTACTGTAATGTCTATTTCTCACCTCAAATGTTTTCAGAAACATATTGTAGTGTAATGTTTAGTTATAAAATGTTTGTGACCTGGCAGCCATGTTGAGATAAGTTGAAGAAATACCAAGCACCGCCAACCAGCCAGAACACGGCCAATAGGAACGCTCTCTCTCTGAAATGACCTGTGATCGGCCAAAGTCTCCTGTCACGGGTTCGATTTTCTAAAGCCTGAAAACAGAGCCATGAGGAGGAGCAGAAGTCTAGTTATCTCTCAGAACACTTGAATTACAATATGCTGAAAGATTATTATGGATGACGCCAAAAATATCCTGCCTACTGCCACTTTAAGTAATCCTCACCATGCTGTTTGTGTAACATAACTATTTGTGAAAGCTGCAATAGATAATTCTGAAGGTATTTTATTATAACATCCTCGTACCTGTAGGTGTGTCTGTTTCAAAAGTCTCTGTGGAGGCTGAACAACTCTACAGCCTCACGTCCTCCAGCTGTGCCTCTCTCAGCGCCTCATTCTTCATAACTCTCCCTCTGTCTCACAGTCTGTCTCCTGAGCGCTTCGCTCCGTGGCAGCCTGCCGTTTCAGGCACATTTTGCCTGGCACTACTTTAATCAGACAGATTAACTGCCAGTATTGTGTTTTTTTTTCCTTTTTTATCATCCAGTGCATCAATGTGTGACATGATTTTATTCTTTCTGTAAAGATCAGATTCAGGCGCTGATGATTCTCACCGCAGGTCTCAACACAGGAAATATGATTTGATCCTGAGTAATATGGTAGTTATTTCTTTAGTTACATCTTTGTTTCGTTCCTCAGGCTGGGAGCCCGACTTCAGTCAACGCTCCATGCAGTTTCTCCAGGACGTCAGTTTCCCCCTCCAGCCAGGACATCTGCAGGTACAACCCACCTCATTTCACTCTTACTGCCTGTGATGTCATTTAAGACCACAATGATATGAACACCTAGGACAATAAATTGAATCTATTCATCAGTCAGTTACAGCTGAAGAACCTAATCAGTGGGTAAAGTTTACCCTTTACCCTTGAGCAATACACATTCAGTGTGTGAAGTAGCCTTGGTTTCGTGTAACCTGCTGTAAAATAGAGTTTATACTAACATGGGTCATCCAGTGTTTGGTATTTTCATGCAGAAGCAAAGCCCCCAAAACCTTTTATCTCCTTTTTTCAAGTTCCTTTGTTTTCAAATGCATGACGTCTTTTCCATTTCTCTTTTTTGTCTTTCCTCATTCCTTATCTTGCTGTCCTTTGCCACTGTCGTCAATCACCTTCCTCTTTCATAAACACACATGCACAAACACTTTCACACCAGCAGTCAGGATCAGGACTGCCAGAAGCAGACTACAGTGGTTCTGTTGAATTCAAACGGTAAAACCTGTCATGGTTCAGGTGGTATTTCAGTGACCACCCTCTGCACAGACGCCCTACCAGCCTCCAAACACGCCAAACAACGAGACTGGCTCTCCCTGCTCCGCCCCTCTGTCAACATTCGCCCCGGCGGCTCGCTGAGGTTTTCTGCATCTCTGAACGACGTGGGCCAACGCGTGGACAGTCTTTGTCGCGGTCTGCACTTTATAGACCGCACCTGCTCCGAGGGAGAGCTGGAGCTGAAGCCGGAGCCCACTCAGCCACCCGGCTTGGAGCGAAGGGCGCACACACTCAACGGCAAGCTGGCTGCAGCACCCACACACCAGAACCCAAATCCGGCCTTCTCAGCACGCACCCAACCCCACCTCATCCCCTCCTTCACCAACAACTACAAATACATGTTGGGCATCCCTCCCGCCAATTGTCTCCCATCTGACCCTGCCATCATTGCCCCTCCTCCTCCTCTTTCCAACACCCTCCTCCACCCTCATCACTCTCCGAGTGCCAACTTCCTCCGTCTCCTCCTCCCCTTCTCTCGATCCTCAACCTCGGCCAGCCTGCAGTGCTCCGAGCTGGGCAGCTACGCCTCTCACCTCCACGTCCCCAAGTCCTCTAGCGCCCTGCTGGAAGACAGTGAGTCAGGGTTCCCCGTCGAGGAGCTTGATGACGACGTGTTTGAGGAGGACCAGCCCAGTCCAGCTCCAAGGAGAATGGGCCAGCTGGCCACCCCAGAAACAGTCACCGTGGCTGGGACAGATGCTCCTCAAGCCCCCCTGTGCTTTATGGATGAGGACAGCGACTTGGATTGCTGCCCATCCCCTTTCTCTGGGCCACTGTCACCCTATTCACTATCTGGAGACTGGTGCAGGTGGGTGACTGTCTGGATGGTATAATCCACACCCACTCCTCCTGTGACTTGGTAGAGCCCAGACCATCCCTGTGCCGTTGCGTGGCAGTGAACCCCAGAGCCCTGTGGAGTAGTGGAGAGCTTTTCATCCTGTAGTGTAGCTACCTAGCAAATATCTTACACCACAGTAGTATTTGTCTTCAAAACCCCGGCTCGGAGTGGAGCTGTTAATCAGAACAACCTGACACATAGATGCTTTAGTCTACACTCACTGCAACACCGTAAGCTGTCCTGATTCAACCCCTCATGTGTGTCTGGAACAGATATATGACTTCATTTCATTTCATACCATTTCATTTCACTTCACAGTTATCTCAGTGGTGTGCCATGTTATTCACTGTGCTGTCAAGCTGTGTTTTTAAATAATTTTTCATTGTTACTCAATCGATGAGGCATTAAAGTGTCTTAGGCTGCAAAAATGTGTGATTGATTTTGCCCGTAAGCTTTAATCTTTGCAGTAGAGGCAGGAATAGGGGGCAACGGCAACGTTAAGGAAAAGTTAGAGGTGCAGAGGTTAGGATAGAAAATGTAATAGTATTTAGGAAAGAAGTGTGTGTGTGTCCGTCTGAGATATAGTGTAACAGAAGCAGACGGGGCACAATAATAGACGTTGAACTGGAGTCTGTCTGATTGGGTCTACCGGGCCGTCATCAGTCTTTTTCACGTGGCAGTCTGTGTGAAATCTCATAGGCAGAGCCAGGCTATGTTAGGAAGGACGGATTGTGAGTAATATTTGATTACAGACCAGGTCATGGCTGCGTGGCCTCTACAGATGAGGCTTGGTAGCGGTAGATCTTACTAAGCTGCAAAGATTTTTTTTTTTAGCCCTACATAAATCACGTTGAGGCCCTCCGGGTTACAGTATCCGTCTGTCAATACTCAGGTCACTGGATTCATGAGTGTTAAATCTACAACACAAAGGAAGGTCAATTATATATGTCTGTCTTGTTTGTTTTTTTTGGTCCATCAGCTGTGGTCTGTCCATGTAGTCCGTTTCAGATTATACGTCTTATGCGGTACGTCAGCTCAGCTGTGGGCTGAGAGAGAAACAGGAGCTTAGAATTGGCAAGGTGACCAGGATCAGAGATCAGGAGACAGATTATTGGCTTCAAATAGCCTGCGTAGTCTCTGACCGCACACACACTCGGACACAAACAAACACATCGTGGCGACTTTCTGTCAGGTGGCTTGAAGCGTGAGCTCGGAACGCACAGAGCCTGACCTCACCTGTAAAATGTGTGTGTGTGTGTGTGTGTGTGTGTGTGTGTGTGTGTGTGTGGGAGAGTGGTTGTTTTGAACAGACGAATGGCATGTTAATTATTAGCCCAGCTCCTTTATTGACAACATTTCAGAAAGTAATGATCGCAGTCTTTTATGGTGACTTGGTCTCTTTCCTTATCAGAAATGTCACATTTAGAGAATCTTAAAGGTACAAACACACATTTACATTTAGTGTTTCTCATCAAAACACATTAGATATATCCTAACAAATGTTCTGAATGCATTTCTTTCCCATTTAAATATTTCCAAAGCTGATTTCTATGAATAATTTAAAAACCTACATTGCTTATGTACATTGGCTAGTAGCTGTCTTCTTACGTGCCTTTTGATGGTGCATCGCTACATTGATTGACACATTACTGCCTCATCTGTTGATCAGCAGAAAGGCGTAAAACCGGGTACCATTTCACCCCTCTTTCATTTGATAAACATGGCCAGCCTTTGAAGTAAATGGTAATTACTGCAGTCAGGCTTACATTTCTTAGCTTTGACTGCCTTTTCACCTTCTCCAGTTCTTGCATCTTGCTTCGCTTCTTCTCTTCTTCTTCTTCTTCTTCTTCTTCTTCTCCTTTGTGTTTTAAGGCTTGCCTGCTCTACTCATTTGCATTATCGTAATCTGTAGTCCTCGTGCATGTACTAGTTGAGCACCAGATACAAACATGGGGACAAAAACATGGCTCCATAGAGCTGCTACTATTCAAAAACACCACAGAGTACCTTTAAGCTTTTACGTCTAACAATATAAACCACTAGAGTCTATGTAATTCCTTCACCTTCCTCCTAAAGATAAGCTTCTCAACAAATGTAATATTCTTTTATGGCAAGCACAACCACAGAAAGAGAGACAAATAACCTCTTATGGCGTGCAGAGAGGGGAAAGGAGTCAAAAGGGAGATGGCGTCCAGTGGTGCTCCCTCTAATTGAATTGTGTTTTTCTCTGATCAGCGTGTCTCTGGCAGAGTGTCGAGCTTAAACTGTTCAGACTGAAAACAGGCTGAGAACAGGAGAGAGCAAAACGCCTCCGATGTCACACTCTGCCCCATACCTCCCTTATGAAAATCTGTTTAGCAGAAACGCAAAACAAAAACAAAAAAAACCCAGATCAGATAAACAGATATAAAACAGATGGTGTTGAAAAATTCATTTGAAAATAAATGAACATTTCAGGACCAGGGCAGAGCAGGGAATAGCTGGAAGGAGAGGATCTCAAAGCGACAAGTTGAGGGAGTGAAGAGTGCAGAGATCGTACGACGAAACAGACAAGAGTGAACAGGAAGAAAGTGAATGCCTCGCCAGGGTTGTAATGTTGCTGAGCTTGTTTCCCTCTCAGCTCATGGTGCTTGTGATTTCCCGACTCTGTTTTGCTTCTCACATTTTAATGTTGACATACTGAAACTGCACCTCTGCCACCCTAAAATTACTGTTAAACAGGGTGTGTTTTGGCTGCTGAAGCGATGCAAACTAAATTTGAACTTCCCTCTCATGCCTAAGTGCTTTGAATGTGCTGCTCCGACACAGTAAATTTAGCTGTTTGGGATTATTCTGTTAAACGTACGGATGAAGTGCTCGTCTCTTTGAATGATGAGGCTGAATTTTGTTTGCTCTATTTGTGAGGTTTCTGTGCCTTTTGCAGCAGTTAGGAGACAATCTAGCAGGCAACTAGCATGAAACCTAAATTTCTCAGCTCAAGATCCCCACAGTCCTCTTCCACTCATGTTGTTTACTGATCACTTTATTTCCACAGTGGCTCCATGTGGAGGTGGAAGGGATTTTTCTGTTGTTATTTCCTCCTACGTTTAAAAAAAAAAAAATCCACATCAACATAAGAATAATTTCTCAAATCTGTGCGTTTCAGCAGACGCCAACTCTTGATTTGAGCACCAAGATGGTCCAGGTCCCTCAGGCTGGTTTTTGTTTTGTTTTCTTGAAAGAGAAGCACACAACAGTATGTGTGGGAAGAGAATCTGCAGTTCATCATCTTGTGATCCATGCAAACACAAACAAAGCAGCTCAGCCATAACCAATAGAAAAAAACACTTTTCAAAAAGATGTTAATTGTGCGTCCTCCATCTAAAAAATCCCTCGGTCCTCATTCCACTCCCTCCACGTCCTCTTTGAGAAACTTTTGTTCACTTTGTCTTTTAATCTTGTAACGCTTTGGCCAGATCAGTGTAGTCTGGAAATAGACGTTACCTTGCTCTCTCACTTTCTAACATGTGTGGGTGTGCATGTGTGTCTTCATGTGTGCTTATCCTCCCCTGAACCGGGATAAAGACGAACCCATTTGAACAACCTGCTCTCTTCTCCTTCTCCACCTTCTTTCAATGCTTCCATTTAATTCTTTCCCAGAGAGAAGTGCCACTGCTCTCTGCCTCTCACTCGGGAAAACACAGTCAAGGCCTTTCCTGGTTTATGCATCTGCTGGTAGAAAAAGTAGATTTGAAGTTTATGTTTAAATAACTACTTGCACCTTCCCTTGTGTAGCTTGTTATTGTTGTGTTGTGGTGGAAGAAGCAGCAGCTGATTTTTGGGCTTATTGCTCATTCACTGAGGACTCTGCCCTGCTGAACAGCCGCAACAAGGTCAATGTCCTCCTGACATTAAACTCTGAGATCGTAATAACTTTAGCTTCTGCTTCCTGCAAGTGGTGTGCGTGTTTGTGACATTGACTTGACTTAGTGGTAATAGGTTGCTTTAATAACCTTCTCCAACCCTTCATTTTGTCCCCTACCGCTGAAACTCACTGCTTTGGCAGACTGTGCCTGGCTTACTGGTGAAACTGTGTACTTACAAATGCACTCCTCCTTAGCGTGGGTGACTAATAGCTCCTGTCAGACGGTGTCCGATATGTGAACTAGAGGAGGAGAGGGGGGCCGCTTCGGTCAGACATTAAAATCGGATTGGTTCCTCTCACTGAGAAAAGCCCGTTACACCTGTTAAATTGAATGCAATTTCATGCAGTAGCATTTCAACAAATACCAGATTTGAGAAGCAGAAGGTTGTTATGAGGTCAACATTTGTGTTGCTGTATTGCAGTGATTCCCAGCCAGAGGTATTTGTACCCCAGAGGGTATTTCTGCAGTTGTCAGGTGGTACATGAGAAGATTGTGGAGTAGCTCAACTAATTTGACAAAAACATAAATTATAATTTGATTAAAAAATATTAGGGCTGTCAAAGTCAACGCAATAATAATGTGTTAACGCAAATTTGTTTTAACGCAACTTATGATTTTTAGGTTGTAGTGGGCTCAGTTTTAAAGCTAGAGTGAAGATGCTGGCATCATATGAAACTAGAAAACCTAAAGAATCTATTGATACCAACCATGTGATACAAGCTTGTCGCAAAAGAGGCTTTGGTGAGGAAAAACTGTCATGGCCATTTTCGAAGGGGTTTCTTGACCTCTGACCTCAAGATATGTGAATGAAAATGGGTTCTGTGGGGACAGACAAGTCTCCCCTTCACAGACATGTCCACTTTATGATAATCGCATGCAGTTTGGGGAAAGTCATAGTCAAGTCAGCACACTGACACACTGACAGCTGTTGTTGCCTGTTGGGCTGCAGTTTGCCATGTTATGATTTGAGCATATTTTTATGCAGTACCTGTGAGGGTTTCTGGACAATATTTGTCATTGTTTTGTGTTGTTAATTAATTTGAAGAGTATTAAATACTTCACAAATCTCCCTTAAAGGTACATTTTGAACAGATAAAAAATGTGTGATTGATTGCGATTAATCACGATTAACTATGGACAATCATGCAAATAATCGCGATTAAATATTTTAATCGACTAACAGCCCAAAAACTTAGATATCAGAGCAGTTATCTAAAATCAATGGATACATTGTTAATAGATAAACAGTAATAGATAAACCGTTGAAATAGTTAGCTCAAAGTTATGGATCAGTAGCTGACATGGTATTGGTAGTTGTAGTTGTAGTACAAATGCAAACTGAATCAAAGCAACCTAAACATTGATAAATAATAATAATAATAATAAAAACATCCAGTTTATAATCGGTCCTTAAGAACACATTTGAAACATGAGGGATGGTGTTGATGGAGGGTTACTTGGGTTCATCTGACAGGGATGTGGAGGTATTTGTCTAACACAAAAGGTTGGGAACCACTGATGTATTGGAGGCCATATTGTTGATTATATTGTCTGCACTCCTTGTATGTGTCAGCCTAGCATAGTCATCATTACAGGCAACTTCTATCAGTTCTTCTAACACTGAGACTTTTGATTGTTGCTGCTACAACTGCAGAGTGTCTGAGATTAGATTTCCTGTGTTCAATTTTGCGCTGCGACGTTGCAAGAACACAGGAGGTCATTTTCTGAAAATGTAATTTTGATTTGCAAATGAATTGCTTTTGAATCAAATGAGTTTGTCTTGATTGAGTTTATTCGTGTGGGACATGTATTGTCTTCTGCGTTCAGGGTCTTAACATTTGTGGAACAATGTTCCCACCTGTCTTGCTTTTCCATATCTGTGGAAAGTGTGGAATAAATGAACATCTTGTCTTAATATATGTACTACTAAAGAATCCTGACATATCTTCCAAAACTCAAGTTTGCTGGAGTTTGGGGAAATATCTGTCAGCTTTGCCTGCCAACTTTTCTCTTTTTGATCTTTCCTCTCTCCTGTCTTGCTCCTATTACAGCTGTCTTCGCTCCTAGCTTAGTGTTGACTGTATTCTTTGGCTCCCGTAGGATTTGTCACTGTGAAGGGGATGACGAGAGTCCTCTGATCACGCCATGCCACTGCACGGGGAGCCTGCGCTTCGTCCACCAGTCCTGTCTACAGCAGTGGATCAAGAGCTCCGACACTCGCTGCTGTGAGCTCTGTAAATACGAGTTCATCATGGAGACCAAGCTCAAACCGCTGCGCAAGGTGAGACGCAGTTTGTACGTGTGCATGTTTGTCTGCAGTCAATTAATGCACAAGTTCATTAGTTCAGCCTCGGTTGATGAATTCAGGCTGTCGTTGCAGCTCCGAGCGTCCCAACTTAGCTCACTTCGTTAGGAAGCAGAAAATGCCAAAAGCTGCCTCCAATCTGTCACGCAGATAACACGAGCATGACACTGAGCTTTGAAGCCGTTTTCATAAGCGGAACTTGTTGTGATTCATTTCAAATGGTTCAGAGGCAGTGCACTCCCATTAAAGGCTCTTATCAATCGCTGTGGCCTGGAGATAGTAGGACACTAATTAAAATTCCTCCACCCTTCATTAGCTGCACAAAGGGCCTCAAACAAATGCTCCGCTGTTAATACCGTAGCTTCTGATTCCAACCGGTGAACGTTGAAAGTTGTTCGCATGTGAGCGCGTAAAGATGAGATGAGGATGCCGGTCTTGGTATGAAGTGTTTATCAAAGGACGCTTGGTATGAGGATTCAGGTCTCGGTATGTATCAAAGGATGCTTGGTTTCATCTCGCACTGCAACACCCGCTTCTCGTAAGTGACCCTGCAAGAGTGCCCTTTCCTCACTGAATACACGAGGAATGCATTTTGGATGTTGGGAGAGCCGATACAGCTTATTTACAACACTGATCTGATGGTGTCGGCATTGTATTTTTTGTTTTCTTTGTATGGCTCGGCTCATTTCCTGATGATGTATTGTGAAGCCAGTGACAGACGAGGTAGCTGGACTCTGCTCTAAGCCCCTTTTCTTCTTTCTTTTACTCGGCCATGCCAAGAAATGTTATGTTGCATTGGATCTTGATCACAGAAGCTGAACGCCCTCCATAAAATATTTCGCTCACACTCTGAGCTGCTCCAGAACAGAGAGCCAACAGTTTAATTGCTCTATGTGTGTGTGTGTGTGTGTGTGTGTGTGTGTGTGTGTGTGTGTGTGTTTGAAAGCTTCTATCTTTTGTGTGCATATATCATTGACCTCCTCAAACGTCCTTCCTTTGTCCTCTCTTTTGCTCTCTCCGCCGCAGTGGGAGAAGCTACAGATGACGGCGAGCGAGAGGAGGAAGATCATGTGTTCGGTCTCCTTCCATGTCATCGCCATCACCTGCGTGGTGTGGTCGCTCTACGTCCTCATCGACAGAACAGCGGAGGAAATCAGACAAGGTCAGCACAGACTCGGACACAAACACACACACAAAAAAAAAGCATTGACGTAATGTTGTTGACCGTGTTGGATGTTGTGTTGTTAGATGTCATCCATTCATCCACAATCTTCCACCGTCTCCAAGTCATTCATGTACAGTATTTAATGACAAATCTGCATAAGTGTAGTGTTATTTCAGCGGTGTGAATATTGAGTACAAATAGTGTGAAATGTTCTCTAAGACTGGAATATATGTGGGCGTAATTCACTCGCAGAAGCACAGTGGGCATCAAAGTCACGAACAAATGTGTAGCTGAGAGTGTGCTGAGATTCTTTAAGAGATGCTTCTCTGTCTGTCTGTACCTTTTTCTTTTTGGACTTTCATTTCAATTCAGTTCACTTTGATTTCAGACCTACAAAAGAGAAAGTTCAGAGATAAAAGTAAAGAAATTTAAAAAGTAGATCTTTACATCTATCGTGTTGAGATCCAATTTGAGATTAAGACTTTCAGAGTGAGGTCATTATTGCAAAGTGAGGTGATTTTGGTTCATCCTTACGTCTTCAAGGGAGTTGGATCAGGTTTCTGAGTGCGTGCTGTGAATTAAAATGACAAGTTGAAGGTCACTTCAATGATTAAGTCTTGTAGTCAACAAAAGGCCCTCACAGGGATTAAAGCGTGTGTGTGGTTGTTTTTATAACTGCGGTATGTATGTGTGCCTCAGAAAATGACTTGGTGTAACCTAGAGAGGTCTGGCATCATAATGTGACAGCAGCTAATACCATTGGTGTATGCATGCTTGTGACAAAGACACAATAGCTGAAAAGTAAAAATCTAAACACACAGTAATCTTAATATTTTATTTCTGTAATCTAAAGGAATAGTTTGACATTTTGTAAAACTCTTATTTGCTTTATTGCCGAGAGTGAGATGAG
The DNA here is from genome assembly GCF_043250625.1 of Sebastes fasciatus. NCBI lineage: Eukaryota > Metazoa > Chordata > Actinopteri > Perciformes > Sebastidae > Sebastes > Sebastes fasciatus. The sequence continues at coordinate 9,191,736 of NC_133803.1, forward strand.
AAGACACCACTCTCTTGTATTTATACTAAATATGAAGCTACAGCAACCAGCCGGTTCTTAAGTTAGCATATAAAGACTGTCCTCTGTCCAACGGTAACAAAATCTACCTACCAGCACGTCTGAAGCTCTCTAATTAACACGCTATATCTCGTTTGTGTGCCAGATTAAACAAACAAGATATAGCATGTAAATATGTGAGCTTTATAGGTGCTGCTAAGTCAAATGTTCTACCTTTGGACAGAGCTAGCTGGTTCCCCTTGTTTCCAGTCTTTATGCTAAACTAAGCTAACCGGCTACTGACTGTAGATTTATGTTCATCTTAAAAAACATAAGAAAGGTATCAACCTACTCATCTAACACTAGGGGAGAACGCAAATATTAATATCATTTTTAAGGAATGTTTGGGTGCTTCTTGCTAAACCCACAGCCTGTGTTTGCTTTTCCTGCTGTTTCATATTTTGTCACCAATGTGTGTGTATGTGCCAAACTGGAACCTGCTACTGACCATAGACTGTAAATAAAAAGTGATCAGCAGGGAGTTTTAGTCTTTTAAAACGTTAGAATAACAGGAAAACTTGACTTTAGCAGCCCGTTGAGCCTGGGCTGCTCCTAGCGCTGGGCAATATGTCGTAAAACAATATCGATATCGTGATATGAGACTAGATATCATCTTAGATTTTGGATATTGTAATAAGTGTTGTCTTTTCCTTGTTTTAAATGCTTCGTTAAAGTGAAGTGATGTATTTGTTCTGCTCTAGCTGATCTTTTATTTTCCTTTATCCATTTATATCCACATTACTGGTGATTATTTATCAAGAATCTCATTATGTAAACATTTTGTGAAAGCACCAATGGTCAACCATACAATATCGTCGCAATATCGATATTGAGGGTATTTGGTAAAAAATATTGTGATTTTGATTTTCTCCCAGCCCTAGCTGCTCCTTACGTCCATCTGTACCAAAGTGGTCAGCGGCACTGAGTTACGGACAGATTGGCGGCTCCGTCCTCACAGCGCCGTGCTCTCGCTATCGGGGGCTAAAAATGGAGACGGCTGCTTTAGTGATGAGCTGTTGTATCATCCGCTGGCAGTGCGTCTGCTGCCACTCAGTCCTCTCTGGCATATTTGGTGCTTCTGAGACAGCGTACAGATGGAAGAGCAGGCTGTGCCTGTTTAGCCCGACCTGATGATTCAGACTTGTTAGCGTCCCTGAGGGCTGTCGGGTTCAATCACCATGGTGATGCCAAATAGCTCCTCACTAGTCCTGTTTGTCCTCTGCCAAGTCACACAGAGCCACGGTTATGTTTTTTTTCTCTCAATTTTGCTTGCAAAGATTACAGCAGAGTTCTATCTAACACGCCTTGAAATGTATCCATTGTCTACTTTGATTTGCGAAGAGGATTTAATGTTTATGATTGCATGATGAGTTATTTAACTTTCAATTTCTGCGCATTTCTATCAATCTGTTTGTATGTCTTTGGTAACACATGATACTTACACTTTCTTTACTCATGCAGCCGGAAGAATCCCAGGTAAACATTTCAACTTTGGCCTTTTGACTTTCAAATTGTGTTTTCCCCGTCAGCCTTTCTGTCAGCTGTGTCCAGTTCTTTCCCAACTGCACCTTCCCTTGTCTGCCTTGATTTCAGGATAAAAATAATGCTTCTTCACCCTTAAAGGCCGATATTATATTCACACCACCTCCCTGAATGTTCCTACCTAATGAACGCAGTCAGACACTGAGTCAAGGAACATGCTGTGATTTATTTCCTGTGTTATACTTTGTGACTTGATTAAAACGAACCTCACTGACATGTTCTCACACAACAAACATGTTAATCTCTCCTCATAGTGTTGTATAAGCTTAGTTAATACCATACTGATTATACTATGTTTAACTTGTTTAATTCTTCCAAATATATGAGGCATCTTTTGTGTTTCATCCCATATACTTATTCTATCGTCAAGGGTAGGATTTAGTAATTCAGTTGTGGACCTTCCTTGCCTTAATATCTCAAACTACCTGAAGTATAATTGCCAACATGAAAAGATTGAAGGGTTGCAGGTGAGCTGTCTATTTTCAAAGAAGGTAGACTTTTTTTTTTGTTCTCTCCTTTTTGTTTTTGAAGATCCTTTTTCTGCCTCTTAGTGCTGCAGCTTGTTCCAAATATTTATACTTCCCCAAATAGCTTTTTTTTTACTTTCTACTTGGAGCCTTATGTTTCAGGGGTTTTGCAATTTGCAGAAATGCTGCAACTGCATCAGGGACCATATAAATGTTTTCTGTAAAGGCTGCTGTAGTGTTGTAGTTCTTTAGTGGTGTTGTTCCCGCTTTTCAAACAATCATTTGTTTCTTTATGTTATATATGATTATTTTGGGGGGCGTTTTATGCCTTAAAGGGCCAGTGTGTAACATTTGGGGGGGATCTATCGGCAGAAGTGGAATATAATATTAATAAGTATGTTTTCTTTAGTGTATAATCACCTGAAAATAAGAATCGCTGTGTTTTCGTTAGCTTAGAATGAGCCCTTCATATCTACATAGGGAGCGGGTCCTCTTCACGGAGTCCGCCATGTTTTACGTTACCTGAAGGCCACCGTAGTTCTCTGACACGCTTGTGAAACTGCAGTAACGTGAGCAGCAGAGTGCAAAACCGTCTGACTTCCGTTGCTCCTAAAGTAGTGTTATTACGGTATGGAGAGGGAGGAGTGAGCGGGGGGGTACTCAGATGGTTGCAACCTGCAACCACACCACAAGATGCTGCCAAATCATACACACTGCCCCTTTAATTAGACCGCAACATTGGAGAGATAACAGAAAAAGAGGGGCCACCAGGACGCCCCCATTTGTTTTTATTGTTGCTATACAGTATGAAAATCAACTTACTTGCAGACTTTAAACCTGCATGAATTAACATATATTGATGTTAATTATTTTAATGGAGTTATTTTAGTGCAGACTGATCTGAAAAGTCTCGAAAAGGAAAGGACGATATGGATAAAATCCTCTATCAAGGTATATGTAGTTTAATGTCACATGATCGATACACGTAATGTTGTGCATTTTCTGGAAAATCAATCGAGAAACTAAATCTAATCAGGAAGTCAGGAAACGTTATCACGTTGATGCGAGTAGAAGTGATACTAAGCAGTGTATTCTTTTCAGTCTGGTCTGTGTTTGACTGGTGCACGTTTCTTTTTATCTGCTCTCTGCTCCTCAGGAATCCTGGAATGGCCTTTCTGGACCAAGCTGGTGGTGGTGGCCATCGGCTTCACGGGTGGTCTGGTGTTCATGTACGTCCAGTGCAAAGTCTACATCCATCTATGGAGGAGACTCAAGGCTTACAACCGGGTCATATACGTCCAGAACCGGCCAGAGACATGTAAAAAGCTGGTGCTGGAGAAGCCGCCTCTCATCGAGCCCAGTATGGAGAACAAGGAGGTTCTGGCGCCCGCCCAGTCGGACACAAACTCCTCCCAGTACACAGAGACAGAGGACTACAGTATGGAGGTGCTCCATGTCTGACCACTCGGTCCATGCCGTTGGTTGTCCTACTCATACTACACATACAAACGGGCCCACAGTGAAGAGCAGCCGCCATGGAAATGCTCGCTGAGGAACGACCACACACTCCCCTTCCTCTGATCCCAGACTGACTCACTCTCCTCCTCTGGTCGTCTTATATTCCTAAAACTCCATCCACATGGAGACAGACGGACCACGACTATCTTCTTCTATCCACATTCCTCCCATCGGACCTTACCCCTTCCCTCCACCTGCACCCTCAATCCACACTCCCACCTCTCTCCTTTCCCAGGACCGGACTGGTTTTACGACTTCTGTAAATGTCTGAAGAGGCCTGGAGCATACCACTATACACACACACACGCACGCACACACACTTGTATGTACACCTCTGGGAGAGCAGGACTGAGACAAATAGACTCACAAACGGCTCCGGAGGTCGACACGTCTCTGATTGCGTGGTTTCTTTGCTTGTGGGTTTGTTAGATTTGTTCGTTTTTACCTCCTGTGAGTCTCTGGCTACCCTGCCGTGGATCAGTATGTAGCGCCGCGCGTCGGATCTCTGGAACATTCCGGCTACTGCCATCTCTGCTGCTGCGGTCTGTCAGCTCCGAGCTGGTCTGGATCCGACCAGGCCTTGATTTGGACATGCATCGAAGCACTTTTGTTTTTTAGTTCCCACAACCAATCCCCTCCCTTCCTCTTGCTCCTCTTATTTTCTTTAATATGAATTACGTCTTACTGTATATGTTGTACATGGGGGAGAGCACATTCGAACTTCGAACTCCTGTTTTATTTGACATTTCCTCATACACACATATATATTAACCCTCCCATGGATGACAAAAAAGGAATCGGGGGTTAAAAAATGGAATCATGCTGAAAGAAATATTGAGTGTTTTAGTCAAAATAGACAAAAAACGAGTTTTGAATATGACGTCAGGCTCAAAGCTCTAATGCAGATCATGGAAAATCCAGCCACATGACTTCTCTACCCCAACATGAACTTTCTGAAGGCTTTGAGAATGTAAACTTTTTAAAAAATGATTAAAAAATGAATAAAATATGTGAAAAAAAAAGAAGAAAAACAAGATTTTTTACCGGTCACAGGAAATTGCGAGATAATTTCCATGTCTTGAGAACATTACGAGAGCCTTTGGGCATAAACAGCGCCGCTCATGTTTTTCTATCATGCGAATGACACAGTATTTACAGTGTGATATTCCATGTGCAGTTTTTAATATGTTGATTTGTTTGCTTGGTCACGGGATACGCCCTGAGAAACCCACAGCTGCCTATTTTCAGTCTGTCCTCCCATCGTGCAGGCGCTGCATTGATTGATTCCAAATAGTAGAAAGTTTCGATTAAATTGTGTGTTTGAATTTGACTCCTCAAAATAGTTCCTCTGCAGCACCTGCACATTTACAAACCATCCCTTCAGTTAAGTTCACACACTTCAGAGTACACGGTGAAAGATCTGATGTTTTGGACGTGATCTTTGCCGAGCGTTTCAGATGAGCACAAGTCTCAGTTTCAGCGAAAGTGTCTTGTTTCTTCTCGCCAGACTCTGATCACATGGCGGAGTGTACATTTTAGTATTTAATCACAAGACAGCCAGCATGTTGCTTCCCATTTGATTGAGTGCTCACGTTTTCTCACATCTGGCCTTATGTCGCTGAAATGAGACAAATTGCTCCAATATCTTTTTTTTCATTTCTAAAACGAAGCACAGTGAAGCACAGCTTGAATGCTGTAACTGCATTATTTCAGCATTCAAGGTGATTATTATAACATTTTGGGTCGTTGCATTCATCAATACAATATGATTATTTTGCAATAAAAGCAATGTAATACAACCACAGATTATGTAGATATAGATATATACAGTATGCACCATCTCTCATTGATGAGCTGACTGGTGCTCCACCTGCTGGTGAGAAGCTGAAGGTGCAGTCTGAGTTTCAGGCAGCAGTTGATTTCTCAGGGCGATGTGTTTTGGGCTTACAGTCATTGTAAGTGTTTTTGTGTATGTGGGAGCACAGCGATGCCGGGCTCATGTTGAGCCTCACAGCCATTCCAGCAACACACACATTTTTAAAAACAACTGTCTTTGATACCAGTATACTGTCTGTGAACAACGATGGTCCAACAACATATGTGACAATTACTGCTCAGCAGCAGCAATAAATGAAATCCGTGCTTTTGTTTTTCGCAACAATCCATACTGTACTTGTGTATACGCCCCACGGTGACTTGAGATCTGGAGTCTAACATAATTTTAATACATAATATGAGCCGAGGGAGTTGTTGTGTGTCAAGTTGGATTAAGAACTAGTAACGAGAAGCTTCTCTGAAACTTTGATTCCCCGCGAGGCTCAGTGCAATTAGACAGATAAAAAGTGCAATTACCCTTTTGTTGATATTCTATTCTATAGTTATGTAATGGTGTTTAATGTCCGGGGTGTCCTCTGGGTACAAAATGATTATTTCTTCATTTTGTGTTGTATTTATTTTGAAAAGAAAACAGAGTACAATTTGTTCATTTAAAAAAAAAAAAAAAAAAATTTCATAAGTAATTTTATGCAACTTACACTTTTTATCCCAGACATAAATACCAGAACATCACTTTCACTCTTTGTTTTGCATTTCAGATATTAGAGTTGTAAAATGCTCTTCAGTCTCGCTTTTTAAGTTGCTTGATTCATTTTGTTTTAAATATGTAGAATATAGACATTTAACCGCATTATCAAATTTCATGTTTTTCACATAAACAACATGGAATATTTAGACGTGTAGTTTCCTTGAGATGGAAGATTTTTTTTTTTACTTTCTACCATAGGAGCTGGCTCCTTTCATGAAGTCTGACACAGATTTGAAGCCACTTTAGGATGCTTTTACAAGCAGACATGTTCCTCTCTGAGAGCAGCTTTTTCTTTCTTAGCGTCTCTCTCATCATGAACAAATTTCTTAATTTGATAATCCTATTGAGCAGCACATCGACTGAGAAGGAAAGATACTTCCTCAGCATCACTGTCCCAGTATTTTAGGCTTAAGTTTTTCTGTCCGTCTTCACCCCGTCGCTTACATTTGATCATGTCTGGGAATAGTGTAACTTGCATAAAGCTACATTTGTTTACTACTGACTGGACTTGAACATATATGACTGTTCCCCTGTCTTATGATATCATTCCACGAGTTTGTCTGTGAGTTTACTTTGGAATAGTAACTGTAAAGAATTTGTAAAAGTACTTATGTTTTTAAATATTGATGTGTTTAATTTCCCATTATTGAACAAAGTATGTAGAATTAAAAAGAACAACCAAATAAAAATTATGTTACTTTTAATGCTTTTGTGTCTTTTTCAATGTAAACCATGACTTCTGAATTTAAATTTAAATGGTAATATATATGCAAAATATGTGCAAAGGTTGTTTCAGTATTATCAGATGTGAAGCAGTTTTACACTCGTGGAAAAAGAAATGACTCACTGCAGCTATAAATGAAAACATTTTAATTGCTGACCTATTTTCACCCAAATAAGTGACAAAAAAACTTTTTAGAAGCAAAGTCGAGGTTTGCAAATTGGCTTTTTTGTCATCACATTTGAATGTATATAAGTATCAAAATCACACATTGGGGTGGCAAAAGTGTTTTCTAACAGCACATTTGGTGGCTCAATAATTTCAGCAGAACTCCAATGTGCTATTTGCAACAACAAAAAAAGTAGGGACATGATTTCATTCCTCAAACAGCAACACTGTTTGGGATTTTGTCAGGGGACATGTTGTAGTACGGCAGCTTCTTTCCGTCGTTCCTCTTCTTGATGGAGCTGCTTATCTCTACCAGCTGCTTCCTGAACCTCTCCATGGCCGCCTTCACCGGCTTCTCTATGAAGTGCTCATCAGGATACATGCCCAGGTACAGCTGCAGGGAGAGAGGGGAGACAGGTCATTCAGCCGGGAGGCATGCTGCGAGGAGAGAGGCACATGTTGAAGGAGTGGGAAGCTTCTTGGGAAATAAAACTTTATAGTTTGTATCAAACTTTGGTCCTTAAAACAAGCGTGTGTGTGTGTGTGTGTGTGTGTGTGTGTGTGTGTGTGTGTGTGTGTGTGTGTGTACGCCTGTGTGCGTGGACGCAGAGTGCCCTCTCCGTACCTCGCCCTCCTGGTACTGGCTGAGGGCCCAGACGGCGCCCAGGTGCCAGCTGGAACGGCCGCGATCAGGGAGGCTCTCGATGATCAAGTTCACATCCGCCATGCCCTTCTGGTTGGGCGGGGGCTTCCTCATGGTGGACGGAGCGTTGGGGATCCAGGAATACCAGTCATACTAAACAGTGTACAAAAAAAATACAGTATGTGCAATGCAGTACATTTGATCTATGGAGGAAATGGATCTATGGCCAAAAAATAAATTTATAAAATACTCAATAAATAAATGAATGCCATTAAATGTACAAAAAATGACATTAAAAATAAATGGAGGCATTATTAATTGATAAAATGTGACATAAATTGATATTTTTGTTTTAATTTGCTTCTTTTTTGTTTCCCTTCGTATCAATACCCCTATGTACTCTTCTTTTATTTATTTTTATTGCCTTAAATGTATTTATTTATTTTTGATTTGGGCAGGTTCTGTCCTCCATATTACTCAAGTACTGTACATTGACAGCTGTAATTACTAGTTATATTACAGATAAGCTTAAATATAATGAATTGTTCAAGATGAAACCAGTGGATTTGTCTTGTGACCCCTTACAAAATCCTTTAATCACCCCATGACCCCTCAGATTTATTTTGTGACCCACTGGAGGGGTTTGACCCCTATGTTGGGAACCACTGGACTAAACTATCTTAATGTATATAAAGTAGTTATAAGTAGCAACTAGGAAATGCTACTAACCTATTGATGCATCCAATAATGTCATCTATAATAATATATCAGTCAAGTGGGCCAAAAGTTCTCTTACTTTTAATACTTTGCTGATGATACTTCTGTACTTCTACTTAAAGGTCACATATTATACTCCATTTAAACTAGTTATTATAGGTCTCAGACACCTCCAAACCATGTCTCTGAAGTTTTTTTTTCAAAAAAACAATCAGATCATGCATTCCAGCATGTCTCTATAACCTCTGTTTCAGCCCATTTCCAAAAGTGCTGATTTCTGTGTCTGTAGCCTCTGTCTCCTCCCACTCTGCTCTGATTGGTCAGCGTTTTCTGTCAATCAAACGTCCTCAACAACAGCGTCACCCTCCCCCTCCCTCCCGGAGAAGCACTCTCTGAGAGAGAGAGAGAGAGAGAGAGAGAGAGGAGTGGAGAGATAGCAGCTAGAATAAAGTTTATAAACCACTTTAAAGTTTATAAACCAGAAACTTCACCCAGCGCACGTTACCGGAGGAATCTGATCAGAAATCGGCGACACATGATGAACATCTGCGGTCCAGATTCCAGGTTTTCCTGACGGTTTCTCTCAGGTAAATAATGCTATTTATATCTCTGTTAGTTAGCTCAGTGTTTACCTCATGCATCAACTCTGTAAACCGTAAACATACACTCTGTTTTACGTCTGTCTTTACAGATCCATCTGTGAGAAATGACCGACAGAATCATCCCAGAGGAGAGCAGACAGCTGAGAGCAGATGGCTCTGTTTACATGGAGATACAGAGCTAACCCGGTAGCATGTAGCTAACCCGTTAGCATGTAGCTAACCCGTTAGCATGTAGCTACATGCTAACGGGTTAGCTACATGCTACCGCTATGACACGGTGTGTAAACACAGCGACCATCAGGGTGGAAAATAGAAGATGTGAAACAGTAGTCAGTTCATTATTTCTGCTAAAAGATAAACGTATGGAAGATCAGAGTAATGGTATATTATTTACAGTAGTAGCTGTCTCTGTGTTACCATGACTACAGACCACCGGAGCTTAGCTTACCATAGTTTACCAGAGCTGAAGACTTTCTCCTGTACCATGTTAACATAACTAACTAACAGGTGAGATGATTACAAATGCTGTGAATAATTAATATTGTCATCTGTCAACTCAAATAAAGTTTGACTGTGAAACAGAAATGTGTTGTGTTGCTTACAGTCACTATTTACTACCTGTAATCTGCTACATGCATGACATCAAATATATATAATATATAAATATCATCTGTTTAAACAGTGTAATTACATAAAGCCTTTGTGAATGAACATGTTATATTTAGATGATGGGAGTACATGAAGACGGTTCTGCTGGTTCTTGCAGACTAACTGTAGGAGCTACTTTGCTCAAGTTCGGTTGAGGAGGAGAGACAGTGACGCGCTGTGGGGCGGGGTCAGCTACTGAAGGTTCTCTCTGGTTCGACCAGGAAACCCTTACGTGACTTGCATTCTCTAATGACGTCAGGATACAAGGAAAAAAGCGAATTTTTTTTCTGCACCCATTTCCGGACAAACGGAGCAGGAGAAAAAGAGAGAGGATGGTCTTTTATGATACTATGGTGGCCTGTAGACACACTGGGGACAGATATTGATGTTTAAAAGACATGGAAAAGTGCATTTTGCATAATAGGTGACCTTTAAGTAGGATTTTGAATGAAGGCCTTGTATGGGAGTATTTTACACTGTTGTTCTGGTACTTTCAGTCAAGGATATAAGAACTTCCTCCACCACTGTGAGCACGTGAGCACACACACACAAACCATTTGTTGAACTAAAATAAATGTCAGGTTCCTGATTACTCACCTGTCCAAAGTTGACCGATGCGTGCTGGGCTGAGGCAGTGAACACAACGACGGTCAGATACTCTATCAGCTCCTCACGGGATTTCAGGGACTTGGGAAACTCTGTGCACAGAAAGGACTTACAATTAGAGATTAAATCTTCACAAAAACCCCACTTTCTTTGGTTGCTTTGTAAGGGATCTTTGCACAATGTACGTAATGGAGAAACGCAGGAAGGGTATTACAACACTGAAGCGGTGACACCATCAGACTCCTGCGGCTTCCTGTCTTCCCCCTCAAACCATTCGTCTATGACAGAACAGATTTGAATTTGTAATGCTGTCAGTTCCCTGTCGTACCTGTCTTCTACAGAAAACCCTTACACCAATAAAAATGTCGAAGGCTGAGTGAGCTGCTTCTCTCCTCGGGAAAAGAAACTTTACATATCGGTTAGTTGCTGCATTTTGAAAGAAAAATTATACAGCAGGACGTCTGTATTGTGTACCCACCGCAGTGATCGAAGTCCTGCATACCGAAGCTGCACACGTCTTTAATGAAGGCCTGGATTTCTTCGTCTTTCTGCACCGCCTCATCGCTAGTGTAGTAAATATGCACCACATCAGACACAAAACTGCCAGGAAGAGAACAGGACAGCAGTCACGTATAGAGGAAATATAAAATGCTGTAACTTCTCTCTCTCTCACACAAGAATAGAAATGTTCCCACACTGTTTCTGCGCTGTTATGACTGTTTTCTCTCCCTCAAACACACAGACTATTCATCTATAGAAACTCTTTTAAAAAGAGTTATTCCTCACCTCATGGTAGCCTCCCACACTTTGTAGCCGTCGTCTCTGTAGAAGTAGGTGGGAATCTCCTCCTTGCTGTCCACACCGCGGGCCTTGATGAGATCCGGGAAGCACAGAGACCTGAAGGTCAGAGACTTCATGCCCTTCTGGATCAGCTGGACGTGACCACCTCCACCTGTTGCGTTTGCCTTGGCGAGGATGGAGAAGATACAGTGTACATATAACTTTGATACTGGCATTTTCTGAATGTCATTTAGTTAGAGAAAACGAATAGACCTTTTGGGGCTTTTCCAGCACATTATTTCCTCATATTTTTCATGCCATTTGTTTGCTTTTACCTCAAAAATAAAAGCCTCAATGAATCATCCGTCAAAAAAAAAATAAAGTTGTGTATGTAAAGTTTGTCCCTTCATTTTGTATCCACAGCCTCACCTTGTCAAAGATGCCACACTCACAGATGAGCTGCTCTCTGGCCTTGGTGTTGATGGCGATGGTGAAGCGAATGTGTGGGATAAGTAGCTGGAACAGGGAACATTAATCCGTGAATCAATCAATCCAATGACTGAATCCATCAGTTAATGAGTCAGAGTTTTACCTTATACACAGGGTGAACAGCAGGGAGCCTCCTGAACATGGCAATAGCAAACACCTCAGTCATCAGATGAGTCCTGAGCAGGTGTGTGATGGTCTGGTGGTACTGGAAGTCAGCCGAGCGAACCCAGATCTTAGCCAGCAGCCATTCGTGCTGACCGTCAGTGGGCAGGAAGATCGGGTTGTCTTCACCTGGAGTCTGCCCGATCTGGGAAAGGACAGAAGGAAGAAGAGGAGAAATGGATTTATACTGAAATGTTTCCCTCGTGGTGTAACTCACACCTGCTCAACTTCACTGCACCTGTATGGCTATGGGCATGATCTTGTTCTGGGAGTTCTTGTAGAGCAGACAGAGCGGAGCTGCCAGGTACTGCAGCGTGCACGGGTCTGTGCGGTTAGGACTGATGCCGTCCAACACCTCGTAGTCTGCTATGTAGACGTTACCTGCCTGGAGCCACAACATTGGTTCACGTAGTACGTCAGTGGGAGATTTAAAGTGAGACATAAATAGATTCACAAAAACAACAGACACAACCATGTTTACCTCTATTTCCTGCTCCAGAGTCAGCTCCCTCTCCAGGCTGACAGAAACCATCTCATGAGTGACGGGAAACTTGTCAGGAAGTTTGGTGCACTTTTGGATCATTACGGGGTTGCAACCGTTCAGAAATTGGTACCCAAACATGAAGTCTTCCTTCCAGTGCTGCATCACATACTCTGGATATTAAATTAAATTAAATTAAATTAATTTAAAATAAAATAAAATAAAATAAAATAAAATAAAATAAAATAAAATAAAATAAAATAAAATAAATAAAATAAAATATGGCTGACCTGAGATTGTGTTTTTGATTCTCACAAAGATCTTCTCAAAGTCAGCGAAGTCACTCCAGGAGGACTGGAACATGTGCATGAACTGGTTCACACACAGGTTCTCTATTCTGGAAATACACAGTCAACATCATCATCATCATTCTTATAATCATTATCATTATCATATTTGTCACCCTAGTCATGTCAAAAAGGTCAAAGTATCTGAAATCTGATGCATTTTCGTACAATATGTCAAATTAAACACTGCAATTAAAATCAATTCTGGAAAATAAAATGACGTGTTATACTGTATGTATGTAATTATGATGATTTTTGCAGAACGAAACGGCCTTAAAAGCAATATTACCTTCATAATTTCTGTCCACAGAGCTGCAGCATTTCTGTCTTTGAAGCTCACTATGCCAAATTGCATGACTCATTTTCCATCTCACCTACTTCTCCAGTCCACATATCATTATCATACATCATTTTCAAAGCTTTTTGCTATATCTAGCAACAGAACTCCTGCATGACACAAACAGTTGTGTTGTGGATCTGTTATGTTATATTGTGTCTATGTGCAAGCTCTAAACGCCTTGCATGAGGGCGCAATGCAAATGTGCCTGGTGATAAACACACAATGACACCTCTGTTTTTCCAGGAAATCCTGAGTACGGAAAATAGAAGCATCAACATCCGATCGTCTCATCATGAGGCCTTTGCATTGACCATTGACTCACTCTGTCCTGTAAACTGTAAACCTGTTAAAGCTTTACTACGGCAGGCTGTTAGAGGGAGCACGTACGCCTTACTGTAGTTCAGAACAAAGTCCACTCCCTTCTCACTGTCAAACTGGATGTCCCGGGGCAAATCCTTGTGTCTGGTAGCATCTATGCTCATAGGGAAGCCTGGCTGCCACTCCTTCCATCTGTAAAGGTGAGCAGAGAGGTCAGTGAGCAGCCTCGGCCTCCTATAACTCAATGTGTAGAGTGAACTTGCCTGAAGATTTTATTCCTCGAGTCCAGCTCTTTCTGTCTGTGCTGCTTGACCACGCTGGTCTTATCATCCTGAGGCAGATGTGCTGCAACAGACACAAGACAGACACAGTGAGTGATGGAGCAGAGCTGGTTACTGCAGACTCTGACTGATGTCTTAACAGTAATGCACCTCTTCCATCCCGCAGCACAACCTCCTTGTCATCCACCAGCCAGCGGAAGCAGGGGAACTCCACGTAGTCTCCAGACGGGCTCTTGACCGTGACATACTTGCAGTACCAGTCGTCCTGCACCCAGTACTTCTTCTTCTCGATCTTCACCAACACAATGTCACCCAGGTTCTCCCCGACCCTCACGTCATAGGAGTCCACCTGCAATTTAGTCAGTGGCTGAATAAACAAGCTGGAACAAGAGTGTGATGTACTGAAGCAGGGGTGTATTTTGTTTTCTGAAAGGGACAAAGGTGAACACATTTCACATGTCACCACAGGTATGTGAAAACATCAATGTGTCACATGTGCTTTTTGTAAAGAACATGAATTTCACAAGTAATATCCATAGACTCCGTGACGTCACCCATATGTTTCTGCAGAGCCGTTGTGAAGCTCAAAGTGGGTGGCTCACTCTGGCAGGTCGCCACCTTGACAGTGACGACACAGCCTAACTCCCAGTTAATCCAAAAATGGGCAAAGAGGTGGAGGAGGCCTTGGTGACGTAGCAGAAAAGACAGCTATCAGCTAGCGTACATCCCCATGCTAGCGACCTGGTACGGCACCCACCTGTCACTCAAAGCGGCATGCCCTCAATTATGCCTAACTTTAAGCCTTAAAATAATTTAAATGACGGAGTAATGTAAAAATTCACCCCTGAACAGTTGTCATGAAAACATATATCTCAACATGGCGACGGCTGAGCCGGCAGCTTGCAGCTAACAGTGCTAACAGCGCTAACAGTGTTAACCTTGGGGGTAACCGGTAACCGGAGGGTGGGTGCCACGCTTCCGCGACGACGACAGCTGTGACCGTTGTATGAGAGCAGTGCAGACCAGCGGCCATGAGCTAGCCAGTGGGGCAGCCCGGCTAAGGCAACAAAGCATGAAGAAGCTCTGATTACAACACAGAGAGGGTGAGCGACTTCACTCTCTGCCCACATTAGTCCTCTATATATTTTCATAGCAAATAGCTGTTTTCTGCTATAATAATGCTCTGGATATCGTAACAATTTATATTATGTTGTAATAAAAACAAATTATTTAGCTCAATGAAATGTCTTTTTTCAACTTAAATTACAACTTAAACAGGTAAAACTCGCATCTTGATTTCAATGGCAAAATAGGTTTTAATTTGAAATCTGTATGAAGAATGTTAAGTAGATGCTACAATTTATTTTTACATCTCATCCCGACTTTAAAAAGCAGCCCAAGACCCACTTCTTTAGACTAGCCTTTGCTCAGCTTTATTTATTTAGCTTTTTTTTTTTTACCTTTATATTGTCTTTTAATTTATATCTTTCCTATGTATTTATTGTGAAACACTATGTGAAGACAGATCTAATAATACACATATACTTTACTTATATCTCATCTTCAGGCTATATTTGTCATTTGAAACAAAAGGTGTGACAGTGTAACTGTCACTGCACCGTCTCTGGAGAATAAACTGATGGGAGCAGTTTAATTAGTCAAGAATACATTTTAGTGACATAGTAGAAGAACCTCCACTTAATAGTTAATTATGAAACACTGCACAATGTACAGTATATTATAAAATATTACAAAAAGTGAAAAAGAAAATTACTTTGCATTAAAAGCAGCAAATATTTTCTTACTTATTTTTTCTACTCATCTTTGTTTTCCCTCCAGAATGAAATAGTTAATTTTCAAACAGAAGTAACCAAGTTCATCTCTGCAGTAACTTCTTCCTCTTTTATATCAACATGCAAACAATCTCTCCCAGCGTTTGTGTGCAGTTGTTGATGCTCGCCATTCATCAGAATAAAAAAAAAAGAACGTATTTGTGACACAGTTTTCCTCACAGCTCTACAGCAGCATCACTTACCGCCCCCCTCTCAAAGTCATTGTACAGAGGTTTGTCCAGCAGCGTCCTCTCACTGCATCTCTCTGTGCCCACCAGTGTGATGTAGATATAATCATCCGTCCCTGCGAACCACTGGCTCCCTGTGGAAATGGTCACTGTGTAAGAAGGCATGGCGGTCACACCGGTCCAAATGCCCTCTGAGGATGAAGAAATCTGCAGAAGAGCTACAACCACCCACGTAAGGTTCGCCTCAAGATTTTAGCAAAGGCGAGTTTCCCCTTCTTTAAAACGGTATCTCTTTCACCGGTGTGCACTTCCCACTTCTCCCCATTTCTCTTGCACAAACAAGAAAATGTGTAATCATGCATTAGAGGGAGGTGCAGTACACGGATCTCCACCCTCACACTATAAATGAGGTCACAATATAATACGACTTCCTAAATGTGTTATCAGTGATGATACAGACATGAATGTGGGAACAGGGAGTTGATATCAAATTCATTGTCTTTGTCTGCAAACCATGGGAGGATGTTTTATAAAAGCACAATAGAATGAAGTCTTGTTTTACAGACAAAACCTGAGAATGACTGGGTTTTAAATGTGACCGGTCTAACCGGGTTTAACTGAATGAAGGGGAACATCTTTTACACATCACATTTACCAGTCAAATTTGTACGTGACACTGGACAACAACAGGTAGTGTGTTCCAGTTTCAGTGAAATAAATGCAAATGCTTCCCTCTGTGGTTTTACAGCTGAAACTGTAACAGGGCTATGTGCGTGTGAAACTTGTTCCTGATTCACAACTTTGATACAAACTCATGATACTGCCCCTTGAAAAAAACGGTCTGACAGTAGGGAACAAAATCATTCACATGTTCACTCACAGACAAATAACGATAGGAAGCGTTGGTACTGTTTTAAGAAGGTGACATGTAATGTAATTCAACCACTGCTTGTAACTGAACATGTACAAATAGAGAAAATAAAACTGGCAAACATAAAAAAAGGCATTTTCATTGTTCAATCACTCAAAACTATGCATCTTCTTTCAGTCACATCTAACACAGCTTCATAAAGTAGTACCATTACAGACATTTACACTTATAAATATCTTCCTTCTCTTACATAAATCATCTGTTGCAGTGAGCAGCGGGAACAGAGATGATCTGTTCTCGAAGGATTGATAGGAGACTTTGTAGAACTAAAAAAACAGCAATAACAGAAATCCAAAGAGCAGTAAGTGAAAGCGCAGCAATACTGTAGATGAATGAGTGGAACCATAAAAAGCAGAAATGTTCCCGAATACTATATCCCCAAAATGATAGCTGCCACTTATCACCAGTGAAATAGTGGGGTTATACTCTCAAGCCCACGCGGAAGTGCCCAGTTTGGTACTGTAGCTCATTTATTATTCCATACGCTTGGCAATCAAGAGTTACATAGAGGTCTTTTATTTCAAGGTGATATGGGAGAATTATAGGTTGTGAGATTTTTAGACCTTTGTTCAACAACACCTTCACACACACAGAGAAGGCATCAGGCCATTTGGAGCGACTGGACAATTTCCAACAAGATGAACAGACAAACTGAAATTGGTTTCAATCTGGTTAGCAATTTAATAGTGACAGCTGCACCGAAATGTACATATCTAACCACCATGTAACCATCCAACTGAGGAACTACTGAGAGGTGGATGACTGAAGCCTTTTCAACACCCCACTTCCTCTAACAGTGAATAGCTTTTAGTGTGAGTTCTTGGTATATTTCAGTATTCTAAGGCAGTAATTCCCAACCTGGGGGTCTGGACCCCTCCGATGGGTCACGTGATGAATGTGAGCGGTCACAATATGATCAAAGAGCAACTTAACATCCCGTTTTAGCTTGAACACGCTTCCTTTCATAAATTCAAAAAGTGCATTTGATCCCTGACACACGCTACCACCCCTGCAACCGCTGACGCTCCACCCCCTCACAGTTCTGACAGGTCGCCTCTCCAGTGTTCCTCTCTCTCCCCGAGTCTAAACCCACGCGTTTCAGATGTTCTAATGTTTAGATATAACATCTGACAGTCACCTAGTATTCATAGGGCTGTAGCTACATACTCAACTCTTATTTTTGCATATTATTGCATGCCTGCAATCATTACTCAATACTGTCTACACTGCTGACAGTCGACTGCTGTATCTATACAGTATGTCGGAGGATGGGGTGGGTGAACGTGATGTTGCCTCTAAGATTTGACCGATTTTTGGGGGGTCAAGTAGACAGAATTTAGTGGATTGTGTTTGGACTTTCGTCATTTTTTTTTTTTTTTTTTTGTGAAATATTGGATAGTTTTACCTCTTCAGGCCTCCAACAATTATTCAATTGAAACAATATGAGGAGCTTAGAAAGGAAAAAAATCCCTCGTTGGTGGATATATGCAAACTGTGATGAGTGGTCGGATGAAGTGTCATAGGACAAAAAGGTTGGAAAGCATCTGCTCTTTGCAGTTCCCCCTCATTCATATACAGCGATCTAAAAGCTGAGGCATCAACTGAGGTGTGTGAAGAAGAAGAAACTCCAATTAAAACACATTAATCTCTCTGGTGAGGTAAGACATCGTAAGTAAGCAGAGGAAGGCAAGAGGCTGAAAGAATAAATTGAAAAAATGAAACTTCATTCAGTAATTAATGTTGAGCCATCTGGGACAATAAATGTAAAAAGCCATTCAGTAGCACTAGCAAGTAGTTGAACATTTTGGCTGAACTGGGTTAGAACCACTGCATATATTATACTCACTATCTGACAACTGGCTTTGTAGACAGACGTGTTAAATGTCAATGTTGTGTCCAGCTCTGATGGTAAACGATACAATTGATATTCAATGCTGCCACCCAGTGGCAACAAGTCGCTAAATCAATAAATAAATGAAGAAAAAAACAACAGTGATGAAGTGCAAATTTCTCCTGAGTCCCTTCACGTCCCTGCAGACATGTCAGACCTACATCCATATTATGTCAAAATGCTGACATCTTAAACTCAAAATATCTTTCTGATCACAGCTGAGAAAACATGTACATAATTCAATAATAGCTACAGACTAAAAACAAAATCTGAGTGCACATTAACAAACATAAAAAAACTTTTAAAGATTTTTCCACAATTGAAAATACATAAAGTAACTGCTCTAATTCAAGGTTTGGCAATGAAATGTTAAGTAGTCTTAAACTGAACTCATGTGCCACCTCGGTCACTGCATCTTTAAAAAAACAAACAACAAAAACCTGCAGGTTAATTATATTGATTTTAGATCTGTGTAGAGAACAAAGGCAAAGACGCACAAACAGAAACTTCTCCTAAAGTTACTGCACCCTAAACCGACACTGTAAATTTAAAGACTAGATTTAAATCATCACATTATTTAAAAAAACTCCAGCAGCCACATTTCAACAATAGCCAAGCCTTTCATCACCAAGCCAGTAAAAAGAAGAAGAAGTGATAAACAATAAAAAATGTAAGTGTTTTTAGGGGTTATATACTATTCAAATAAATGCATATTGATGAGTTCACTTCTTGGTAAAGATTAGAAAGAAAGAAAGTGATCATTTGATCATTTTAAGCTGGTGTCCGTCTTAAAATCACCGAGACGGGTCATGAGATAGGAAAAGACAAGCGAGAGTACGAGGACATCTGTGTGAACGAGGGGGCTTCTACACAATCAGAGGTTTGTTGTGGTGTAGCCGGCAACACGGTTAAAGAGCATATCATTGCCCCGAGCCGCTGACCTGCTGTATCCATTGATGAGGGAGTTGCTCAAAAAGTTGGAGTGAATCTTCTCATCACAAAGCAGGAAGTAAGAGGGAATGAAACAGGACAGACATGGAGTGCCTTACTGTCTGATGTCCAGTTTTCCTTTTTTTCAGCATGAACTGACTTCCCTGGTGTCTTCGGTGAACTCGAGGAAAAGGCGATTCCCACACTGAGGAGTTTAAGACGTAGCGAGTGAGCTTCAGATCACTCTACGATGGAAGCATTGAGGTGGATCTGCTTAATGACGTGGGGCGGACGGGCCCGGGAACAGACTCGGGAGGTATAAAAACCGCGACTAGTTCAGGTGGAGGGTCTGCTTCATGAACTCATAGGTGGTAAAGGCCACGGCCTGGGAGGGGATGCAGCGGATGTAGTTGAGAGAAAGGCCTCGGTACAATCCTTTCTTGATCCCGTACTCCGTATACACGTACGTCAGGGTCTTTTTCAGTGATCTGTTCAGGTGCAAGATGAGAAATCAGAAAACGTTTTAGAATGACAGAAAAAAAACAGATAAATTTGGTCATGATATGTCCTGAGTTTTTTATTTTATAATTTTATTTATGAGCTCACCAAAGCAAAATTCCCATTTATTTCGAGCTGAAAAGTATTAAATCTTGCACATATTTACACTACAATTTACAGTTTCTATTACTGACATTACAGGCATGATTAATCAATGTGTTTGCTGTTGAGGTTTCCCTGTGCTATAGGGAACCAAAGCCTGTTGATAAACAGCAGTCATATTAACACACAAAAATAAAACTTGGGTAGGAGACAAGCACTGATGATGTATTGACTGGACCTTGTGAATACGTTCTGCTTAAATTTCAAGGAAAAGCACATAATGCAACAACAATGGGCAGTGTTTGGACTGGCATTGTGTGAACTTGGCTCAGAGCTCAGTTGCTATTATGCTCCTTGGAAGGTTTGGGCTTTAACATTTTATCTAATGTAAAAATGCCCACCGACCTCTGGAAGTTTCTCTCCAGTTATAAGCACGCAACTCATCATCAAAACCTGCTTATAAAACCAAATGTGGAATCAATTATTTTAAGAAGGAACTCCTAAATTATTGTCCAAAATTCAAATACTATTTTTTTTGTCACAGAAGAAAAGAGAAACAAGGACCAAACATTATGTATTAATGACTCAATATTACGGAGAGTGCAGAACAACTTGCCCGAGGAAACAATTAGACATACACTGACTAACAACTTCTTAAGTACCAATTAATCCTGTAGCTTGATGAGCACTTAACCTATTATGAAATGATGATGTTCATCAGCACTGTGCTGTGTGAACGGCGTTCACATCTATTATTACCCTGAGTATCACAGTGAACCCTTACACTTACTGCTCCTTCATTTCTCTTTTAAAGGGTCACCCATAAGATTATAGTTTTACAGATTTGCCCCCCCATTGTTTTATGAAGTACACTGCACACACTGGCAGGTATAATGAGCAGCAGCACCTCATGGTATAACAGAATACGGAGAGCAGGAGCATTGGTGATACTTACGAACATTTATCAGAGTCAGGAAGCACGGTTCCTAACTGCATTCGTCTCCTAGCCACATCCAAGGGGTACCTAGCGGAAAAAAAAAAACGACAATGAGACACATAAACCACCAATAAATCAGTCTGATCAATAGCAAACTCCGGCCACTCTGTCAGCTCAAAGCTTGTTGGCTGCCTGCCAACGGCACTTACGATATTGTCTGAGCGATGGCACCGGCGATCCCGCCGCAGAGCAGGTTCACGTGGGTTTTCAGGATGAGGACATCGGGGTTGTCTGAGGACGGGCGTCCCAGCTGCTCTGGGAACTGTTTCAAGCCGAGGCTCTTCAGGGTGCCAAAGGTGAAAAATGAGAAACCTAGAGGGGTAAAAAAAAACGGACGGGAGACAAAGAGTCAAGCTAATGCAACACAAAGAGCACTGGTGAAGGAGGACATCTCATGTTGTTCTGCACACTGATCTTGGATCATTATCAATCTATGCAAAAGAATCACCTGCATAAGGGGCCATCCCAATAAGAGTTGGAGTAAGTCCCCTGTAGAAGCCTTTTTTGACCCCCTCCTGGTCAAAAAAGAAAAGTAGTTGTGATTGTAAGAGGTAGATACAGTATACATTATTAACATCATTAACCACATGTACTGTTTGTGACTGTGTTGTTTGGTTTAGAAGTTGAACCCTAGCCCACTACCTTAAGGTAGATGGTGTGGAAGGCATTGGCAATTCCAGTGTAGCAATGCTCTCCTGTCACCTGGAAGGCCAGTCTGGCTCGGATCACATCCAGAGGGTAGGTGCATATCACCGCAGTCATCCCTGAAACACACACAACATCAAAACAAACGTTGTAAGAAACACACACTTTATGATTATGGTTATGCTACAACATGATTTACTGAGATTAAACATTCACATAGTGTAGCTGTATGTAATTTCTTGGGGTGGACTTTTCCACATCTTTACTGGCATGGCGCAACACTGTACATATTGCCAAAGCGTATTTAAATGTTGAGAAGTTAACTCACTAAGGGTGCAGCGAGAGCCTTTGCTCTACATGGAGCCAGCTTGTCCTGAAAGTCTGTTCTTTCTATTTTTGATCAGTAGCCATGTTCAAATAATCTGCTGTGGTGTGATGTCGATTTAATGCCAGATAGCTCTGCATTTTGCTCTGTGCCTTTGTTTGTGTTTACCAATAGATGATGTATTTTAGTTTTAACTGTGTTGTAATTTGGTTGTTTAATTGGTGGTACGGTATGTTTTGTTCCTGAGACTTTGGTTTGTTGGTGGAGCAGGTTTACTGGGACCCTGACCACTTCAATATTGTTTTACTAATAATAAGGGGACGCTTACTTGCATCGGGGTGATGCAGAATTTGTCACATTAGGAGAAAGTTTGTACTGATGTGACAAATCTAAACATAGTTTATGATTCAAGAGGAGCAAATACCGATGCCAATAATCAATAAACTTACGAGAAGAAAGAGGCACAATGACACACAACGGGGCACAATGTCTATGCCAGTACAGTACACGATATCCAACTGGCACATTTCTTATCTTTGTGAGAAAGATATATTACCAGCCATAGAACCTGCCAGGAGGCGGTGGATGTGTCCAGAGATCCCAATCTGTTTACTTAGCACCTATAGAGGACGGAAACAAAGGTCAACAGCAATAAAAACCATGCACAGAAGTTTCAAAATGTCGTTATAGCCAAAAACACATACAGTAACCACATACAGTAACAACATACAGTAACAACATAAAAGCATATCACATTCCCCTAGACAGCTGCTACAATCAGTTTTTACTATCACCCACTTTTTATAACATTGCCCTTTGAAAGTGTTTCACAATAAAGTAAATAGAGTACCTTCTTGTATTTGTCAAAGGCCATGAACTGGATTGCTCCATAAGGAAATATCCTGACCATCATCGCCCCGTTACCCTTGTACAAGCCAAGGAAGCCTTCTTTCTGTGGCACAGCTCTGAAAGTGGCAAGCACTCCTGCAAAGAAAGATCAGTGAAGTTTCACTCATGTGGCCCAGATGTGTGAAAACAAACACTTTCCATGATTGGCCCCTGATGGTTTTATTACCTAGATGTTTGTAATGGGGGTTCTGGGCTTGAAGAAGAATCTTGATTCTGTCCAGAGGAGCAATGGTAGTCTTGGCGCAGCATCCTGCAACACCTAAATGAAAACACAGAAACACAGCTTAAACACATTCATCATTAAATATGCAACTTTTCATGTTACCACAGCAGAATGGTGGGCGATGTTTTTTTTGTATCTATCTTGAGTGAATCTTGCGATAAAGCAGGCATTGGGTGTCATACAAGTGTGACAAGGGAACAAGCGGAACAGTCAACACAGACTTTAAAGTGCAACATGTGTTTCAAAATAAAAATAGAGGAAGAACCACAAACAACGACACATAAACTTAAGTAACTGTCATTTTTTAAATAACAGTACGATGTAGAAAACAAATACTGTACAAAATAAAAAATATGTTTAAATCCACCTTGTGTCCGTTTGTAAAAACTATGATTACATCAATCTTGCAGATTTGTTTCAATCAGATGTCACATGTAGGCTGTGCTACAGTTCTAAAGGTAACACAACATGCTTTAAGGATATAAGGATAAATTATGTGAATTGCAATTTTATTTTTAGCTTGTTTTTATTTTCTAAACTTTAATGTTTTTATAACTGTTTTAATTATGTCTTCATGTTCTTTTGCACTTTGTCGCATTGTTCTTGAATGTTTATGTAAAGCACTTTGAATTGCCCTGTTGCTGAAATGTGCTCTACAAATAAAGCTGCCTTGCCTAATGATTAAAAGTACCCATGTTCTCCAATCAAATAGTAGTGGATTGCACTTTTGTTGTTATGTTTATTTTAAAATGTTTCTTCATGTGTCAGGTCTTTATTGCTCTTTGAAGGGATATTCTAGTGTTGCTTGCCGAGCTCCTCGGGGAGGTCAGAGGTCAGTGTCAGCAGAGAAATGGTATCTCCAGAGCTGCTGTTAAAGGTTTTCATGAAGCAACCTATGTAATCATGTACAGTATGAGCGGGTGGCTGTGCAGACATCAGTTTCTAGGTCACAAAAGACACATGAAGGCTTGAAACTTGTGGTGGTACAAGCCTTCGTGTGTCAGATCCTACCTCCAGCTGCAAAGGAGCGAAGAAAGTGGTAGTCCCTCTTCTTGGCAGGGCTGCTGCTTCTGCTGCTGCTGCTGATGGCAGGAGATGTGGAGACAGCAGCCTCAGATGTCATCCTTCCTGCTCAGTCAGGAATCTGACACATCCATGGCTGTCCAATATGAGAAAAACACACTGTATAAATACACACATGTGACTATCAGCATGTATCACCATCCTGGCAAATAGCTCTATATGGGCAAACCAGACTATACAACCAGACTAGTAGGTAGATTTACAAGCTAAGAGACTGATACTCACAAGACAATCAAAACTGTTAGAGTCACAGAAGTGGAGGGTCTGTCAGGTGAGATCTCTTCAACAGATCACCGTGGCCATAGTTTCCATCTTCTCTCTCTCTTTCCTCTGGTTAATCCTGTCTGTTAAACTGTGTCGTTATCATTAACACCGGCTGGTATCACACCGAGAAGACCCGTCCTTCACTGCTTCAGTCGACAACCGGACAAACTGCGTATTGATGAATGAAGCAGAGACACTAACACACACTGTGCCCTTCGCCCGCTGACGACTGACTGACCACATACCATCTGACCGAGAACAGGCGCATGTTAATGACGCGGGTTGACGTCAACAGAGGGGGGCCAGGAGAGGGGTAATGGGAATTCAGGCTCTTTTTAGTGAGCCAGATCATTTGGCTCAGCTCACCAAGAAGAGCCGGCTCTTTCGGCTCCCAAACGGCTCTTCGTTTTACCACTTCTGCCTTTTTATAATTCAGCCAAATTTAGCGTTGTTTTGACCTATGATTAGTATGTGTGCACATATATCACTTAAATGATTTCATATTATTATACTAAACCTTAAAATTTCCAGAATATCATAATTTTACATGCTGCTTTGTTTCCGACTGTCACTCATCTTGTCTGCTATTCGTGAACCGCATCGCACCGCGACGCACCTCAGAGCACCGCACCGCATCGCACCGCACCGCATCGCACCGCAACGCACCGCAACGCAACCCACCGCAACGCAACGCAACGCAACGCAACGCACCGCAACGCAGCGCAACGCAACGCACCGCAACACTTAGCAGCGCAACGCATTCTGATTCTTGTCTGTCATCACCTGATTGGTCGCACGGACGTCATTAACACAACATTCAGTCAAAATCAGTGCATGGAGTGCCCGTGGCGCGGAGAAGATCATCCTATCATTCTGCCTTGAATTAATTAAGAGCCGGCTCTTTGAACTGGCTCGTTCGTGACGACACATCACTAACGGAGAGGGGGCGGACTAAATGGTGGATAAATATATATATATATATATTTAGTATTGATTTACAATATTATATGTTATTGTCAAATTTATGACGACGACTGTACGGCGCTGGTGAGACGAGTTTTACATTAATAACTCAATTTAAAGGCGTATAAAAGTGATTAAACGCTGCTATATTCAATGTAAACTAGCCAGCATGCTAATATTAACGGACGTTATTAATCCTCAACTGGCGGTTGGTGGACCGTTAGAACCGTTACTTTTATCACACCTCCGCGTCCACGTGATAAAACACAGGTGTTTATTGGCGGTTTGCAAACCAGCTTATAGGTGCATTACCGCCACCTACTGGACTGGAGTATAGATTGGCAGGAAAAAAATAAATAATAATAATAAAATAAATTTAAAAAATAAATAAATAAAAAACAATAATTATTAATAATGATAACAATAATAATAATAATAAAATTCTCTCCATTATTCCTGTTTCAAAATGACAGTATACATAGAAACAGCAGAAAACATTAATAACATTTACATACAAATGAAGCATAGCGAAAAATAAACAAAGAGCTGTGCCAAACATAAAAGGACAACAGAAATGAAACAAAACCAACATAAAATTTAAAAATTTAAAAAACACAATAATTTTTTTTATATATAATAATAAAAAAACGAGAGTATGACAATCATTTAATTAGTATTACTATTATTGTTATTATTAATAATTATTATTATTTTTATTTTATAGTTTTTATTTTATTGTGTGTTATTTTTTCTTTCGTCAATCCTAGCAGATTGTAATATTTCCATCATCTACTCCTGATAGCAATGCCCTTCTTTCTTTGTCATATGTTGTTGACACACAGAGATGTTACTCCAGCCCAGGTTTTCTCTTCCACTCCTCCTCCACAGCCGACGACGACGAGGTTTGTTGGCCAGCAGAGAGACCGAGAGGGCTGCGTCTGGTGGAGGCAGAGAGGGAGAGAGAGAGAGAGAGAGAGAGAGAGAGAGAGAGAGAGAGAGAGAGAGAGAGAGAGAGAGAGAGAGCGAGAGAGCGGTGCTGCTCTGCTCTGGATGGATGAGACTGACTGACATTAGAGGGATTTAACTGCTGTCGTGCTCCGTAAAGACTACACACGGCTCCACGTTGAAGACCATTATTATTACTCGGTGTTTTGTTCATGTCGGTGCTTCTATCATGTCCGTGTGTCCTCGTCGAGAGAGGAGTGAACTTGCCAGCAGCAGCAGTCTATATTTGCCGAGGAGGGAAACCAACACCATGTCTCTCTGTGTCGCTGGAGCGGAGTATTATTAGCAGACAGTGCAACTGTCTCGCTCTCTGGTATGTAAAGCATTTCAGCCTTTAAACGAGTAAATAAAACCCCAAAACAACCTGAATCTACACGGCGCTTTACATGACAGCGGTCAAGTGCATAAAGGATAATAAACAGCGAGTCTGGAGGTGTTTTTACACGGTAATAAACATCTCTTCCGCCAGGCACAGAGACGAAAACAGGATCCGACCTCCGGCTCGAGCCCACTACTCCTCAACCTGCCTGCTGCTGCCCTTTAAACAGGCTGAGCCCTGTTACTCAAGCTACTGCTTGTTTTTATATCTTTATATCTTTATCCAAACTGTGGTATTGTGTATATCAGTGCATTATCTTTATTGACGTCAACCTTTAAAGCACTTGCTTGTCCGAGTAGATGTTTCAGGCGGGGCAAAAAGTGTCATTTCCAGCCAGACAAAAAGTAAAGATATGTAAGTTTATTAGTTGTAACCCACAGAAGACATTCCACAAATGTGTACCAGGATCTGCAAATATTTCACTATATCCACAAACATGTATTTTTGTATTTGTGTTGTGTAAGGTCACATCCACAATGAAAAATAATAAAATAAAATAATTTAAAAATAATTTAAAAAAAATAATTAAAGTCCAATAAAAACTTCCATATAAAGAGCATTTGTATAGATTTAGCTTTGTAGCTATTGTACTATGTTTTCAGTCACCTCATGATTTTGAGTTTGTTTGTACTGTGCTTAACAGTTTTTGTCGTTATTACACAGAAAAAATATATGTATAAATATATGTGTTATATTTATCTTCCTGTTTACTCTGTCTTTATAGGTCATGCACTGCAATTACGCAATAATGACAGCATCATAATTTCCAGTTCAAGAATAAAAAACACAGAAGAGGAAGATTTTTTTAAAAACAAAAAAAAATTGTGTGTCGAGCAAAAAGGTAAACATTCACCTGGCTGCCCCCATGCTGGCTGCCAGAAATCCTCCCCTCCACACCCTCAGCCATGCCTGCTCCTACCAAGCTCGCCAAGAGACAGACACCTGCTCAGAGAAGAAATGGCCAGAAAGTGATCAGCACCAAAAGGCAAACCTGTAACTCAAACAAACCCAGGGGAAGAGCCGCAGAGACGCCTCGGAAAACACCTGCGGAACCCAAAAGGGCGGCAACCAGGGCCCGGGCGCAGTCGGGCCGAAGCCCCCGTGGAAGAGGGGTTAGTGGGCCTGCTAGTCAGGGCCCTGGGAGGTCCACTGGCAGAGTTAACCATGCTGTAAAAGTAACAGGATCTGCAAGGCTTAGACGGCTGAGCAATCTGCCTGACCACTGTGGCGAGTTACAAGACCCCCTAGAGCGAAGGAAGTCCCTGCGGGGCGCACGGGTGTCTGTTACTCCCTGCCAGCCTCCTAAACCTTGCAGAGGGGGGAGAACCAGCAGGGGGGGCGCGGCGAGACAAGCAGCATCACAGCAAGGAAACCCAAGAAACAAGCCCTCAAGCACCTGCAGCATCAACGACTCAACTCCCGATGAGGAAAATGAGAATCTGGAGGACACCTGTGATGCTCAAGAAATACTTCCAGTTTCCCTAAAAACTGATTTTGAAGTTCATGTGAGTATCAAAGATCAGGGTTTAGGAGTCAGCAATGCTAAAGAGGGCAGCCCTCTTAAAGCAGATTCACCACCATGTAACGACCTACTGGAAGACAGCGTGCAGCGCAGCAGTGACAGCACTATAACCCAGCAAGACACAAAGACTGTCAGCCATAACAGTGAAGGTGACCTGAGGTGTGGGACTGGGGTGTGTGATGATGTTGATGGACAGCTAAAAATCGGCAGTGACAGAAGTAAAGATAGCCCCTCTGTGCTAACGAGTATCGGCTCACCAGGGGTGCAGGGCAGCTGCGAGGGAAATGACAGTTCATCCATCCTCGGAAAGGAGCTGCATCATCTTGCCAGTGATGGTGAGCAAGATGATGTGTGTACTGTCCATCAAGAGGAAGGTAACATGTTGGACTTGAAAGAAAATAGGACAGATGAAAGAGGGATTGTTGTCACTGAGAGAAAAGAGGAGATAAATCATGAGAGAGGAGAGAGTTTAGAGGAACAGAAACCAGTTGAGAGACAGAATGAGACCGTGGAAGAGATGGAGGAGATCGTTGAGGAGCTGGGTAATGGTGAGGGAGAAGAGGGAGGAAAGAAAGAAGAGGAGAATGATGTTTCCATCAATCCTGCTGACTCCCAACCCAGCACTCCAGCCTGTCAACCTCCAGCTCCACCTCACTCTAACAATGGACTGACAGCACAGTCAGAATCATCTGTAAGTGTGCTATCAATCTCCAACACATCTACCTCAAATCACACCAAAGCCCCCTCCACCTCAGAGGCACTTAGCCAAGAGGTTCTGAGCCAGGGTAAGACCGACATACAACCTACCATTCATGGTGCTAAATCTCAAGTAACAGGGTCCTCAGCTGTCGCTGAAACTGCCCTGATGGTGCAAACAGTTCTAGTAAAAAGAAATACGCCGGTTATTATCCGCAGTGACTCCTTCAAACCCAGGTTGGGGGAACCACACCAACTGCAAAGCCTAGCGATTCCTTCTCCTCGGGGAGAGAAACGAGCTTGCACACCAGCAGAGACGCAGACCAAAGATAGTGAATCCAACCGAGAGCCATTGGAGCGCCACACCCAGAAAGAGACATCTTCACTGTCATCGTCGTTTGTTCCTCAGTTGAGCACAGATGCCCTTACAGCTCGGTGTGAACCAAACCTCAGCGAGCATAGCGTTGTGGTAGCAGAGCCGGACTCAGTGCCAAAGATCTCGACTCTTTCTCTGGACAGCAGCTTCACCTTCTCCTGCAGCTCAGAAAGCACTCGCTCCTCTTTTTCTTTTGACACTGAATCAGAGGCAGGGTATGGAGAGTCCAGCCCGACTATTCTACCTGGATCCTGGGGGCCAGAGGGGGCCTGCTTGCCCTCCTGGAACGCTCCGAAACCACAGAAGAAGGAGAGGAAGAAGCGGAGCAGGTGTGGGATGTGTGAGCCATGCCTGAGGAAGATCAGCTGTGGCCAGTGCAGTTGTTGCCTCAACCGCAGGACGGGTCACCAGATCTGTAAGATGAGGAAGTGTGTGGAACTGAGGAGGAGAAGACCTTCATCTCTGCTCACTCTCTCTGCTGCACAGGTGAGGCTTATATTACACGGCACGAGGGCATTTAATTACATTTAATAGGAACACATTACAGTGGGTTTTATTGCAGTCAGGTCGTTCAGTTCGTTCTCACAAGTAAAATGAGACGATGATTAGAGTGTTAATTTACTGGAGTTACTGCATCTAACAGCTGATCTGAAGCAACTGAAACTGTTGTTACTGTCTGACAGCATTGCTTTTGATCTCCGAGGTTTCCCAGCCGCCCACTGGTAGCAGCAATAATCGAGAGTTGAATTAGCCAAACAGTTGAAACAGAAGGTTTCACTTTCACATTGTGTTTCACATTTTCCTCGGTCGGTTTCAACAGATCCTGCACACTTAACTTCATGGTGTCTTCCTGTTAAATGTTGGGGAATGTGTTGACTTGAGTGATAAAAGGGGAAGTGTTTGTGTGTGTATGTGTGTGTGTGTGTGTGTGTGTGTGTCCGTGCGAATAGAGACTGGGTGTGAATGCATGCGCAACTACAGTGTTAGAGGGGAAGGCGCTGTCACATGACCCGCAGTCGCTCAGCACGTGCTTAGAGTATGTTTGTGTGTGTGTGTTTGTGTGTGTGTGCCATCCATGGTGCAAGCAAGGGAATGAGCTATTTTATGAGTTGCACGTGGTGACTGTGTGTATGTGCATGCTTGTGTGTGTGGATAGGTATGGGTTTGTAATTAAGGCCAATTTGAGCCGGATGTCTTTGCACACAGTGGCACTGAACGGCATTGTGAATGCATATTTTAGAACCCATTTAAGACAATGAACACCCAGGACACTAGTTAAGAGAGGGATTTTTCCCTGTCAATTTTGCCATAATCTATAATTTTCTATCAAATGACCATGTGAAAACAATGAGCCAATGCGAAAAGGGTTGCTCATAGTGATGGACCTATCTTTTAAATCTGCAGCTCCCCTCGGCTCTACAGAGCTCTATAGTGAGTTTCAGCTCATTGTTTAGCTGTTCAGCCTGCAACTTAAACTTTTTAATTCTGTCTCTCACCACTCTACTCATAGTGTCATTTTCTGCCACAGAAGGCAGCTGTTTTCAGTGAAAAAGCTCTAAAAACCCACTGTACGTTACCTGCTCAGCACCAAACAGCAGACGGAGACAGTTATCGACTAGCTGGTGAACATAATGGAGCATGTAGTAGCTAAAGGGACACATATTTCCCTCAAGAGTTAGTAGAGACCAAAGACAAAGCTAAAAGAGAGTGACTATTGGACTTATATTCAAATCCAAATGAATAATAATGTTGTTTCCTCTGCCCCTGAGTGGCCCTCCGAAAACTATGATTCAGTTATTGCAGGTTTAAGTGTCTGTTTACCGTGTTTCAAAAAAGATAAAGGAGCATGTAAACTATGAAAGTATAGAGTTGATGTCCACCTCTGCTGCTTTAACAAACTTTTGAGCCTCTTCATTGTTTTGGTTTCTGGCATATATAGGCCTATATATATATAACCTCACTTATCAACCACATTTCCAGCCACAGCAGGTAACTGCTTTCAGCAACAGGAAGTAGGTGGTGAAGAAGATCCAGCATATAGTAACCTAACAACGACCCACATATTTTCTCAGGACTTGGTTGAGACCAAAACAGAGCTAAAGGCTATTGAATGGTGGACTTAGATTTGTCAAGTGTCCAGAAACATGACTTTAATGATGTGGCTCTGTGTATGCAGCATGTGTAAGAAGGCAAATGTTTTGCTCATACTTTAGCAATACCAATATTGTGTATGGTTGTCAGCTTGTTTTGGAGTTATTTTACCCTCTAGTGGCCATAAATGATTAATGCAGTTTTAAATTGTTTAATTGTTTGTGCATGGAACTTTATAAAGTAGTATCCAAATTATTCAGATGAGGTGTTAGCTAAAAAAGCATTTCTGATTATGGTGCATTATCTATAACATGCTTATGTAGGGACAGACGGCTAATAGACATGTTCTCAATCATTTGGGTAGTTGGGAATCAGAGTTCCTTCCAGCAGCTGGCTACCAGAGCATAATCATGTGCATAGTTCAGTGGTGTCCATGTGGCCGGGGGAGGGCTCTGTATGAACAACTGTGAGTGAGGGTCCATGTGGCTGTGCGGTCTTGTTTCTGCAAGCGTGCATACACTGGCAGAGTCGTAGCAGACTAAGGTTGATTATATAACACCTGCGTTATTAGTAGTGACCAGTGTCAGAAATGTTCGGGGGTATATTCAAGTTATTTGCCCCATGAAACACAATCAAGGGGCCACAAATTGTCTGATTGTGTATGTCAATGCCTCCAAATTTCAAACATCAGCGGCCCAAAATTGCTCTGTGAAAATCCATATTTTATTTTCTACCCTTGTAGTGACGACCTTTGTGCACTATTTCAGTGTAAGTGTAAGAGGGGGCGAGGTGGAAAAGATCAGGCCAGGCAGAAATGTATAACATGTGGGGCAGTGTGTGTGTGTGTGTGTGTGTGTGTGTGTGTGTGTATGACTCTGAGTCAAATACACATTTACAGTATATGTGGTTGTGACTTTTGACTTTACATAGTATACAGATTTGTATGGTGTGTGCATGTGACATTGAAGATAAAAAGACAGAACAGCAGATCCAGTCTCATTTAAGCAAAAGAGACAGTTGGTTTCTCTTAACTGGCATCACATTAGCATACATGCAATGCCTGTGTTTGTTGTTTGAGAACAGGTTTTTGTTTGATTCCACGCTACTGTAGGGGTGGAGCCTGCACTAGGTGCTGCGAGCTAGCACTGTCGGGACAGCTATCGTCATGATGATCTGTAGGTCAAATCCCCATCCACTCTTTACTTATTTCTAGATACATAACAGGGGGGGAGCAACTTTACCCCTTGTCTTGTATTTAGATATACAACTCAAGAACCACACTGTGAGTGTATGAGGGTTTACTTTGTGTGTACTTGTAGTCTGAGTAATATGTTAAAATACTTGCTGGGCAGTCTTGCTGATCAGGCTCACACACCCTTCCAGCAAATGTTTGTAACTCCACAAGATTGTGAAAATAGGGGCAGAGGCCAAAGAGGAGTTCATGTAGTGGCATGTGGATTCTGTTTCTGGTTTTACCATAGTGAGCTACTATGGTCGGTGTATGGTTTGGTTTTACTGTGTCATAAAACATGGTATACTTAACATACTTGCCGGTGAAAATACACACAAAACAGAACACAGATTGAACAGTGTAAGGCTTATGTGTATGAAGACAAAATGCAAAAACACTGAACACTGTTTGAAAAGGAAATTCCATGTTCTTTGTGTTTGTAAGAAAGGAACTGAGCGTGGCTCTTTCCATTTAAAAATGTCAGGCTTGATGGCCCCCTCGTGGCCTCGCTTTGTATTGGGCAGTGAGGACGGGGCTCACTGCCTTGTCTGACCTGGCCCAGATCACACAAACACACACACTAACACGTACACACCAGACCCAAAATACTACAGTTCACCGAGTGCAAAAGCTCCAGTATTTGTAGAGTGAATTTGACTGAAACAGTCCTGACATGTTTAGAGCTGTAGGCTGCATAACTGACTCACTTTTATATGGGCTAACAAGGCAGATGTCAGCACTCATAGATAATGTTTTTAACATTCACATCTCTGTAAAATAGCATAAACAAATACATTATAACACACAGCCATCATCATTGTGTCACCCATCAGTTGCCCCTCAGTCTGTCAGTGCTGGCAGCTCATTTGACTTAAACTAGCACAAGCACATAAATATGTAATGAAGTTCATAAATGAATGCAAGATGTGGACATTTTTGCAGTTCTGATCTTTTCCATTGTAATCAGCTGATAGAGTATTTAACATTTCAGTGTGTAATACCACTTACACACTATGTCTTGCTTCTACTAGTTTTCATTTCATTACACTGTGTGTGTATATATATATATATATATATATACAGTCAGTATATTGAAGGTGGTCCTTCGGTAGAAGAAGAAGGAGAGGAAGGCACATTATTGATCCCCTGAGGGGAAATTCAATTTCAATTTTCATTGTGGCTCAGGACACATTTGCGTACATACTGCTAAAAGAATGTGGCCACATGTGGCCCAGACCACCTCTGAATGTGGTCTGAGCAATTGGATCTCAATGCGTCCTCAGTGCGTTCACACCTGTCCACTTGTGATCAGCTCACTCAGGACGCATGTTAATACCAGGTCTGAACAGGGCCTTCGTTACACATTGTTTGAGGGAGCTATAGCGTTAGGTAACGTTAGGTGGACGTAACTATTCGGGGATTGAAGCTGGTCTTTTCCTTATTTTGACCATCTAACTGATCATTGAGTGGAATGATCATCTGATCATAAGTTAAGGTTGTAAGGGCTATGGCAGGTAGGTGTTGTTGGTTTTGTTTAAACATGCTGAATTGTAATTTTATGGGTTATTGTTGTTCAGACGATTAGGCTAAGACAGTTAATATTTGCTCACTGTGTCACTTGTTGTCACGCTTAATATTCACGTATTCGCCGTCTACTATAAGTCTAAATACTTGATGTAGAGCTCTGTTTTGATGCTCAAGTAAAGAATGCTGATCAGTCATGCTTCTTTCAGCTAAAACAAACCTCTCTAAAATCAGATCTTTTTTGTCTCCTTCCAATTTACATAAAATTATACATGCTTTTATTTTTTTCTCGCCTAGACTACTGTAATGCACTTTATGTTGATATCAGCCACAGCTCCCTTCACTGACTCCCAACTCGTGCAGAACGCTGCCGCTTGAATTTTAACAGGCACCAGGAAATATGAACACGACTCCTGAGCTAGCCAACTTATACTAGTATGTACCATATTTCATTTAAAATGTTACTGATCACTTTTAAAACATTAAATGGCCTTGCTCCAAACTATATCAAGGATTTATTGACCCCTTATGTGTCTGGGCGTTCCCTTAGATCGGTGGATGAAACTCTGCTGGTTGTTCCTAGATCTCGTCTTTTGACCAAAAGTGACCGGGCCTTTGCTGTTAGAGCCCCCGGACAATGGAACACTGCCTATTGAGTCATCTTTTAATATCCCTTCTTAATGCTGTCTTTTATAGGATAGCATTTATGAATATTTAATATGTTGCAGGGTTTTATCATCCCTCTCTGGCCATTATACGTACATTTTTTTATTTCATTTTATCCTCCAGTGTTTTTATGATCCCTTCATTGTTTGTATTTTATTTTATTGTTATTTTAGTTTTTTATCTTCTGTTTTTTTTCCAGAAAGCACTTTGTAAAGTGCTATATGTAAAATAAACTTTATTATATATACATGCAGACATCTAAAGAAACACTTAAATGTATACCTCTCCTGATTTACTTGTAAACTATCTCCTCTTGTGTGCATTTGTGGAAAGAGATAAGCACAAATGTAACTTAAATGTAAATATCATGTTACTGTTTTTGCAATTCAAACACTTTGCTTTTGCATTTTGTCCCAACCGTCCAATCCAGTATATGGTTTAACATACCTGTATGGGACTTGCCTTACACAAATGCAAACAAAAATCCAGGTAGCATAACTATTATCTGTGAGTGCTTGTGTCTCCTTCTGTCACTGCATTTATCAAGACCATGCACCTGGTGAGGTACACTTTGGGTAAGTTTGCGGTGCACCATAATTACATAGCAAAGGAAGCATTCAGTTCAGCACAATACAGCTGCAGGTGGACTATACTTTTTACAAATAGTAGCCTGTATGCTTCCAGTCAGCTAGCCAGCTCAGCACCCTGCTCCTCTTGCAAACTAATTTATCTCCCACACTTCTTCCACTCCTCTTTTTTCTGCCGCAATGCATTTGCCAGAGGAGTAGCCCAGCTGAGATAACACGTGTATCAGGAAAACACTTGCCGATCCTTCAGACGGCGCTCTGGTAGGGAGGAGAGACAGCCTGCAGCACCCCAACGGTGACTGTTTGCTTTGTAACAGATATTCAAAGCTGTGTGTGTCTGTGTTTATGTGAATGATTCTTACCTGTATTTTTGTGTCAGAGGGGGATGTTCATGCACATGGCTGTATGTGTGTGTGTACATGAAGGTTTTTTTACAGCTTGTTCAGGCGATCATGCAGCAAAACACCCCCATTGTTCTCAGCTTAATATAAAGTGAGAGTGATTTGTCCCAGCAGACGCTCCTGTCAGGTCTGAGCTCCTCTTCCCCCTCTCTTCTCTCACACACACACACACACACACACACACACACAGCGAGCAGTGGAAGTCTTTAGCACCGACGGTTGCCATGGCGACCTCATTGTCTGGTGCTGACCTTTGACCTGCCACGGTTGTCTGATGGAGTATTCTCTAGGTCGTAAGGAGGATTAGTGGAGATAACCAGCGGACTCGTACTATGGGTTTTAAGGCTGTGAACCCTGTAACCTATATCCAGGTAATTAGGTTAAACTACTCGGATTGTCTTGCTTATAGTGGGTCAGCAGCAAGCTGTGGCCGTCTGCAAGGGATGAGCGCCTTAAACATGGCAAAATTGCCTGCATTATCTCTGTAAATCAACCTATTCAGTGAGGTAATTGCACTTGTTTGTGTTGCTAATAAACTCTTCTTTTTACCATTGATGATCTCTATTCTATTAAAATGCTCTTTATGCAATGGTATATTTGCTGCACAGTTGCACTATCAACAGTATGTTGTGGCCCTGTGTTATACTGTAAACATGTTTTCAAGTTTCTCAAACTATTGGGAGCAAGAAACTTGACAATATACAGATTTTGCATTCATTTTTTTTAATTAATTGTTGTTCAGTCTTACTGAAAATAATGTGTCTCATCTCAGACTATTTATTTATTGAATGACCAGAAAATGCTATATTCTGATATATATCGTTACCGAGATATGAAATTACCTATATAGTTATAGAAGATTTTGGCCATATCACCCAGCCCTACATGCAATTACAAGTACAGATTTATTTGAGTCTGCGCTGGTCTACATTACCACACGGTAATAACATGCTGCCAATAACTACAAATATTAAAGTAAACATGATGTTCACTGTGACGCATTATCTATCTCAAACAAGTTTCAAGTCTCTTCAAGTCGATTGTTGTACTGAAGTGAAATGGAACAACTGGCTGCCTCGAAGGTAAAAAACCTTGCAGAAAATTGTCAGCAGTATTAAATTTGCCAAAACTCTTCAAACATATTTCCCGAGCCATGATAGAGTTTGGTGCGTCACTCTCCTTTCACAAAAATGAGTACAGGTTCTCCCACATACGCACGTGGGCACTGTGGCAATGCGCTGAAGGACAGATGCACATCCACACTTTTTCCTTCACATTATGTAAATGTGTGGGACAGAAAGGGGCCGAGGTAGCGGGAAAGGTTCATGAAATGTCAGAGACATTGCCAACATTTTAACTGAGCCAACTCATTATGACCAAGCAGATTGCATTGTGCTTTAGCCTACTCTCTCCTCTGACGTCTCCTCTTCCTCTGCACAGACACACATTTTACTACAAGAGCTCGCCTCTGATTAGGGCTGCTTTGTATTTTCTGTTAACCTGGACCAAGCCAATTAAATTTAAAACAACCCTGTGAGGTAGTTATCTGTAATAGCTGCAGGGCTTGGGTAAGGGCCCAGAAAGGGGCTGTGTCTGTTTTATGTGATTTGGGGCTGAGTTATTTGGCCAGAGCCCACTATACATCACAGCAGATGTATGGCCCAGGCTGTGCCAGGTTGAGGGCTTACATCCAACCTGAGACAGTGTTTAATGACTTAAATGAGGGACTCCACTCAGTTGGCTTTAATGTACATTCAGTCGTAGCAGCTCAGCAGCAATTATGTTTCTTCCGCAACAACAATGCAAAGAGGTGTATGCCTTTTAGTATCTATAATGTTTATAATTCAGCAAGATAGAGTTAAACTTTGATACCACTAATGCTCCACTCCTGAGCCCTCTTAGGTTCATTGCATCTGTGAGTTTGTGCCGTGTCCTGACTGTTGTAAGGCTCTAAGTCCCTGGATAAGCTTTGAAGTCGTGCCACTTGGTTTCTCTGGGTGAAAAGAAATTCTTACTTTGCCCCCCAAAGGAAATGCCACTCAAATCCTACCAAGGGCACACAATGGCCTCCTTCTGGAGAAACCAGAGCTTATTCATGCATCAACCTGACCTGCCTACCTCAGAATATAGCTTTTACACCTGAGGAGGATAATAACTTTCATCTTCTTGCTCCCTCTTGTCATTATTTCTATTCCCTAAGATGCTATCCACTGAGTTGCAATGAATACAATGAACTCATTTGCTTGTTTATCCCTTTGCCTTGTCCATTTTTCTCTTTGTTCATCATTCAGTATCCTCTCTCAGCCCTGTCTGTTGCTATACAGTATGTGCAGTTGCTCTTTAATGCACCACTGGAGTTTGCATGCATCTGTCTCCAGACTCTGCACACATATTTGTGTGTGTGAGCACATGCACACACACGTGCAGTCATATGGCCAACATGCCTACTCAGCATGTTGTACTAGCGCAAACTTAAGTAAGCCTTTTCCTGTCTCATTGTGAGAGGATCTGGGGCCCCCACGCTGCTCTGCCTGCACAGTGTTTGTGTGTGTATTTGGGTCAGTGGCAGTATGTGTGTGTGTGTGCATGTGTGTCAGTGTTAACACACACCGATGCACCCGCTCACCTTCCTCTTCTGTCCTTCCCAAGGTGAAACACGTTGCCATATTTAGCCACAGCAACTCCAAAAACTCAACACCACAGAACTACAACAAGAGTTAATGTTTGTTAGTGTTTGTACAGATGTTTGTCTTATACCGATTGACCAAAATGAGAAGGTAGAACCACATGGATAGTACTGGCACAAGATTAAAGAGGACATTTTGTGCATACAGGTTTTAAGACTCCTCCCTCCTCTCCTGGCTGGGCCAGAGGTGTCAGAGTTGGAGTGACCCGCCGTCCCCTCATGCTGACCAATCCTCATCGGCACTTAAATTGAGTCCATGTGGGTTTAGGGTGTGGTGTTGAATGGTGCACATTTCCTTCAAAGAGTGGGATTGTAGTATGTTGCATAACACACTCTCTGTGTTTAGGTGTGGAATTTTGAATTTGAATCCATTGTGTCCTTAAAATAGCCTCAGCCGAGGGTTACAAACTATCCATACAGAACGTGTGAAAGCTGCAAACATGCATTTGTATTTATGCATGTTTGTTGAGGAAGCAGAGAGCATGTAGAAGAGAGTGCAGAAGGCTGTTGTGCAGACGTTTCAGTCAAAGTCTTGAGTCCACAGATGTTCTTTTGGAAAAGGTAGTAGTGTGATTCGTGAGCGGCCTCTGGGGTCTGCTGAATGTGAGCCAAAGTGCTGCCTCATCTCAGGTAACACTGACTTTATGGTTTCAAAGTTCTCTTCAAGGAAAAATCAGCTTTCAAACTGCATTGGTCTGACTTCACAGGATCCAAATGCCAATGTGAGTGTTTGCATATAGATTAGTACTGCTTATTCTTAGTCTCTAAACGTTTGTGTGTGCATGTTGGTCTTTTGGGATGAGTTGTGCATGAGTGGACTGGATGAGCAGCATGGGAACAAGTCCAAGCACAGAGTTGTGTTTTCCCGTTTTCCCATGGTTGTTAGCACTATTAACACCGCTATCTTTCACTGAAGGTACAAAGTCACAACTTAACCTATATAAAGAAGAAAGAGGAGGAGAAACTCCCTCAAACTATTGCCCTTTATCGAAGAGCTGTAGCTTTTCCGTGCAAATGAGAGACAAGTTTACATTAGCGTCAGCAGTAATGGCCATAATGACAACTATTGGCATCAGTCGCGCTTGGCACAGCTCCATCGCCGGGCCGGACTCCAGTAGGTCAGCCTCCAGATGTGTCAGAGACAGTTTACGACTGTGGTGCCGAACAACTTTCTTTACCTCACTTGCATGCTCATGTACTGTAGCTTAGGGTGATTAATGTCCAGACTACTTGTTCCTAACGAGAGCTGGGTTGCTCGTTAAGGGAAAAAAAAACATATGGGACACTTAAAGAGCTGAAAATTAAGGGTGCGGTGCAATATTGTTAGTAGTGGAGTATTTCGGGATGCAGAAATGGAGTGGCTGCAGGAGGAGGACTGTTATGAAGGCAGAGAAGCAAAGTACAGCCAACGCAGTTCATGCTTAATTTTAAACTTGTTTATGAATTATACTTTTATGAAGATAGTTTAATATTGTGGAGTAATGTACTAGTTTTTCTGCATTTTAATACCTGTCTTGATACCAGAGCATCAAAGCTTACAATAAGGGTTGAGCTGTTTGTTTAAACTATTATGTTAAAGCCAGAGAGAAAACTGAAAATGGTTTATGTTATGTTGTATAACTGCATAAGGGCTTCAGCAGCAGCAGCTTGTTGATAGTTGAATGGTAGCAGTTGGTAGGTGTGTGTCTTACACAGGCTTGTTTCATTGTTTAGGTTGGTGTGTAACCTGTTTGACAGTCAAAGTTTGTAGACTTTTCCACAAATGTCAAACCTGTCGGACTACCTGTAACATTCCCATTCAGAGGAGAGCTCACCTATAACTGCCACAATGAATCTAAAAATATCTCATTTAACCCAGATATGGCTCTCCCCAATTTGGGAAGTGTTAAAAACTGGGATAAACCGCAACCAGTTACCATCATAAACATGTCCAGATGTAAGCTGAGCCCAATGCATCCATTACTGTTAGTCAGGAAATTATTCTTGAGTTATAGTTTAGTTTATTTGAGAGAAGGGACAATGCAAATTAATGAATACTCATGGTATAAAAAATGCCAGAATTAGCCAAAAGGATATTTTTCATCTGTAGTCCCTGTCCAAGGTGTTACAGAAGGCTTCCTATAATACATCAGAGCAAAAGCAAAAAACAGGGCATGCAGTTTAAAGGTTTGAAAAGGACACCGTTGTTAAAAGCAGTAGAAGCTTAGTGACATATGTACATATAGAATGACATTGCAAACAAGCAGGACATATAGATAACAGCAGCAAAGAGAGTTTAGAGCTGACATGTGTATATATATTAATCATCCATTGTTCTAATATTTAATTTAAATGTTTAGTTGTGTGTGTGAATTGGAATTATATTCAACTGTCTTGAACCTCTGACAGACCAGGCTGACTGGCTAAAGGCACTTTTCCACAACAGAATAGAGCAATCTCCTCTCATAGACCCCCTAGTGAAATGATTATTATCGGTTCCTCTGTTGATATAGGCTGCAAGTGGCGTTGAAGCTCAGTCATGAATGACTTTGTACATCAAGCAAAGGTTCGCAATATTTTATTAGGTCATCCCATCTTAAAATCTCTGTTTTAGAAATGGGCAGTGATGGAAAGACTTTGATTTTTTTCATCTAGTGTTTTAAGTGCTTGTTTGTAGTGATTTGAGTGGTTTCTGCGTACTATGGTTGGCCTTGGCTTGTTAAACAGTATAGTTCAGATGAGTGAACATCATAGAATGTAGAAACATCTTAGCAGCATCTGTACACATGTGATTTCTAATGAATCGGAAATTTGCCAGATTGAACTGGACCCTTTTACAGGCTTGGTCAGAGTAAAATACTGAATTATTCATATTTTGGCCGGAGTAAATGGTAGTGAAATGCACTTACGTGCACACACATTGATTTTGCAGGTGTCCATACAAGTTTATTATGTCCAGTTCAGGGTTGAACTACCATAAAAGCTACCACATGGGTAGGCAATATGAATTCTAAATCTGCAGGCGCTGATCCACATAGTGATTGAAATAACTGAGGATGTGTTGTTGTTAATGTGGACTGAGGTTTTCTGTTACTGACAGTGTTTGGGAAATATCATTTTGTGGGGAACTTTGCTGCAGCACACCACACCACATGCCTTGTGTATATTTCAAGTGTTTAGTCTACAACTGTGTTTGTTTTACTGTGTGTCAGGAAACTTGGGATTATTACTGTTGGGGGGGAAATTACTTCTGTCTCTGATGCTAATCGTGTACTCACAGATGTACATTAAACTATCACCTACCTGCAAACGATATGATATCCGAACACAGCCTGTTTGATTTTAACCGTTAATGGAATAAATCAAAATAATGAGGGGAAAAACAATTGCACTCAGCAGTCACCACCATAAATAAATAAAATGCATTCGCTCTCTGGCACTGGTTTTGAAAATGTTCGCCATGAGACCACATATGCATGAAGCCACAGCATGCAGGAGTTTTACTATGATAAGTTATAAACATCTAACTGACTAACTGACTGACTGACTGACTGTTGAACTCTGCGGTGTGATAAAAACAGATAAAAACATGCAAATCTTTAGTATATAGTTTTCATTTTCAAAAACTGCACCATGCTCATAAATGAACTGTGACATGTGTTAATGTTACAGAGCACTCAACCTATCCCTTTCACACACATTTGAACATGCGCTATATTGGCTATAATTCAGGCCTATTGGGTGTAACATGCTTATGAATACCTTTTGAGATCCCTTCATAATAACTGCATCTTCCACCATGACATGCATTTGATTTATTCATCCTGATATTTGCATGTTTATTACATGGACACTACCAGGCTGATATAGTTTTTATTGTTGTGGCTGGAATAAGCTGCATGCTCTCTGCTTCCACAATCAAACACACGACTGAGGTGCGTTACTAGAGTGTTACCGAAAGGCACTGGCTGCCTTCATGTTTCATTGTCCTAGTGTGACCTCAGCGTCTTGGCCACATGGTTGCTTTTAAAAGGGGGTGGGGGGGAGCTCTTCACTCACTCATAACATTTTTCTCTCTTTGTCTTTTGCTTTCTGTCTCCTTGTTTTTTTCTCTAACCACAGCTTTTCCTCAGGGAATTGTTTAGAAAGAGAAAAAGGCTTTCGGGGGTGGATGAGAGAGAATGAAGGGAGAGGTTGTTGAAGCAGTATGGATGCTGTGAACATCCTTTTTCCTGCTTCCATAACATCTAGATCATGTGGGAATTAGCAGAAAATGATGCTGCCACACGGATGCCACTGTTTGATATCATTTAAAAGGCATGGCATGATATAACATGCTTCATACTGTGTGTGATGTGACAGACTGCAACACTTACACCTTTTATATTTAATATAACAAACACAATCTGGGGGAATAGTTTAAGACAGAGGGAGACATACACACATCACATGCTCCTATCTGCAAACTTGCCAGTGTCATTGTCATGTGATGCTGACTTCTGCTTAAGAGAATAAGTATTTTGCTCATGAGCATTTTAACAACATTTGCATTCCCATACATTTTCATACCTCAGCTTTTCTCTTCGGCTCAAGGAGTCAAATAGATCATCCTTCAACCACAGGTGTATGTTTAGTTACCAGTAGGGCTTATTTCCACTATCAATTAATCTGTTGACATAACCATAAAATGTCAGGAAATGCTAAAGAATGGCCGACCAACAATCTAAAACCGAAAGATATGCAGTTTACGTTGATATAAAGAAGGGGTAGGAAACATGTGATAAGGTGGGAGCAGAAAATGTTTGGCATTTTTTCATCTGTTTATCCTCAAATACAAAATTGGATATAAATAATGAAATTGTATCAGTGGCATATTTCATTTTTCT
The DNA here is from genome assembly GCF_043250625.1 of Sebastes fasciatus. Lineage (NCBI taxonomy): Eukaryota > Metazoa > Chordata > Actinopteri > Perciformes > Sebastidae > Sebastes > Sebastes fasciatus. Next base: position 9,235,017 of record NC_133803.1, read on the forward strand.
GCCTATCAACGAATCAATTAATGGACTAATTGTTTCAGCAGTGGGTCAAGGAAGGAATTCGTTGAAAATCACCAAAAGCCTAAGCAGTGTTGCTGAGCTGCTTTACGGGTTAATAGCTCAGCGGTAATGGGAGTTGTTTTCCTGTGATCCAGATCCAGCATGTGTGCAGTATCCGTTCCACAGCTTGCCACCAATCCATGTGTGTAGGGCTGGAGTAAAAAGCCCACATAGGGGATCCTTTGTTTAGGAGAGTCTAGGCATGGAAGATAATTTACAAGCCGCTAAGGTCCTCACGCCATTGGCTGATGAGGCTCTGTCTGCGTCTGCGAAAGGCATCCCGTATGTGTGTGCGTGCGTCTATCTGTCTGTGTGTGCGGCGAGTGTGAGCGCGTCTGCTGTAGCAGCACTTTGCTACAGCGGCTCACAGTCACCCTAGTCATGACACCCAGGAGCTTGCCCTGTGCACGGCTACTGTAGCCAGCGTTTTCTTTTGAGGCTGAAGGAAGGCAAAGCAAGATGGCCACCAATACCTTTTAGGGATATGCTGCCTAAACCGGAGGGGCTTCCTCCGAGGACAGACAAGGTAAAGGCAGCCCTGAGGTCTATTGTCTCGCTGCAGATGGGGTCAGCTACAGTGGAGCTCATCTAGAGGTTGTCCTCCGTTGTCTCTCTCTCTCTGCCACCCTGGATTTAGCTGATTGGAGCGCTTTATTTGGAAGCTGGTGTTGTTATTGTTCCTACTGAATCACTGAGGACCTGGGCTTCTGTGTGTGAGTGTTTGGCTTGTCTTTTCCAGGTAGGTTTAAAGGATGTGACAACAAAGTCACCAATAAAGAGGTCAGTTTCCACGGTAACAGTCTCCCCTCTTCTCTTTTCCCCGGTTGCATGTCTTTTTTTTTTGCCGTTATGCTGTATGAAGAGCCCCTTTGCTTCCCCTTTTCTTTCTTGCAGTGGTTTGGACAGCCATATTTCTGCACCTGCTGTTTTCTGAAGAAGTGGAGTGCTTGTAAGCCGTGGGTCGTAACTTGTAATTTGGCAGGTTTTACTAGTTTGGCTGCAGTAGTAATGGTATTATTATTCTGTGGTTTGTAGGAACGGTCCGTCTGTTACTTACATTGTCTTAATCTGTATAATTTTACAGTTGATTAAGTTCTAATTCCTACTGGCGTACTGGGAGCCAGTTCTTTCAAGTTTATTAAGTTTATTGCCGCCTATAAGGCCTTGTTTGTCGTTGTTTTCTTTTTAATGTTTTGTGTGTTGACTACGTGACATTGAGCGCAGCGCAGACAGGAAACACTCACTCAATGAATGGAGGAAATTCTCACGTGTACAGAGAATCACACATAAACCACTACTTACGCTCTAAGCCAGGAAGGAAGCATGCTTTTTCTGTGTATCATTTCTAAGAGCGTTGTGAGGTGAAGATCCTAACGGTGTGAGATTACTGCACAGCCAAAGAGTTACTCAGAATTTATTTCATGAATTCAGAGCACTTTTTTTTAGTTGGAGTAGACATGTTTATATGTGATTGTGTTTGTATGTCTGTGTTGTTAAGTGAAGAATAGATGCACACTCCTTTAAGCTTCCTTGGAGACCCAGAGAGAGAAAGAAAGAAAGGGTTGTTAGGATTCAGGCGACGGTTACACTTCTGTTGCTAGGGTAGGTCTCCGGACGCGTGTTTGTGTGTAAAGCACTCACCCTTAGCTACCCTAACATATGTTTTGTTGCTTTTCAAAGCTTTGACAGGCACAGCAGTTGGGTACGTGCTTGTCTAACAGAAAACAAGAAGACAGTGTCTGTATTTAAAACAATAAGTACAGTGCTGTGTAAGTGACTTTCGGCTCCTGGAGGCAGAAACAACAAGCACAAACACAAAGACACAACCCTAACACATCACAGACCCAGCTCTCTCCAGAGACCCGGTGGCTAAATGAGAGCACATGACTCTGCATTTACATCCTGCATTAGGCTTTTTGTTATCACAAGGCTAAATGTAACATAATTAAAAACAGGGGGCTGTACTTTGATGTCAGCTTCGGATCATGAACACTTGGATGCACAAATGGATGCACACGCATACACACACACACATAGAGACACACGTGTGTCTGGTGCAGTGCTGGAAGCCGGCCAGAGCTGCTTTGTCATTGAAAGCAGTCTATTGTGACAGACACACTGCCTTTTCCCCCCTCTCTCCCTCTCCCTGCTCCCCATCCTTTTCACCCATCCTCGCACTGACCGTCGCGGTGGCCCATTTCCACATGCTGTGTGGAGCAGGTATCTCACCCTGTTGCACCGGCACCTTCCGTATTGCCTCAGCCTGAGCTCCAGCTATCTGTTGCATCAGCAGCGTGTTTCTAGTAGTACGGCACAGTCCTGACAGCCACGGAGAGTGCGCTGGACTGGGGAGAAAGCGCAATGGATCAGAGAGGGATCAGGAACAACACATCAGTGGAAAGACTTGGTGATAAATCGGCTCCATCATACAAATCATGTCTGATCTCAACATTTTATTAACCATGAACAGCTTTATGGTCACTGCAACTTTTCCTTGCGTTGTCAAACACTAGTTCAACCTCTACCTAAAGTGAAATCCTCCCTACATCTCTTTTACATTGTTGTAATGAACAGCTTTTGGCAATGGGCCTTGCATTCCTGTAGATAACTGGCCAAGAACATACACAAAGTGGTGCCATGTTGACATATTTCCAGCATAGCTACAATGCAGTTAAATATGAAAAATATTTCAGCTATCTCAGCCATCAGTGGTAAACACCAAGTTCACCAGGGACAGTGCCACATAGTCAAAGAACAACGGGTTCTATCTGGTACAGCATGATTTATGGATTTTCATAAATAAGACTAGAAATCATTGCAGAAGATGTAGATAAAGACATTTTTCCAATTACACTGGCTGCAATTGTCTTAACAACTTGAACACATACTGCTTTCTTTTCCTTCTTTACTCTATTTCTCGTTGACCACGAAATCTTGCTTTTTGCTCACTTTTGCTCGCACATTTGTAATCATACTCCATATTCAACAAAATTCACACAGCAGCTTATTGGGTGTCAAATCTCCGTATCAGAAACACAGTCTAGGTTAAGATTCAGTTTGTGTACAAAAAAAAGATTGAAAATATGATATGTAATAAATGGGGCTGTCAAAGTTAACATGCAAATTTGTTTTAACGCCACTAATTTCTTCAACGCATTAACGTTATCGATCTTTCGGAGGTTGTAGCGGGCTCAGTTTTAAAGCTAGTATGACGATACTGGCATCATATGAATTTATAAAACTAAGGAATCCATTGCTGTGGATTAGTTTGCGATTAATCGTAACTAACAATGGACAATCATACAATTAATTGCGATTAAATATTTGAATCGAATGACAGCCCCAGTAATAAACTAAATAAATTGTATACCAATCTCCATACTTAATAAAGGATCTTGAGAAAGTAGTTTTAACCAACTCTTCTTGTCTCTCTCTCTTGTGTCTCTTCACAAGCACAGCAACAGATCTCCTGAAGGCAACTGACAACCTTCTTTAAACACCCAATGCAGGAGATGGCTCAGTATTAATCCTCTTAGAGTCAGCGCAGCCTTCGACACCATTTATTTTCCATCTTTAATTGAATGCTTTGAGCTCTGGAAAATGTAAGCTTGTCACACCTCTGCAAACTGGGGTTCAGTGTCTCGCTCAAGGACACTTCCAGACCGGGGCAGCTAGGGATCGAACCGTCAACCTTGTGATTGAAGGGCGACCGTTTTATCCCCTTAGCCACAGCCACCAAAGACTGCATCACAATGCCTTCTTCATCATCAATGACAGTTAACGCTCTTGCTCAGAAGCCATCACATGTGGGATATCACAAGGCTCAATTCTGTTTTCACTGTACTCGCTGGCCCCCATATCTGATGAAAATAGAGAGAACAAAGTTGAATAGAGCACATGTAACTGATAAAGTGTTTATCTGTTTGGTTTGTGGGCTTCACTGAGAGTCTGGTTTATATTGAAGTGCTGTAGCTTCATGCTCTTGATCTGTCAGCTCCTCTGCTGTAAAATACATTAAAACAGTGGCAGTGATGGAGTTTAATGGGTTTTTATGCCAGGTAAACAGTGATAAAGAACAGATCTCCAGCTACCCTGCAGTTGCGCTAGTTCATTAGAGGGGAAATGGGTTGCCTCACACACACAAACATAAACACAGCGCACACAGCTCACAGTAATGCACACATATCCTCCAGCTTCTGCAAACGAGTTTAAGATCCTTTTGTCAGCTGAGTCTTGGCACATGGTATAGTGTTGCAGTCATCTTTGTCACGCTGCAACATTTTTAATCAGTCTTCCACTGCTGAAGGCTTTAGTTCTGAATGTGATGCGGGGTTAAATCCTAAAATAAGAAGCAGCTTTACTTGACATCAGCTGATCATATGCTCACTCAAGATGATGAAAAATAAAGACAGCTTTTACAGATTCAGTTGCAGAAACACTGTGTATAAGCTAGATTTGAGCAGAATGGGTTTGCCTTTGTGCCCTTTTCTAATATAACTTATAATAAACTACAATAATCTGACAAAAAAAAAACACCCCTAGCTGCCTTAACTTATATTTCTCCCCAAATCAATTGATTATATTTCTGTTTATGGCGTTATGACTATAAGTGTCGACAGTCTGTGGTTGTGTGTTTACAACAGGGCTTTTGGAGGCCATCAATGTGTCAATATTGTGGACCTTTGGATGGTCGTAGCTCTGCTGGCGGTCAGAATCCGTCTTAGCCAAAGGGTCAAGCTGCACTGTGTCTGGATAAGACCCTGAGTGGGTTAATCACTCACTTAACAATGGTTAACATGGCAGGCCCTGCTGTGTAATCACATGCTTGTATACACATGCATGCATGCCCAGGAATACACCTATAAACCCGGCAGAAACACAACATGTACATGTGCGCTGAACACATGCCCTCAGTGACCCACCGGTGGTGACGCAATCTTGAACTGTGCGTGACTCCAAATGTTGGAGGCTACCAGTAGGTCTCAACACACGACAGCTCATGCAGGAATGTAGTCCTGATTGAAACCTCGACTGTGAACTAACACCGTTTAACATTTTATTAGCTCTGTTTAGAGATTGGATTCTAGCAAGATTTACAGAAAGCAGATTCTTTGTTTTCACATGCCATAATATTTTCCACAGCCTGGGCAGTGGTTGCAGCAGATGCTCGTGCCATGCTGGGAGGCAATCTGTTGTGCTGTGTGCCGTGACTGTTTAGAACAAGCTGAATCACTGTATACTGCCAGAGCTTGTTGAGTCACTTCTCTCCTCTTATTTCTCTCTCCCTCTATCTCTGTGTCTCAGGTGGTTCCAGAAAGTGGGCCGGTAAATGGCAAAGGCAAGGCACAGATGGAAGATACCCACACGGCAGCAGAGGAGGATGATGGGGAAGAAGGCCACATACCTCATACACAAGCTCCCCCCATCACCCACTCGCTCAACCACAGCCTGGCCTCGGACCAAGGCGGACGGCCGGCACTTGTTAAAAGAGAGCCCGGACTGGAGCTGACCAGCATTGCACTTCACCAACACGTATGCTCTTCTGTGACTTTTCAGAATGGTTCTGCTGAGAACCTGACAAAACCTAACGGTGCTAATATGACCACTGGGTCACACTCTGATCTGAAGTCTGCATATAAAAGGACTACGAATGCATCAGAGCCTCAAAGGACTATAATTGCTGCAGTCCCTAAAGACTACTCTGAGAATGGGCCCAAGACTCCTCCAGACGACATGCCAATTCCACTAAAGAAGATCAAACTGGAGGAGCCGTGGATGTGGATCACCGAAAAGGCCACCGCCAAGCTGAGTGATGAAGATGAGGTCTGCGAAGACCCGCTGTCCACGCTGGCGGCCGTGGTGTGTCTTTCTGTCACAGAGAGGAAGGGACTGGAGGAGAAACTTTTTAGCTCACGTTCTTCCATTCTCTGCTCCATCAAAACAGAGCCACCAGATTTGCACTTTGTCAAAAAAGAGCCAGAGGACATAAAGAATGACTTGTGTCACAAAAGCACTCCTGTTAGCCTGCAAAGGACTCCCCAGCCTATCAAAAGTGAACCTCCTCCAAGTGTCTTGCAACCAAGCGTGCAGTCTTTGGCAGAGAGAAGAAATCTTAGTTTTGATCAGGCTATTGCTATTGAGGTCTTGACTCAATTGGCAGCTATACCTCAAAGCAACCCAGGGTCCATTAAAGTTGAAAGTAAGTGTGAACATCCCATTTCTACTGTTGCCCCGTTTTCAACCTCCAATACAAATACAACCCTGCAAGAAGCCAAACCCACAGCCGCTATCCGCTACAACAAAGTCTCTGTCATTAGCTCTCCACTGCACCAGACGTCAGTCATACACCCTCCTGTGGCCAGACACGGAAATGTCATCCAGCGCTCCCAGGGGTCGAGCCCTAACGTGAAGCTGTCTCTGCAGGACCTCTTAGAGGCCAGCTCAGACAGTGATAAAGCAGCCTGCAGGAGGACAGAGACAGGCTTTAGTTCTCATGTCATCAAGTCGGAATGCAGCTATAAATATCCCGGTGACATGAAGTTCAGTAAAGATCATGAGAGGTTGTTTTTGGAGGAAAGAGACAGGGTTGTTGGTAAAGCGAGGAGAAACAGAGAGGAGGAGGAGGTGGCAGCTCAGCTGGCAGACCTGGCCTTCATCATCCAGTCTCGACACAATCTGCAGTCAGAGAACAACCCTCCAAAAGGAACACCTGTGTCGGCCATCAAATACAACTACAACTCCCAGCTGACCCCCGGTCAGAAAAAGCCCCTCGTGAAAAAAACAAGAGCTACGCCTTCTAAGCCCAGGAAGAAGAAAAGTGACGGACCTAATGAGGGAGTCAACTGCAGGACCCCCCTCTCAAAACGCATGCCAAATGGAGAGACGGCCCACAGGAGCAGAGGCCAGAAGAGTCAACCGCCGGGGAAATCAGGCCTTCACCACAAGAGGAACCTGTTCCTGCCTCAGGCTCAAATTGACCTGAAGAGATACGTGGCTGAGGCTCAGGAGGAGAGGAGGCAGCTCATCCATCACAGTAACGCACACAGTGCAGCCCTCTTAGGGCCGCAGAACTACAACACTCTCACAAGGATCAACCACACTCAAGGTCAAGAAAAACATCCCTGGTCCCTTTCAAATGGTCCACTCCACCAACACAATCCATACAATGGTCATGCTGCAGGACCGGGGCCGGAGTGTGAAAGGTTATCTCAGGTAGCGCAGCCCTGTGGTGGGTTGCCTCACGGTTCTGATCCTAACACCAGCTCAGCCAATACCGCTTTCCTCAGCCACGCCGCTGGTCACCATGGTCTGGCTAATGGCTTCTCAGGGGCTCGGCAGTCCCCTCCTCCGAGCCAGCAAGGCTACTACAAGCTGGAGAGAACAGGACCTGTCACCGTCTTGTCCACAGCTACTGATGGGGATCTGGGCCACTCTGCAGAGTCAACTCCATCCAAGAACAGCGTCAACAGCTTTCTGGAGTCTCCTATGAGCTTCATGGATACCCCTATCAAGAATTTGCTCAATACGCCTTCCAAAAAACTGGCTGATCTTCCATCCTGTCAATGCGTGGGTGAGTTGATGCTACCTAAGATTTTTTAGAAGAAGACAAGTGTGTAGCGTCTGCATTGGTATCACATATATTGCACTTTGTGACTAAATCTACCCTGAATGTTTGCTTTCGTATTAACATGACAGTCTTCAAACTGCCATTTTCTGTTTCTCTCTCTCTGATACAAACACACACACACACACACACACACACACACACACACACACACATACACACACACACTCACCCAAGCTGTGTCCTAATTCAAGGGCCAATTCAAGCAAAAGGAGGCCGCATTTCTCTGCCATATTTGGAGGAGGCTTTGGGAGGCTTTGTGGGGCCTTGTTGACCCGTTATGATGTATTTGGTCTTGAAATGCGGACATCCAAGTCGCTGGCTCTGAACTGAGATCCAGCTACATTTACTGTGTATATTTACATTAATCTGACTATTTTATCAATTTGAAAAAGTGTTTTTCTTAAAAATATACCGGCATCACATCAGTATTTGAAGGACAGCTTTACACTCGGTAAAGTTGCTATGACATCTATTAGACCTTGATTTTTTTTTCAAAACAGACCAGGTCATTGAAAAGGAGGAAGGCCCTTACTATACTCACCTTGGGGCAGGACCTAGTGTTCCTGCAGTGAGGGAACTGATGGAGAACAGGTAGAGTGACTACTACTACAACTCTGTGTTTACACTGTGTGTATATGTGGGTATGTTTTCTACCAAACATGCTGAGAGCCTACTAGTCCACCACGGGCTTGGTGGAATGGGGTGGAGTAACAGCCAAAGAGTCTGTCATTAAAAGGAAGCATTGCTGAGCTAGCTCAACACGTCGTGCACCCTCTGTCTCAGATACACACAACATGTTGAAACAGGAAACCCCTAGAGCTGAGACAAAGGGCCCGTAAACCAAGATGACAGCCTGTTTGAAACATCCTGAGGTCCATCGCAGTCCATCGGACAACCACACATAACTTCATTCTGCAGAGCTTTTCAATGACAAATGTATATTAAATCAAAGCAATTTGTACTAAACAGTCATTTTATTGATTGGATTTATGTATTGTCACCCTCCAGTATGGGTAGCAATGTAATGTTGTCTAATATGTGTTGTCAGTGACGTGCTCTACAGTCAATAGCACAGACTTATAGTTTCTCTTATGTGTGTTACAGATATGGCGCCAAAGGAAATGCAGTAAGGGTGGAAGTTGTTGTTTACACTGGGAAGGAAGGAAAGAGCTCCCAGGGGTGTCCAATAGCTAAATGGGTAGGTGGCTGGTGTTTGTGTTCATGAATATTTCTTCTGTATATTGAAGCATTCTTGTGGATCCCACCATAGTATATTTAGGGGCAGATAAGGAAGTCACTCCCAGATTTTTACCCTGACCACAACCTAAAAAAAACTAAAAAAAATTCCAGCTTCATCGCTTTAACAGAAATGTCAAGGCTTCCACATAAAAATGACCACTTTTAAACTATTCTCTTAAAACACAATCTTGTGGTTTGGCAGGTCAATCACAGTGCTTCCCTATTACCCCGTAGGGATACATAATTTTGTGATGAAAAAATGCTTGTTTTTGCTGTGTGACAGTGCTGTCGTTCATCTGCTTGTTTTCTGTGTGACAATCAGGTGATCCGGCGTGGCAGTGAGCAGGAGAAGCTGCTGTGTTTGGTCCGCCGGAGGCCAGGGCACTGCTGTGACACTGCCGTGTTGGTGATCCTCATCCTAGCGTGGGAGGGAATCCCTCGACCAGTGGCGGACAATCTCTACCAGGAGCTCACGCAGACCCTCTTTAAATACGGCTCCCCCACCAGCCGTCGCTGTGCCCTCAATGAAGAGTGAGTACTTCTTCCTTTGTTGTGCAATAACACTAATTTCTTCCCAATTGTGTTCGTTTCTTTATCTTCCTCCCGCCACTCCATCTCCACAGTCGTACGTGTGCGTGCCAGGGTTTGGACCCAGACACCTGTGGAGCTTCATTTTCCTTTGGCTGCTCCTGGAGTATGTACTTCAATGGCTGTAAGTTTGCCCGAAGCAAAGTGCCACGCAAGTTTCGCCTGCTTGGAGACTACCGGGAGGAGGTGAGGAAGTGGTCATCTACCAGAAATCCTAGAGGGAGACAACTATTACAATCTCTCCTATTTGTTTCTCCTGTTGTTATAGTGATGTGAGAGGACATGTTGTGTACAATCAGTGTGCTAGTCGTATCAGACAAGTTCCTCCTCTGTATTTTATCTGGAATAAAGGCAGACTTACAGAAGTTGTTCAAAGCATCATTTGCCTTCTAGTGGCTTATGTTGGCTATGACAATCACATCTGTATTTCTTTTATTCACCCCAAAACTCCTAAATCTGTCTATTACAATTAGGAGGAGAAGATAGAGGGCAACCTTCAGAATCTCGCCACTGATCTCGCACCACTCTACAAAAGACTGGCTCCTGAGGCCTTCCAAAACCAGGTATGAAACATTGAACATCTGCCACACTTGCCTCTGATGGTCCCTAGCTTACTATTAATGGGATTGAAATAGAACTGATTTTAGTTTTCTTCTCGTTGTAACTTTAAATGTCTTACAGTCTTCACCACAAACCAAACTCTTCTCATGTCTTGTCTTTTCACCTCTCATAGGTGGAAAATGATGCGGCAGGGGAGGACTGCCGGCTGGGTGGGAGGGAGGGACGTCCTTTTTCTGGGGTCACAGCCTGTGTGGATTTCTGTGCCCACGCTCACAAGGACACTCACAACATGAATAACGGCAGCACTGTGGTAAGCAAGCTATATTCTTCTGTATGCGAGTCAGCCTCTCAAGGTATTGATTGGATGTGGCCTACTGTTTGGTTGAACAACTTGCCTTATGTCTGTGTCCGTTTTCAGGTTTGCACTTTAACCAAGGAAGATAACCGTGCAGTGCGTAACATACCGGAAGATGAGCAGCTCCATGTTCTGCCACTTTACAAGATCTCTGACAGGGATGAGTTTGGTCAGATGGAGGGCCAGTGGGCCAAGATCCGAAGTGGTGCTCTGCAAGTTCTGTCTGCCTTTCCCCGAGAGGTGAGTGGACAGGGAAGCAGCTTTTGCTATTTATTAGGGCTGTCAATCGAGTAAAATATTTAATCATGATTAATCGTAAATTTATCGCACATTTTTAATCTGTTCAAAATGTACCTCAAAGGGAGATTTGTAAAGGATTTAATACTCTTATCAACATGGGAGTGGGCAAATATGCTTGCTTTATGCTCACAGGTACTGCATTTAGCAAGATAAAGATACTCAAATCATAACACGGCAAACTGAAGCCCAACAGGCAACAACAGCTGTCAGTGTGTCAGTGTGCTGACTTGACTATGACTTGCCCCAAACTGCATGTGATTATCATAAAGTGGGCATGTCTGTAAAGGGGAGACTCGTGGGTACCCATTAATTCACATATCTTGAGGACAGAGGTGAAGGGACCCCTTTGAATATGGCCATTACAGTTTTCCCTCGCCAAAATTTAGCATACATTTGGAGCTTTATCTAACCTCCTTCGCGACAAGCTAGTATGACATGATTAGGTTAGGTTTTCTAGTTTCACATGATAGCAGTATCTTCACTTTAGCTTTAAAACTGAGCCCGCTACAACCTCCGAAAGATCGATTCGTTAATGCGTTAAAGAAATGAGTTGGTTAGCGACAGCCCTACTACTTATCATTATTATTATTATGATGTTTTTCTTTTCTTTCTAACAGCAACGTCAGTGGTTTGAGTCCTCTGTTGCAAAAACACAAAACAAAATTATAAACATGTATCGTGTTTTAAACCTTTTTTTTGTATTTGTCAGGTGCGTCTACTGGCTGAACCAGTGAAATCAGCCCGTAAGATTCGCCAAGAAGCTCGTCTGAAGGCTCAAGCAGAGAAACTGGAGAAGAAGCTCGCACTGACTCCTCTCACTCCTGGGAAAGTGAAAAGCGAAACTCCCAACAAAGGTAGTAAATCCAAGTCTCTGGTCATTTTGTTAATCTATTCTAATAATTAATACGTTGAGATCAGAAAGTATAAATGCTTTGTGATTATCACGTCATGTATTTTCTACATCCAAAACAGAGCCACAGGGCTTCTACGGCTCATACAGACTACCACCCAGACCAGCCAGCGTTGGAAGGTATCCACCGGAGAGGAATCCACCCAGCACTTACAACCAGAGCACCAGCAGCTACCCCACTCTGGGTGCAGGGTTCAACCCACAGAAGGAGATGATCTCTCCCAACCACCATGGTCTACCTGGCCTCCAGTTTGGACAGAATGGCTCCGCTCTTAATTATAAGACAATGAGTGACGGCGTGAATGGTTATTCTCCAGCATCTGGTGACCAGAGTGTTCGTATACCTCCACATAATGCCCTTAGTGACTACCCCCATGCTTTTAAAACTGAGCCCAACGAGGTGCACTGCTCTCCTCTGCGCAGGCCCTCCCCCAGTGGGAGTGCTCCTCCTCCCTCCTCCTTCTCCCCCAGACCTACCTCTGAGGGCCTCTTCAGCAGGCTCAACGGACTCCACAGGGCTGCAGGAGATGTCGCAGCAGAGGTCAGGGGTCATGGCCTCCCTCCGCTCTCATCTCTACCCCTTCCCCCACAAACTCCGCCTCTTGAACCAGAGGAAGTGAAGCAGGAAGAGGTGTGGTCAGACAGCGAGCACAACTTCCTGGACCGCGATATAGGCGGAGTCGCCGTGGCACCGTCGCACGGCTCCATCCTGATAGAGTGTGCACGGCGGGAGCTCCACGCCACCACCCCTATCCTCAGGCCAAATCGCAGCCACCCCACTCGCATCTCCCTGGTCTTCTACCAGCACAAGTCTCTAAATGAACCAGGCCACGGGATGGCTATGTGGGACGCCAAAATGGCCAAGCGGGAACGGGAACGGGAGGAGGAGGCGGAGAGATTAAGGATGGAGGACTGTATGGGGAAAGGAGCTGGAGGTGTGGAGCTAGGGGAGGAAACAGGGGAGGAGGCAGAGGAGACGAGGAGGGTCCTGAATGTCCCCACACGTCAAGCGTGGACTCTCCCGAGGGATGGCGTCGTCACCGTGTCCCCTTATGCTCTTACCCAGGTGACGGGCCCCTACAATCGCTGGACTTAGTCAACATGTTTTACACACACACAGAAAAACTCCTACACCCTGTGCTTCTGCCTTACCTCAATCAACTTCAAACTGCTACTCTCATTTTTACGTCGTTTTCATTGTGCTTTTCTAGTATCTGTTTGATGACTTTGCCCTTCTTCGTCTCTGCCTTCAGAGTGATGAGGAAGACCAAAGTTTGTTGGCTTTTTAACTGTGAGTTTTCTGTGTTTTTATTGTAAAGAGATGGTGCTTTGAAGCATTTTAAAGACGTTTTTAAACTGGTTTTATATACATGATTAAGAACAAAAAAGATGTGATTATTTATTCTGATCATAACGATTTCTATTTAATTCCTGGTGTAAGCCTGTTTACTGCAAGATTTCTATGATAACCTGCATTAAGTGTTGACGCTCAGAATTTATGTTGTACAGTAGGACTTGTGCTCTTTATTTCAGCCAATAGTTTCCCTTTCATAAGATGAATCTGATTGGCTTTTACGTTGGTGCCATTCTCACTGTAACCTCTCTGTTAAACATCATTACATAACATAACGTAGAAAACAAGACTAATATTGTGCATATATTTACTACAGATTGTCACATGTAGCATCGTGCTTTTCCTTCTGCTGCCTCTGACTTCTCTTGGCAGTCGATGAAAGAAACGTACTTCTTCGGTTTGTTGTTTTGTTTATCTTCTCCACGTCTGGATGGTTTGTCTTTTATTCACAGATATGTATGGCGTATTAAGAAGCACTTTTTTTATTTTCCTAAACTTAACTTGAAAAAGGTCCCAATCCATAGGCCTGAATATGTATGTACAGATAGAGATATATATGACAGTTTAGCATGAATCTGGTTTTATTTTTACAGTATTTCTGCATTTATTTGATTGAAAATGGCATACATATCTATTCAAAACTTAGCATTATGAGGAATCGTGAAATGCTGCAACAATGAAGTGCTTATCATTATTGCCACTTAACTTATGGAAAAGGAATTCAAAAAAATCTTTCATAGGGCACAAGTGTGATTATAGGATTTCAAAAACCTACTGTACATTTTGATGGTGCTAATAAGACCTCAGTTTTTTGTTGTTCTTTTACAGAAAAACACAAAGTGTCAGATATGTCATCAGAATATGACCAGTTTTTATGTCCATACTCTGGAGTTGTATACAAAACTGTGTCAGCTGATGCTGAATAATCAAACTATTTCTTTTTCCTCCTCTCTGCTTTTGTTGGAAAACCACTCAAACATCAGATCCCACTCAGACAATTTGCCTGAGACGATTTCGGGTGCTCGACTCTTGTGAAGACTTCGTTTACAGATAGCGTTTTATTTACAGGGTCTGAATAAGGGGGTTGGTGTCAACTCCTGGTGAATCAGGATCTTTTGATTGATATTTTTTATTACCCATGAAAGAGAAGCTCTTCATTTTAAGAACTCATCAAGGACATTTCAGCACAACCGACATCACTGATATTCACACTAACACTGGTGGTATAATGTTTCCTGTGAGAAACATTTTGGTCCCTCAAACACTTTGACTTCCTTTTGGTGCTAATAGGACAAGAGGTCAAGGTACATGCATTGACTTGTCGAGGTTATATACTATACAGTGATGGCATGGTGCTTTTACAAAACTCAGCACGCACTCATCTGGTGTGTGCTTCAATGCAAAGGTAGTTTTATAATATCTCTGGATGATTACTGGCTGACAGACTGAGACGCGTTGGTGTCTCCCACCATTGATCATGACGTTTTTCAAATACCAGTAAAAAGCAAATTATTGTGCAGATCTCCCATATAGAGCTCAAATGTCTTCCACGGAAAACCAAACTCTGTAACAATTCTCAAAAATCACATCATCCTCACAAAATAAAATGAATGTAAACAGTTTTTAAATCACTTGATTTAGAAAGAAAACATTTTTGAACACATGACAAAGTTACAGTTGTAAATGTTTTTTCTGATTTACTATGGGGGGATGTTCTCAGTCCACGATGAAAGTCTTTGTATCAACGAGGAACTAACAACTAGCACCAGCATTCAAAAATCTGAAAAAAAAACTTTTATTAGTAGAAAATGTGTAAATATGTATGTGAACCATATTGTTTTTACTGTATTATTAATGGTGTTTAGACAATGGATGATCTTGCTTATTTTGAAACTGAATTACTGTATGTTTGCTCAAAGTATATCCAGTTTAGACTTGAGAAGAGACAAAATTTAGCATTCCTTATATGGATGGCTGATCTCTTTTTGGGATTGTGAAATAAAGTCATATTTATATTTTGGACCTGATCATGAGTTCCTCTGTCCTGATTTGTCGTGTGTGAAGATCTTTTATGTTTACACAAGTCCAGTTATATGAGAGGGTTTTTTAAGCATTTATTCTCTGACCGCTTGATTCATGTTAGCTATTAAAATACGAAGTTGCCTGATCTGTTTGTAACAAGCCCAATAGAACACATTTTATGAGTTCATTCTTTATTAATTTCTTCTTTTTTCTCTCCAAATTTCCCACGCAAGCATACTGTATGACTCACTGCTGTGGGATTTTCAGTTTAGTATTTTAAACTTTGTCCTCTTAATGTCTGGGGATGAATCACAGCTTGTTTTTGTCTCCATAACTGGTAATGGGATATGTATTTTTCTCTCTCAAATGACATTGATGATATAAGGAAATCATTTGCTGCTGACTCAGATGGCTGGATTAGTAACTTCAACAAACACATGAGTGCTTCAGGAGTTAAATCTGAATCATAAATATTCCCACACAACCCAAACATATTGAGAAATAAGTGTTGAGATAATGAATAAACATGCTGAGCTCCGCTGTATATAGCACTGCACTGGCCTTTTTGAATCTTACAATTCAAAAAGATAAATAACGTGGAAGAAAATTGTGTTTCCGAGCTCAATTCACTGTATTATACTGAATCAATCAATGTTTTCTTTTTAGAAGCAGTTTCACAATTCTGTCTATTCACACCACTGGAGTTGGACAACAATTGTTAAGCAGGGAAGCAGCTATCCAACACTTTCTCTACTGATTCAATACTTCAACTCAACATATCAAGTATCGCTTTGATACCAGTGCTCTCTTTCTCCCATATTTTACATCTGTATATCGTACGGCGTGGAACTCATTGGGATTGTCTTTATTTTGGCTAGAATGATCGCAGGCTAGGCTGTGGAATTAAAAACTTAGTAGGCAGCCTGAAGTGACTGAATGAAAGCAAGAAGTACACAGATCTTTTACTTAAGTAAAGTAGTAACACCACAATGTAAAAATACTCTGTTGCATGTCAAAGTCATGCAGTCAAAATTTTAGTTCGTACAAGCTAAATATATCACAAGTAAAAGTACTTATTATGTAAAATGGGGACCATTTTGTTATAATAAACATTATATTATTGGACTATAATTATTCATGCATAATGTGTTCATCATTTTAATGTTGCCGCTGGTAAAGGTCGAGTTGATGGTTGCTGGGTAGTTTGTGAATTTCCATCAATGAATCAATAAAGTCTTATCTTAATCTATAATATTACATCATGATTTATTTGCTGATTATATTTTGTGATCTGTGAAGTAACTGGTAATTAGAGTTATTAAATAAATGTAGCGAAGTAAATAGTAAAATATTTGCCTCTGCATTGTAGTGGAGAAAAAAATGGAAATACTCAAGTAAAGTACAAGTATCTGAATTGTACTTAAGTACAGTAGGCCTACTTGGGTAAATGCACTTAGTTACTTTCCACCTCTGAATGAATGTAACTGACAGCAGAAACAGTCAAATTATATATACGAAGAAGTGAGCTGAGAGTCTAAATTATCACTGTAAAACAATATAGTTTTTTTTTAGTGATGGCCAAAATAGAGATTCATACCTGGCTGAAATCTCAAGTTACGGTTCATTATAAAGTAAACTATAGTGAATTATGAGGGAATGACACCGTGGTTGTCCTTAAACACACTTCTGCGCAGTGTAGGCCTTGAAAATGGATTTAGCTACACTTGGAGTAATGATGTTGAAGTGATCGCACCATGGACACAATCTGTGAAGAATTTAAGAGGGTTATAACCTATACTCTTTACAGAAAGGTTGATGATAGATATGGACATTAGAGAAACAAATTAGTCATCAAGGATTCAGGAAAATGAAGAATCATATGTGCCTGTCTTACACGAATGAAACACTACGTTCCTCTTATTCAAATACCTCAGTGTCCTTCCATGAACTGATGCATTGATTGTAACATTGAAAACCAAATCAAGCGTCATGCCAACTTTGGAATTTGCTACAACCCTACCAAGGCAACTATCTAATCATATAATTGCTCTAAAGGCTGGATCAGTTACAGCACTCATGTTCAACCCTGGATCAATACTACAATGTAAAATGACTTTGTTACAAGTAAAAGTTCTGCATTGAAAATAATTCTACTGAAAATGTCTCCTTTCAGAGAGGTGAATTATGGAGCCCCCAAAGTAGAGAAAGTTATTTTCTTACTCGGTACTTCTGGTGAAGTAAAATTGAATTAAAAAGTACAATATTCCCCTCTGAAATGCAATGGAGTAGCATGAATCAGAAATAAGTAAAGCACAAGTATCTCAAATTTACTTGAGTAAATGTACTTGCATTCCACCTCAGTGAATCACTGCCAACCCCAGTAGTGTTGTCCTATACATACATCACTTTGCATGCTGACCTTCCTGGAGGGAAGAAGTGAGAAATCCTTCCCCACCAGCATCAACCAGTTATTGCATTATGGATCAAAGCATGTTGACCTCTGGAAACTCACAAGTTACAGTTTTCATTAGAGGTAACAAAGAAAAATAGCAAGGATGTATTTAGCTTTTTGATGTGAGACAACATCATAAGAAAGTGCAATTCAACATGTGTGGAGGTTTTGGAGGATTCAGTAATATTATTTGGGGAATATGACAATAAATATGACGAGACAACTGAAATTAAGAGGTTTTGCCATACTGTTCATACCTTGATAGCTATCCCTTCAGTATCTGTGGTAGTATTAGAGTAGGTCTCCATATGATGATAATAGTATTTATTATCATATGTATTTATTATGTGATAACCTGCTATCATTTTTCAGGCTATCCAAAAACAGACATTCTAATCTGGTTATTATTATTATTTTAATTTTTCCAACATATATTTATTGATTTTATGCATTTAACAGATTGTACATACAACACAGAACCTTTCCCAAAATTGTATATATGGCAGTGTATAAATTAATAATTATAAAAAACTACTTGAAAGTAAATAGCTAACCATAAAGTTAATAATTAATTTAGAAAATATATTATTATTATTATTATTATTATTATTATTATTATTATTATTATAAACAAATTCCAAATTTAGTTTCAAGAAAATGTAGATTATCATATCACTTCGATTTTGTTGAATGAAATTACCTATAACACAAGAGTTTATTTTTTTTCTCCATATCACCCACACCTTGTTGGATTGTTAATGGGTGCAGTAAGGGTGCTCATATAGAGACAGTAACGTGGGCCTCTTGTGTGCATCTTGAGCCTGTTTTATAGAGTAAAGTATGGATGGATGGTGGATTTGTAGGAGCCCAGAACAATAATGTCAGACAAGAAACTGAAATTCTCAAATTCATTCACATAATAGTAGACAGGTTAATCATGTTCACCTGCCTATTTACAAAACAAAACATGGCCAGTACTCCCTTAGATATCGTGGTGTACAAATATGGAACACTAAAATACATGTTATCAAGAGCTCGTTATCCTTAGAACATTTTAATAGAAATTATCAAAACATTTAATTCATGATGTCTAATTATCTTTTGATATGTTTAGATATATTTTCTTTTTTTTCTGTACTGTTCTTTGTATGTATTTCATTGTTTTTATTGGATCGTTTTCCACTGTTTGGTTAGGATTTCCTGCACATTTTGTGTACTTCTTGTTGTTGTTTAACTTTTGTTGTATGTAGGAGCCAAATATTGAGAAAGGAGTAGTTGAATTCCTTATTATAAGAGAAACATTATGTTGATAGTAATTGGTATTTTTGCCCCATGTGGCCAACCACAGCATTGAATTGTTTATAAATTTGGCACCAGTTGATGCCGTCATCCTGATTTAGTATCAGCTGTGGAGAGCGCAGCTGTTTAAGGACGCCAAGAGCCGAAATAGTTTTTTAACGGGCTTTAATATAGTTTGTTCATTTCAATAAGACAAAGTTTAAGTTAATCTTTTTACTTTACTTTGGGTTGCCGCGGCATATCCTGTTTTGGGTTGTTTGGGTTGGTTTATGTAGTTTAACACACACACACACACACACACACACAAAGGCTGCAAATCAATCATATGCATCCAATGACAGAAAGGACATCTAACCGTGAGTAAACCCATGAATGAGCGCAACTTTATTTAGTAGATGCCTTGTTGACACGTTTTCTTGGCGAAAGAAATATGGCTTAGAATAGAAAGTAGAAGGAAGCCATAATATTAGTTAAAAAACTTTCAAATGTGCGACGTAGTGGAATGAAAAAAGGAAATTACATCGGGATGGAAGGAGTGTGAGATCGGGAAAACAGCGTGAAAGAAGATGAAGAAATGTTTGTGATGAACTGCATGCACTGTAAAAACTGGGATTGGGGTTAATTAATATTTAATTAATAAATAATAGTAACTTTTACATAATAAAAAAGACTTTGGGCAGTTTGGAATCACATTGAGCTGAATTGAACAAATTAGAATGATTTATTAATTGTATTTTACTTAGTTTTGTTTGAGTAAAATCAGCTGTGAATCACTGAGTAGAACTTAATTATATTTTATCAGTTACATTAACGATGCAGAAAATTGATAAATTTTACTCATTGGGATGTCTTTAGTTTCAATCACTTTACTACACTTCCGCCCACGGCATTTTGGCGCCACATGGACTTCCAGCATTGTCTGCCACACATTGAGGGACCGACATTTTACCGTTTTCACAAAGGTAAGACCTGTTTAATTGTGTTTAGTTATTAACGAACAATTTATAGCCAAGTTGCTGTAGCAGTTTAACATTGTTTTACATTACTGCAAGTTACCAAAAATGCCAACTTTACTGCACTGTAAGTCAAAAATCAACTATCTAATGTTAACTTTAGCTAGGCCTGTATTCATAGTCTGTCTGTTATCTTTGATTCAACGAAAGGCATGGACCTAAAGAGAGACTGACTCTATGTCACAATTTCATGTGACTTTCCCAGGTGTAACGTTATACCACATATAATGCCTTTGAATATACCAGCTAATCTACTTTTACACATGTTCATAGGAGCTTCCACCCATCCCCACACTAACGAGCTAGCTAACGCCAGCAAGTAGCCAGACCCCACACCTGTTTAATTATGCATTAACATGCACAATTAAACTTAAACAAACAAACTTTCCTGCTCTCAGAGGTGATTAATTATAAGAGATATTTGATGTTACTACATTTCGTTTTCTCAAGTAAGCTGTTGAAAGCAGTTACCAACTTGTCAGCTTTTGTAGCCTATAAATCAGTAGTTTAATCAGGGTTTGTCATTACATTTTGAAAGTGCGTTATTTCCTCTTTCTCTCTCTCTCTAAAGTTCGTGATTGTGTTTAGTGCATGTTCTGGCTGCTGTTAATCACTAATTCACAGAGCCTCGCAGTTTAATGTCTCTTCACGGTGCTATGAAGCCACAGCAGGATTCAGATGGTAGAACCGACCCGCTTTACTTTGACTCTGTTGGAGTAGCGTTACTTTCAAACAGTGTTTGCAGCTCATGCGGACAGATTACACCAAGCCTCGTTAGTGAATGCGGGTTTGAGGTCAGTAAACTAGTTACCGCTTGAGCAGCGCCGCGTGGCTGCAGAGCTGAGTCTCTTCTACAGATTACTGGTCTCGTCTATTGTTTTCCTTGTGCTGCCGTTCACAGCAAAGATAGACAGTCAAAATGACCGTTTGACATTTTATTGACATACCAGCAACATTACTACAGTTTCAATGTCTAGACATCTGTAGAATATGCCACAGACGGTGAAAGTGATCTTTTGACTGTATATTGACATACCAGCTACATGAATTAAAGCTAATATGAATGTCTTTCCAGGTGCATCAAGAGTCTTTGACTGAAATCTATCAACAGGTATGTATCACACTTATATTCAATACACAATCTGATGTGATACAATGTTTCACATACAGTACATGTTGTGTAATGTTTTGTACACCGTTTGTTTTGCAATACAAAATTTGGTTAATACTAGCTTTTTTTGTATCAACTTTTGCAGGTTAGAAAGCAGATTTGCTTCAGTTTTGATTATCAGTGATGTTCAAAAAACCCTGTAGTTCCAACCTGAATTTGAATTAAAGCAGCAGAAAATGTAAAATACTGATCATTCATTTCTCATAGACATATAATTAAGCTATGATAACACATGGTTTGTGCATACTTTTCCACACCCTACAATTTATATTACTCAAATTAATCACATGTTCTTCTTGTAATATTGTAAATAATAGTAATAATAATTTATTCTGAATTTTTTTTAGATTTCAGACAAAAACCCTATAAACTAAATTTTAATGTAATATATACAGTATCAACACATACTAAACAACAAATACTAATATTACAATTATGTTATTGATTAAATACAGAATAAGGAAATATTTGTAATTGGCAAATTTAAATATACTTTAATTACATTAACAATCTAATTAATAAATTAATTAGTTCTATTTTTTTTTCTATTCTGGTGGCACACTCCAGCCTCTTAATTACGTTACTCACTGTATGTCTTGTCTCATCTTTAAACTTCTGCTTGTGATGCTATTGAACTTTTGTCTATTCACATTCTTGTCAGGCTGGCAGAGATGTAGGCAAAGCTCCGAGTGATGATTGATGACCGAATTGAGAAGTTGGTACTTCCATCAGGAATCCCGCAGTGTACAGTCAGATGATTTAACCCAGAAGGTAAACAATCAGCAAACACGGATGTCATAAAATTGTATAATAGTAATATTTGAGGCTTTAAAGCTGGTTTTATTACTGGTCTTTCAGATCCAGGATGAGTTTCACAGAATCACAACTGTGCACCTTGAATCAAAGTGCATGCCCAAGCTGGATGAATACACTCCCAGGCTTCTGAACCTCTTCTACTCCAAGGGCGGAACCATGGGGTTGAGGCTGCAGGCTATCCTACTCAAGGTATCCTTCAATGAGTATTATGTTTGTTAATATTATTTTTTTAGGAATTTTGTGATCAAACCGCTGGAAGATAATTTGGTAGATGATATCAGATTGATATCACTCACATGTCTGTACTATAAATATGAAGCTACAACCAGCAGCATAGCTTATCATAAAAAACTGGAAACAAGGGGAGACGGTCCAAAGTTAACAAAATTTGCCTACCAGCACATTGAGAGCTCACTGATTAAAATGTAATGTGTTTGTTTAATCCATACAAAAAGAAAGGTGTAAATGTTGTAGTTTTATGGGAGTTTATGTGCTATGCACTCTTTCTTTGATGGGACCAATGACCTCCTGGAGTCCCCGCTGGTTCCCTGGAAACCTCAGTAATAACGGGAAGTGTTTCAGTAGACTGGTCACTTGGACAGCACATTAAGGATGCTTGATAGGAGTTTGTTAAACAGTAATATAAGCCACTTAGTGTTAAAAATTGCATCTTCTGGCCAGTTTGAGGTCAGTGGATGATTTTTACTTGAATAGAACTTGAACTATGTTTATTTGTCATTCCAGGCCCCAAGCCTTCCAAGCATCAACATGACCAGAGATGTTGTCATTTAGTGTTTGATGGTGTACCTTGGGGAATCGACGGATCAACTCTTAAAAGAGTATGATGTAAGTTGAATGTTAAAATATAAAGAAACTGATCTCTCTCTCTCTCTCTCTCTCTCTCATATTTCTCACCTTGTACAGTATGTCTTGGGAAGGTCAAATAACACAATACGATCTTAACTCTTTCTTCAGTAATTCTTGGCAAGCTAATAGTTTTTATAGGTTTGTTGAGTCGTGTAAGTAATCATTGTCCTCTCTGTGTAAAGTCTTTGTTTTCCATTACAGAATTCGTACGTACTACTGTAGAAATTGGTGTTACTAAATGCTCACCATCTCATTCTGATTTTACCAACTGACATAATTCAAGTTATCAGTAGTTGACTTCTTCTCTTTAAAATTTGGCCCTAAAAGTTCCTAGCTAAGAGTTTTTTCCTAAGAGCTATTCACAAAGCAGCTGAGAGACAGTTTTACGGAGAGACTGAGGCAACTTCTAAAATAAATTAAGGAGCAGAGTTGATCCAGTTGCTGTGGATTACTTCAAGTTTCAGGAGTGAGCGTACACTGCCATAGAGGACTGGTTGACAGGTGACCAGCCTGTGTTATTGAATGTAGAATAAGCTATTCATCAATACACAAGTGCAAGGAAGAAATTAATTTATGGAGCACTGGATTGATTTAATTTCAAAAATTTAATTTATAAATATTTACAACTGTGAGTCAGTTCAGACCATCATCTCTGGTGTCACTGAATTGTTTTGATTTGTTGGTGAGCTGATTGGATCTTTTTTAACTTACCTGGCATAAAAATATGCTTTTGCAAGTACATTATTTCAGATTTTTCTAAAACACTGATGTGCAACAGCTTTGACAGCCCCAGATTTTCTTCTCCAAAGGGTTAGAAGCAATTTGGGAGATGTTCAATTAGGACCTTTTCTATCGGCTGCATACTCTGAAATACAATGTTTGTGCTATTTCAGGATGCTGATGAAGACAGTGTGTCACAGGACCTTGCTGTACAGAGGATGAAAATCTACAACATCAAGACTAATACTTCAGAGGTTCCCGGCGACATCGGTATTGTGATCGAGGGCATGAAAGTTCTGACTGCTCTGGGTAACTTTCCAAGGGCTTGCTCCTTGCTCGTTGGGTTGGCATATGCAGTGAACCTCGCCTATCCAAAGGAGCTCAGGTACACGCTTGAAGTCTTCCAGAAACTCTTCCTCAAGCTGGATTGTTTGAATTTGTCCCCAAAAGTGAACAGCCTCAAGAATAAGCTACTAGCTTAAGAAAATGGACCCTTGCAGAATGAAGGGAATTGTTAAGTAATTGTGAAAACTGTCACATTGTTACTTCCAAGGGTTAGTTATTTTTGTAAAATGCACAAGTTTCAGTGTTGCAGGTGGTTATTTAGAAAGAAACAATCATACTCATTTGAGGGGAGTGGTATTATGTTTTTGACTTAATAATGCCACAGGTAGCTGTTCTTGTACCTTGTGATTCTACTGTGTACACCAGGGATGCAAATTTAATAGGTTTTAATTGGGGAATTTTAACAAATGAATAATGTGATTGTCCAGAGTCCTATTTTAGCCAGTAGTGAAGATGTAAGGCAAATGTAAGCACTTGACCTTACCCCAAACTGTAAGTCAATTAACATGTGATATTTTATCGCTTACTTTTAGCTGTTTGAAAAACATAATGGCCCTGAGGATTTCAATTAGTGCATGTCATAAAAAATATTTCATATTCAAATTAAAAAAAATAATTGCAGTCTGAAAACATACAACGTAATTTAAATGCAATAAACTATCAGGACTAAACCTTTAATCACATCCAAAAAAAGGAATCTGTGCCTGTAATAAAGTGATGGGCAGAGGTTATAGGTCATTGTGCAGTTTTGGTAAATTTAGCCTTTTCATCACTCCAAGTCTGTCAAGTAGTCTCAAGTATACATTTGTCAGGTAAATATTAATTGTATCCCTGTTGTACACATGCATGGTTTCTTTCTTTGTTTTATTATAGCCCCTCTCTACTTTATTGTTGTATGTTTGCACTTTACACTTGAAAAACATTGGAGAAACTTAATAATTTATAAATGGCTCAAATAAATGTTTACCTGCTGTACTTATGCATTGTGATCTGTTGGCCCAACCGAAGTAAACTGTGGCACCAAAAAGGCATGATATTTAGTAGATTAGACATAGAAAATTTGTGGCAACAAAGTGACAATCAATATTATTGAATGGATTCAAGCAACAATGTGTTAAAATGTTAGTTGATATTATGTATTTTATATAGTGAATCCAAATCATTTTTACCCAAATAATTAGTAAATATAAATCAATTTTACCCTGATATTCAGTAAATATAAATCAATTTGACCCTGATATTCAGTAAATATAAATCAATTTTGCCCAGATAATTAATTAATATAAATCAATTTCACCCAGATATTCTGTAAATATAAATCAGTTTTCCTTGTGAAATTAACTTGGATTTACTTAATTTATTCAATACTTTTTAATCAAATTTGTAGTAGTAAAATCTACTCAATTATATTACGTGTCACTTTGTTGCCTTAATTTTTTTAAGTAAACCATTGATCACATTTTTTAGGGTGTGGTGTAGCCTGTTAGTATGGCTGAAGAGGATGAATTACACGGACCTGAAAGTGTTCAGGCGGTGCGCGCAAAGCGCGAGAGAAAACTCACCTTAAAAGGCGCAGAAGCTGCTTTATTTAAACAGAAAAACGCAAGAAGAGCGGCGCTGGCAAAGTTGACGAGCAAAATTAATGTAATAGAGCCACTTCTTGGCACGTATGACAACCTGAGTGATGTCAAACGTTATACGAGTGTATTTTGCAAGTTGTTAACTGCGTTTGCTGCGCTGCATCAGACGGTACAAGAATTATTGCCTGATGATGAGAAGGAGTGATCATAGATATTGGTATTTACCAAAACATGCTAATAACAAAGATTTCAAAAGAAAGGTGGAAAAATGGATTGAACGTGCTCCTCCTGTGGAAAATATAATGCAGTCTCCTGAAAGTGAGAAAGAAAATGAAAATGCTTCAGTTACATCAAAAGGCAGCAAAGCATCCACTAGCTCCTCAATACGCAGAGAAGCAGAGGCCAAGAAAGCTGAGTTGCTTGCACGTGCTGCTGCATTAGAAAAGAAAATAGAATTGGAAAAAGAAGAACTTGACTTGAAAGCAAGAAAGGAACGCCTGTCTATTGACACGGATATTGCTGTCGCTGAAGCAAGAATTCAAGCAATGAACATAATGGATAATGAATTGCAGCAGTTTCCCATTGCAACAGCTGAAGATAAAATGAATGAATATTTTGAATCTGCTCAGCTGGCTTCATTCCCACCTATAGAAAAGGCAGATATGGAATCTGAGGATGATGATGACGATGACGATGAAGATGATGACAATCCTGATGATGATGGAGATGATTCAGAAGAGGAGGATGAATATAATTGGGAGTCTTTAAAGGGCAAAGGAGCTAAAATTTCAGCAAAGTCGAAAGGAACTAAAAATGTCACAAATTATTTACCTGTTGAACAAAAGAGACACTTATACAAGACGAGACATGGATGGATACCGCACTGTATCTAACAAACGCTCATCATTTAAAGGTACCAGAAACAGTTTGGTTGGTGTCATGCAGAAACAAAACATGATAACAGACATGCTAATAAATGAACAGAGACTTGCAGCCTTACCATCTAGAGAAATTCCTGTGTTTAAAGGAGACCCGCTTAAATATATTAACTTTATGAGGACATTTGAACAGTGCATTGAAGAGAGAACAAGCAGTAACCAAGACAGACTGCTCTTTTTGGAACAGTTCACTGAGGGACAAGCAAAGTCACTTGTTAAAAGCTGTCAACACATGGAAACAGGAAAAGGCTACAAAGAAGCTAAAAGGCTGTTACAAAAACATTATGGCAACGAAATCCTCATCGCTCATGCATATCAGGAGAAAGCTCTCAATTGGAGTCCTATAAAGGCAGAGGACAGCAAAGCTTTGCATTCATATTCACTGTTCTTACGTGGCTGCTGTAATGCTATGGTAAACATCAATGCTCTAAAGGAAATGAATCATGCTACCAACATGAAGTGTGTGGTAGCAAAGCTCCCATATAAGCTACGGGAGAGATGGAGGACAACAGCTTATGACCACTATGAACGCAGCAAGAAAAGAGCCCAGTTCCAACAACTGGTTGAGTTTGTTGAAAGACATGCAAATATCGCTATGGATCCATTGTTTGGTGATTTGCAAGATGGTTTACCCAAAAGGGACAGTAAAGTAACCAAGGACTCTAAGCCGAGAATTGCTCCAGCTTATAAAAGAAGTAGCTTCGTCACCATAGCAACTTCAAACAACTCAGTTCTCGCTCCCAAGTCAAACACTCCTGCGAGTCCTCCCAGCTTAACACCAGTTCTACAGCCTTGTCCATACTGCAATGCAAATCATGGATTAGAAACATGCATGAATTTTGGAAAAATAAGTCATGCTGACAAGATCTCCTTCCTTAAAGGAAAAGGCATATGTTTTGGCTGTCTCACCAGAGGGCATCTTAGTAGAAACTGTCAGAAAAGATTGATCTGCAAAGAGTGTACTCTCAGGCATCCAACAGTCCTACATATGCGAAGACGGACATTTGAAAATCCAGTAAAGACAGAGAAAGCATCTGTAAGTGCACTAGTCTCTTTGGACTCCAATGCTTGCACGGGGGCCGGTAACACTCAATTAGTCCCACTTTCTGTGATACCTGTTCAAGTAAAGGCATTAAATTCAAATCTGATAATACAGACACATGCATTCTTGGATCAAGGAAGCTCTGCAACCTTCTGCACTGAAGCCCTTAGACAGCAGTTACAAGTCCAAGGAAAGAAAACAAGAATCCTGTTGCGCACTATGGGTAAACAGAAAATAGTGGGAAGCAGTGTGCTCAAAGGCCTTGAAGTGAGCGGTCTTGATGGAGAGGAATTTTTACAGCTCCCTGAGACATACACTCAGGATGAAATTCCAGTCACGAAAGAGCATGTAATCACTGATGCCATGATCAAAAAATGGCCCTACCTAAAAGAGGTCCATATACCACACATTGATGCAGACATTGGGCTACTCATAGGAATGAATGCACCAAAGCTTCTAGAACCACAGCAAGTTATCAACAGCCAAGGCGATGGGCCCTATGCCCTAATCTTCACATGTCTGTCCTGTAGAGCTGTTCACTTAGAAGTGGCCCACTCCCTTGACACCAGTTCGTGTGGATGCATTCGGACGCTTCATTTGCAGGAGAGGGCAGGTTAAGGAGATCAGATCAGACAACGGCACAAGTCTTGTTGCTACTGAGAGAGAGTTGAGAGAAGCACTCCAAGCTTGGAACCTAAATAAGATCAAAGATGCTCTCTTGCAAAGAGTAAAATGGACATTCAACCCACCTGCGGGTTCACACCATGGTGGGGTGTGGGAAAGATTGATTCGTTCAATCAAGAGGATCCTTCTGTCAGTCACAAAACAGCAGACTCTTGATGACGAAAGCTTGGAAACAGTCATGTGTGAAGTTGAGGCCATACTTAACAGTCGCCCTTTAACAACAACCTGCAGTGACCCAAATGACTTGGAACCCCTTACACCCAATCATCTGTTGCAGCTCAAGGTGCAACCCATTCTCCCACCTGGATTGTTCCAAAGGGAAGATCTATATGCCAAGCGCAGATGGAGACAAATCCAGTACATTTCAAACCTCTTTTGGACTCGATGGATAAAAGAATACCTTCCTCTGATGCAAGCAAGGCAGAAGTGGAATCGCACCAAGAGAAACTTCAGAACAGGAGATATTGTAGTGGTGGCGGACAGTAATGCCCCTAGAGGCTCATGGATCTTGGGTAGAATCATAGAAGCAAAGGCTGACTCAAGAGGACATGTCAGGAGTGTACTGCTGAAGACAAAGACCAGCACTCTACAGCGGCCAATCAGCAAGATATGCCTTTTAGTAGAAACTTCAGATTAAATCGAGATTTCAAGTGCACTCAAACACATAACACAGTTATGAGGTAGTACGATAAGAAACATATTTATTTATTTTTAGTTTGGCTCCATTTTTTTGTTTAGTTGAATTGTTACGTTTTGCACTTAGAACAATAGGGGCCGGTATGTAGGAGCCAAATATTGAGAAAGGAGTAGTTGAATTCCTTATTATAAGAGAAACATTATGTTGATAGTAATTGGTATTTTTGCCCCATGTGGCCAACCACAGCATTGAATTGTTTATAAATTTGGCACCAGTTGATGCCGTCATCCTGTTGCCGTCATCCTGATTTAGTATCAGCTGTGGAGAGCGCAGCTGTTTAAGGACGCCAAGAGCCGAAATAGTTTTTTAACGGGCTTTAATATAGTTTGTTCATTTCAATAAGACAAAGTTTAAGTTAATCTTTTTACTTTACTTTGGGTTGCCGCGGCATATCCTGTTTTGGGTTGTTTGGGTTGGTTTATGTAGTTTAACACACACACACACACACACACACACACACACACACACACAAAGGCTGCAAATCAATCGTATGCATCCAATGACAGAAAGGACATCTAACCGTGAGTAAACCCATGAATGAGCGCAACTTTATTTAGTAGATGCCTTGTTGACACGTTTTCTTGGCGAAAGAAATATGGCTTAGAATAGAAATTAGAAGGAAGCCATAATTTTTAAAATGATGTTAGTTTAGATCTTTCTTCTTTTTTTGTTATTGTTTTTTTTTTCTCCTGGGGTTGGGGGGGAGGTCCTTTGTATAAGTCTGTGGCTTCTTGACCTCTCCTGACACATTTCTTGTTGTTTTTTTCATTGACTGGATTTTGTGCAGTTTTATATATGTGCAAATAAATAAAAAAAACAAAACTGGAATTACCTGTCAGCAATCATGTTCAACCCTGTAATTCTTGGCCTTTGATACTTTTCTGTTTTAACTCTACCTGAATAAACACTATTATCTATTATTATTATTATATCTATTAGTATAGTCCTTCATGCTGGTAGCCATCAGGCTCCACAACCAAGGCTGACCCCCATATGAGAACTATGAGGACTTTAAGAACTTTAAACATGCACTATCTGCAACCATCTTGGACTCTAACCACTGGCACACTTTACACTTACTTTACACTATACATCCTATATACCACTTACTTTACACTATACGTCCTATATACCACTTACTTTACACTACACATCCTATATACCACTTTATAGACTGCACATATATACATATTACATTTATTTATTGTACATACATTTATTTATTGACGGACTGTTCACACTATGTTCACCACATTCACTCTGTATCTTTTATATCTATTATTGTTTTTTATCATTTTTGTATACCTTTACCTCTCCTGTGTTTCACTCTGTTTGCTGATGTTGCTGCTTTGACACCTGAATTTCCCTCCGGGGATTAATAAAGGTTCATCTTATCTTATCTTATTATTACTATTACTATTATATTATTACTAATTATTATGATTATGATTATTATTATTATTATTATATATTATTACTATTACTATTATGTTATTACTTATTATTCTTATTATTTTTATTCTTCTTCTTATTCTTATTACTATTACTATTATATTATTACTTATTATTATTATTATTATTATATCTTTATTACTATTACTATTACTATTACTATTGTTGTTGTTATTACTATTACTATTACTATTACTATGGTATTCTTATATTATATATGATCTCTCTCCATCCCAGGTATATTGTGTCTTGCTGTGTGTAGTGAGCTGAGCCGTCCCTCGGGGGCCTCCGTAGCGGTGTGAGCGGCTCGAGCGGCTCGAGCCGCTCAGTGACGCAGAAGCGCTGAACGAGCAGAACATTTCTACTGTCAAGATGGCGACATCCGAGCCGGTAAGAGAGACGAGCAGATAGCTGGAAAAAAACGACTAATGTGCATGAAAAGACCAGCTACATCTCCACTGTAGCTAGCGACATAGTCATATCACCTGTCTACCTCGAAACGCACCTATTATCAGGTGTAAACGGTTGAGTTTGGTCTCCCAGATGTGGTCAGCTGGCGTGGATCTCAGCTAGCATGTTAGCATGTTAGCATGTGATGCCTGACTTTGTTGGTTAGGGAGGGACTCACTGCCTGCACGGCGTTCATTCAAACTACAATCAATGACTAGTTCCACTCTACTGCCACTCTGGAGTCAACATCTTGTTGGTTATAATCAACCAGCAGCAGCTTTAAATGCTCACAGAACCATATCAGTGATTAAATGTTTGACTATCTGGACACGTGTGTATCTTAGCTTGTTAGCTAGCTTATTAGCACGTCTGCTAACACTACAGCTAGCCATGTCAACTTAAGCTGATGCTGTGTGTGATAAGAGTTGTAGTCCCTGAGAACAATAGATAGAGGTAGATGCTTTTTGCTAATAGTTTATCTCCTAAAAATGGTACAAAATGATAGTTAACACCTGAAATGATGAAGGAAAGGTATTTATTAGGCATAACCAGTTATATGGGTTCAGAAAAAAAGGTGTAATAATGACTTATAGATCAGGAGAAGACATTATTTAAGCTGCATTGTGACTCATCTAGCCTCATTATAAGATTAGTAAAATATTAATATAGCTCTCACCTCAGTTTTGCATTTAGCCATGTTATCTCACCTAACTGAGTCTGTTTCATAAGATATATGTAATCATGTGTGTGTGTGTGATAGAGGTGTAGTCCCTGAGAAACATCAATACCTGTAATGTGGATGTGATCAGTATCAGGTAGATGGTTTTTGCTAAGTTTATCTACTAAAAATGGTACAAAATAATAGTTAACACCTGAAATGATGAAGGCACTTGCAAATGTATATGTAATGTGTATGTATTTATTAGGCATAATCTGTTATATGGGTTCAGAAAAAGGTGTAATGATGACTTTTAGATCAGGAGAAGACATTATTTAAGCTGCATTGTGACTCATCTAGCCTCATATTATAAGATTAGTAAAATATTAATATAGCTCTCAGCTCAGCTTTGCATCAAAAAATCTTTACAAACTACACTTTTAAGGTGACTTTTTTACTTTTTATCAATGGACAATGGCCATAGGGGGGATGAGATGTTTTAAATGAGTGTCTTTTGTATTCAAATTAGCTACATGATGTGTTTGTTTGTCCTTCTCCTCAGAAAGCACCCGAAACTGAAGAACCACAACCCCCAACTGAGAGCCCAGTCGTTGCGAACCCTGAGCAGTATATCAAGCACCCCTTGCAAAACAGGTGAGAATGAAAACAGCTGCTCTGTTTGCAACAAATACTGTAGCCTATCTGCTTGATAACACATGCTCTACTGCTGTGTTTTTTGCAAAATGTGGCTCAAGATAGACACATGAATATATCAC
The DNA here is from genome assembly GCF_043250625.1 of Sebastes fasciatus. Lineage (NCBI taxonomy): Eukaryota > Metazoa > Chordata > Actinopteri > Perciformes > Sebastidae > Sebastes > Sebastes fasciatus. The sequence continues at coordinate 9,266,990 of NC_133803.1, forward strand.
AGTCACAACATAACAGAAATAATGGGACTGAGGATAATTATTAGAAGGAAACCAATAATGAAACACAAGATGGAGGAGGGCTCTTCAGTCTGAAAAAAAGGCCCTGTAGCAAGTCAAAGGCAGTAAAACTGAATTGTTTGTACAGTTTATTTCCCCCTTTAAGAATAGGGTTAAAAGTATTTTTATTGCAGTACATGTCAACATATTAATTACACATTTGAGAGGACTGGAGACGTTGCATACCGCCTGTTTTGCACTGAAGAGGAGCACATTACGTCTGTCTTGTTTTGGGGGAAGGGCATTTACTGATTATGCAATTCGTAGCCACTGCTGGGGATCTTTAACATAAAGTGCTTAGACTTACTCCTTACAATGCTTTGTTACTGCTTGTTTTGATACTCCCTTAGTAGAAGAAGTAGTCAAATTGCTTCTCCTTAGTGACTCTGAGGATGTGTTTACTGTAGGAATGTCCCGAATACCATTTTTTTGGGCTTTGAATCTTCGGTAAGAAATATTGGAGGTATTCAAAGATTCGGGACAGTTTTGCTGCTTCTGCTGCACGACTATACACATACACACCTCTACACACAACAAACAGCAATATCCGTCTGAGAATAACTAATAATAATTAATGTTGAATATGAATAGTGAATAATGTTGTAGGGTTATTCCTTATTTCATGGGCTATTTTGGGATTTATACATTATTATTACTTACTTACTACTTAGTAAGCCTAAAGCTTTGGTTTTGTGACATCTGGAGGATAATTACGTTTTGTTGAAGAGTGCTATAGCAAAGAAAAGAGTCACAAGAAAATCATGATCGTAAATAATCTACATGTAAATGGTATATCATGTAAGTGGAGGCTGTTTTTAGGTTTAAATCCGAAGCACATAATGAAGGATTCTGCTTCCTACTCTGCACATTAGTGTTGCAATTGTTGTCCACTATTGTCCTTTTAGAAATGTTATCATAGTTCTGCGGTGGTGACGACCTATTCAGGAGCATTGTGCAGTCGGTTTAGGAAATGCTGAATAGTTCACTGAGTAAGTCACTTCTAGGCCTTTCTGCTTGTTCAGCCCAGCCTCAGAGGTCAAGGTAGTCCACCTCTGCTGCTCTGGCCATTCTGGTTTTATGTGCTCAGATTTGGGTTAAACATACTGTGGTGGGGTTATTGTGTCTTGACACTTCCACTGTAACACCCTTAATGGTGGACGCCCTAGTTAGAGGGTTAGGTGTTGTCGCGTCTGTCTTGCCTCATGACTATTATTCACTATAAGGAAGTCCTGGCTTGTTGAGTTATTTAGAATTTTTGTAAGACTTGTGTGTTGTGAAATATTACTTCCAGTGTATTAGGTACACCTAGCTAAAACGAATGCTTTATAATACAGTCTAGCAATAAATCCTGCACTATACAGAGATGTGTTGCTGCTATGTAGCTTTCCCTCATTGATGGACTACACAAAATGATAGAAATACCTTTAAGTATAACGCAATACAATTCAACAGCACCACAAACTACAGCCTCCAAAATGAACATGGCATAACAGCTTCAACAAAAAGCTGAACATCAATCCTTCATGAAGGTAGGATTTATAGCAGGACTGTTTATGTTAGACTGCTTTAGTTTTGGCTAGGTGTGCATAATAAACTCTCAACACAGTGTGCATGTTGTAACATATCTTATCACTGTTGCGGACTCTCTACTGTTCAGCAGAATGACTGAGTTAGTCGGATAAATCTGGTGATGGTTTGGCATAAAGACTATAAAACCATTTTCTTACCTCAAAGCAAGAACAAAATGTACTTATTAAAGAGAAACAGCTCAGTGAACTCAAACCAGCAATGCAGGTTTAGTCAGTTGTCTGGACAAAAGTAGTGTCTGACCATACTGGTCATTTTAATAATATGTGATAATCAACTTGCAGAGTCTTGAATCTTACTCGAGATTGGCAAAGCAACAATATTAATATCATGTCTGTTTTTAATATTTGTCCTGAGTTGTGAAGGTGAATCTACAGATGGATCTGAACAGGCTGCACATCTCTATTACCCAGCTGTAACCTGTAACATAACTAGGCATGAGGATCAGTTTCATGTAACGTGATTTTCATATGGTACTAAAATGAAGAGAAACCAACAGTTGCAGGAAGGTCGGAAAACACATTCAGTTTCATAAAACCTGCAGTATATTCTGCAATAACATACAGTCTATTTAATGGGGTAAAATGACAAACATCAATGTTCTTTATGCTCCCACGATTTTATTTGCAGACATGGCTGTTCCTTTCTTTAGAGATATCAATGGATGAAATGGCTGTAGACTTTTATAAGGGAACGCCAACATCCTCTGGTGTTTGAAAGATTGACCCACAGTTACTCTATGAAGAGTAAAGGCTGACTGACACAGAACTTCAAGGCAAATACTGATATTGAAAAATCCAATATGATATATTGGCCCATTGTATTTTTATTTTATTTACATAAACACATACCATGAACGAACATACAGATCCCTTACATTTTTTTGTGTGACCGAGATACACATTAAGCTGCACATTTTACGGTTGAAAAATCAACTTGTCAGTGCTTTCTAGTGGACAAACTACGTAATGGTGTTTCTAGTCAATTTCTAAATAACCTCAAATCTAGTTTAGCATTTCTTTTTACTTATTGGCTGACATATACACCAATACAATATATCTGCAATAAGCTAATGTCTGCAGATATATCTGCAACATGACAATAATTTATGTAGATCAAATATTGTAATTTAGTTAAAGTATGTCCTGATTTTAGATAACACAAAGTCCTCATACCATTCCTCATTCATTAAATGTTGACATACAATAACTGCCTCTTTGAGCCAATCTGTTGATTCTTGTTTAGTCTTTTCATTTGTGTTGCCTTTATTTAAAAACAAAAGCACGCAGTTAGCCAAGATGTGAGTTTAGGCCGAAATAAAAACGGGTTGATATTTAGCTAAACACCGGACAGGACCAGTGTACTGAATTTTACCACTAAGTGTCGCACTTGACTCAGCAGCAGCTCTCGAGGGTAACATAATGAGATCGTAACTGGGCCTCAGTGGGCTTCAAATCCAAAATGTTGCCATATTGGCGTAGTTGTAGTTTTCTTTGAGACTAACTGTGCCATGTCTCGTCACCCACAAAAACACGTGAACTTTCTAGTAAACAAACAATGTGTGCATCTTCCCTCCTTTCACCACTACTGAAATGTGATGTCCTTCATGATCTCCTCCTGTCAGACATTAGTGGCTCTGTTAGGCCATCTACAAACAAACTAAATATTATGTTAATCACTTTGTCAGGTTGCTGATGTCGGCTACTTTTTAATTAGCCAGAACATGTCATATTGACAAAAGCTGGTTCGGTTGGTTTGCCTAAAATTAAACCGGTTCAAGCTTGTACACCGGACCTAACTCTACCAAGATAGCCACACAATCTACCACCCACGCCCGAGGAAACGGGTTGAAAGGGTTAAAAGACTTTTTTAATTGGTCCTATATCATATTAATCTGACAGAACTGAGTGATAGATGAGTAGCGGGGCCCTCGATGAATCCATCACTGACTTGACCTACTATCTGCCATGTTTGTTTACCAGCCACGACTAGGCAGGTAAACAAACTGTGTCCTCAGCTGGGTTCACCAGAGGAGTCACGCCCCTATGCTGTCTCGTCTCCTCGTTGTGTAACAATGTGTGTCAGTGGAGTTGCTACATGTTTCATGCTCTGATTTGTCTTTGTTAACGTCTGTGTTTACGGCACATGGGTGGGGCTGATCATGGTTGGTTACTGTTGTGTTGTGGTGGGGGCACCGGGTTCGGCTAATGTCCTCTCATTGCCCTCATCCCTCCCCTGCTAGCCCCATCCCTCCTGGGAATAGATGAAAGAGTAAAACAGCGGCCGTCACAAACAAAGGCTGCACTTGTAGTGCTGATGATTGCCGGCTTTCTCTGTTCTTCTGCATCGATATGCATGCTTTTGTAACAAGCTGTTGTGTTCTGTTGTGAAATAGGGTGCATATCTGTGTTATTGGGACTCTTAATCAGGGCCTGAATTTCAGCGCAGGATTGCGGGTATTGCACATAACATCATTGAATCTCTAGCACTCATAAGGCGGGAAATCCCTGCATTCAGCACACAAACAGGATTAAAACAAAAATTCATAAATTCACTAAGTAATACAAACTCCTCCCCGAGAGCAGTTTGATTTTAACAGAGCTGTTATCAAGTGGAAAGAGATGAATCAGAAGAGACAGAGGACAGGGAAACAGATCATGGAGCCAAGAGAAAGGGGAGCTATCAAAATGTTTCCCATATTTCCCTTATATTACCGACTACCAAGACATAGAAATATTCTTGATTTCTTTTGTTTGTTAAAAAAAAAAAAAATTACTTTCTGTGAAATGAAGAATTGATTGTAATTCTTTGCCTTCGTATTCCAGTCATTTTTCCACATTTCCTATAAATACTGAGTTTTTTGTTTCTTGTCTTTCCTTCTCTCAGATGGGCCCTGTGGTATTTCAAAAACGACAAGAGCAAAAGCTGGACAGAGAACCTGCGTCTCATTTCCAAGTTTGACACAGTGGAAGACTTTTGGGCGTAAGTTTTCTCTACTAATCATGTAATGTAATTATGATTTACGGGTATAAGTGGAGCGTTTCAGAAGAATGACATTTTTAAAAAATACTCAGTTATACATGTGGAGACAAGAAGGGATTTCTTGAATTTCGATAAATGATCCTTAAATTATATTATTATATACATTTCTAACACAGATGGAGTCAGTATGAGAGTGCAACACTCAGTTTATACTTATATTTTCCTCTGTTGTCTGCACCTCACTCATTTATGTACATCTGTAATATTTAAAATACTGGTTTAGATATCCAAGTACAGTAGAACAACTTTTACAGGAAAGCAACGGACACCGTGTCACATATGACATGTGATATGAGCATTCACAGATTTACGTGCTTGTGTAAAAGGGGCTCAATATGTATCCGTGTTAAATAAATTCTTATCACTGTATCATTAATCTGAACACGGCAGATGCAGCTTCTTCTGTCACTGAAGTCAACATTTTGGAATACCTCCAACACTATTCTGTGTTTCTTACAGATTATACAACCACATACAGCAACCCAGCAAACTTGGCTTCGGCTGCGATTATTGTTTATTTAAGGTAAGGCTTTTTTTCTTTTTTTTCTAAAATCTGTTTTTATTAAGAAAATACAGTTGTTTCCATTTTCAACCATTGGGATGCTTACAGCATGTCAAATTCGACTCATCGCCCTGCAGAGCCAGAACCCGGAGAGCATGCGCCAGTACCAGAACCACAGTTACACATACGGACGGCATTCTTTTTATATTTATTTTAATTTTATTTAACCTTTATTTACAATGTTAAAAAAAGATAAAATAAAGCATGTTACAAACATACAAGGGATAACAGATACAGACAGCCATGATGGATGGAGATTGCTAAACTCTTATCAAGGCTGCCAACATTATTAAAATAATAGTCGATGTTTCTAGGCTTTTATTAATGAATGATGTGTGTATTGTATTAAATATAAACATTAATTTAAAACAGCTGTATGCCTACACACCATAGACTGTACATTCTGTTACACACACAGAAATAGATAGATACACACACACACATATATATATATATATATATATATATATACACATATATGAAGCCTTGATAGGTATAACATCACTGACAAATAGTAGACGTAACATTAAAATATAGTTTTGTCAGCGCTGCATTTCAAAATAACGTTATTAATTTTTCGTACATATCATGGATATGTAAACAGAATGGTAGATGCCGTTCTCTGTACAGCCATTTTCATCTGTTGTCGTTTTAACTGGCGCATGTGTACGTCTAAAACTGACGGTTCTCCAGCTCTGCAGGTAATTTATAGTAATGCTACAATTTCATGAACCCATTAACAAAGTATTTAATGGCTTTTTCACTTTGTGTGTCAGGATGGGATCAAGCCGATGTGGGAGGATGACAGGAACAAGCTGGGGGGTCGATGGCTGATGACTCTCAATAAGCAACAGAGACACAATGACCTTGACCGCTACTGGATGGAGACGGTAAGACAACTGCAGCTCATAGATGAACGGTTGAGATTCGTGATAAAAACAACAGTATGATTCATACAGTGCGTCACGTTTTGTGTGTTTTGCAGCTCTTGTGTTTAGTCGGTGAGTCGTTCGATGAGGCAAGTGAAGATGTGTGTGGAGCTGTGGTCAACGTCAGACCCAAAGGTGACAAAATAGCCATCTGGACGAGCACCTGCCAAAACAGGGAAGCCATCATGACGATAGGGTAAGTCGTCTTGTCGACGAGGCCTATTGAAAGAGGCTGGGACACGGGTCTTGGGGTATGGGGTATGAGACATGCGCAGTGTAACTGGAGCTGCGGTCGTGGCTCAATTTCGGCGAGTGCAGACCCAATTTTACTGCGCATGTGTTGCACCCCAAAGATATGACGCGATGATGATGCGTGACATCTCCTCTTTCCACCCTTCTTGCTTGTCGATAGGAAATAATGCAAGTACAAGTGATGGAAAGTACAGTAGCTGACCACTAGATGGAGACACTAAGTTAACCTTAGTCTTCACACAGCACTCAACTTCTTGTCTTCCCACAGGCAAAATTATAAAGAGCGTCTGAACATCCCCACCAAAGCCATCATCGGCTACCAGTCACACGACGACACATCCAGCAAGAGCGGATCCACCACCAAGAACATGTACTCTGTTTGAAATACTCCTCCATCCCCCATTTCAACTTGCTGTAGATTTAAACAATTACCAAACCGCATCATCACAGTAATAATTTGAGTTGTCAACTACTGTAGTGTCTTTTCCTTTTTATTGAAAAGAGAATTGTTCATAGCGTGTACAGTTGGAGATTCCCCCAACAAGAGAAACCAGTGGGGTGATGGTTATAAATAGGGAGGAGACGGTCAGAAAGGAGTATTTGGCTCAAAATGTCACACACGAGCTTGAGAACACAAATGATTTCCTTTTTAGAGTTGAAGAGTTCTGTGATTAATACCAGTGACTTCCCCTAGCTTAGCTAAGAAAAAGCTTTTTTTTCAGTAATTAATGGCTTGGAGTTGCAAAAAAAAAAAAAAAAAAACGTTCCTAACTATACAGCCTTGTGTTTTTCTCATGCTGAGTTCTCACTCCTTACACAAAATGTTTCTCATGTCACAGGTAAAGATGCTAGGCAACTTATCCTTTCACGGAACCAATTTTAAGGGCAATTTTAACTTGATTTATCCAGAAGTGTTAAGCATGAGTTGGGCTTTCAGACACACCAGTTTGGAGAATCTACAGTATCTTAAAGGTTTATAAAAGCTGTGGTCACACTCCAAAAATATAGGGTTTGGATTTAAGGCCACTTATTGTTTCAGCCATGCTGGAATTGTGGAATATTGCTTGTAGTAGTTTTTTTAACTTTTTTTTCTTCCCCTTACATTTATTTATAATGTATGCATTGCAGATGAATTACTTTAGTTGAAAGACAAACATGAAACTTGTGTTTTTTAAATTTGTTTTATTTTTTTTCTCTTTTTGTTATTAAGGTCAATGTGGACTACTGCATATAGATGACATTTTTTACAGTGTACCATAAAGTAAAGATGCTGACAGAATTAGGTGTGCTTTTCACTGTTTTCTTCCTAACACCTGTAGATAACGTCACACTCCTCTCTTGGTTGATGCAAAGGAAAGATGATATTCATTGTGAAATGATTTTTGCTCATAATGTATCTTTATTATCTGTTATTCCAGGATGTATATTACCTTCTTTCAAGTAAAGGTTAAGTGCTTTGCATTAAAACCGGAACCACGTCTCGTTTTCTGGATATTTATGGTTTCACAGTGACTGAAGTGTAGCACTGAGTCATGGACAAATGAGACTTAAAGGAACAGTGTGTAACATTTTGGAGGATCTATTAGTAGAAATGGAATATTATATTCATAACAATGTTTTCATTAGTGTATAATCACGTGAAACTAAGAATCATTGTGTTTTTGTTAGCTTAGAATGAGCCCTTCATATCTACATAGGGAGCGGGTCCTCTTCACGGAATCCACCATGTTGCACAAACACCGGTTCTAGTGAGAGCCTTTTGCGTTTTTACATTACCTGATAGCCAACGTGTCTCTGACACGCTTGTGAAACTGCGGTAACGTGAGCCGCAGAGTGCAAAACCGTGGTACCGCCAGCTACCGCCCCACTTCCATTGCTCCTAAAGTAGTGTTATTATAGTAAGGATGGCCTCTGAGTGAGGCGAACGACGTTACGACGGTTTTGCACTCAGTGACTCACATTACCGCAGACTTGGAAAGGGAGGGGTACGCCGTCGGTTGCAATCTGCAACCACATAACTAGATGCCGCCAAATCCCACGCAGTGTACCTATTTTAAAAAAACATCTAGTTATCTTTGCAACCTTCTAACTTTGGCACTAAATATTGTTTTCATGTAGGAACCCATCGCTCAAAAAACAAAGAAAATACATTTTTCAGGGCCTTTACGTTGCTTTTAAGGTGAATTACATTCAGAGATCCTCACTCTAGTTTGTCCTCTGACTCACACATACACTGAAATGCATTAATCAGACCACACCTAAAATGCTGTAATGGAAAGATAAAGACAACACCCACTGTGCTGTACATATCCAACACTATACTTAATGCCTCTGAATCAGTAACCTGTTGAGGTCTAGACGGTCTTGTTTTTAGTGCGTACTGTGAGTGAATTCACTATTTTTTTTTACATTCACTACGTGTTAGTCATCCAGTCAAACAGGATCTTATGACGCCATAGGGCCTTAAAGAATCTGAATGGTTGACTGCTTGCTGCAACGTCCTCCACCCTTCTGCTAGAGCTCAAGTAAGATCTGTATCAGCAGAATAACAGGACTTCCCAGTTTGTACAGTGCTCATGGTTTAATGAAAGGGACACAACTATATGCAAGTGCTTAATTAAAGAACCTTAATGTGAAGCTAACATCAGTGACATTTTCATGACTTCTGGTCCTTATTGGTATACCTAATGAGAAATACTTCATTGTTGATTATAATTGCTCAAAAAATGATTGACATAAATAACAATAATAAACATAAGTATGACACATCAGGTTAATTGTTCTGTTTGCAGAGCATCAACATGACTTGTACAACAGTATAATACAACTGATATGTTTTGTTCATTTGCTGTTTAAGCTTGTTTGTTTCAATAAATAAGCAATAAGAAATGCAATAAGGAACAGAAATGCCCAGTAAAGAAAATCATACAATTTTCGGCAACAGTATCAAGAGGGTGCAATATAGGTGGTCATAATCCATAAATTGCTATAATTCCATCCCAGCAGAGTGATGAAATAAAATTAGCGGTCCTCTGGCCACGGTCCAGCCGCAGATGTCTTTACAGATGTTTTACTCAGTCCATCCTCACTGCTCGTGTGCTTCAGCTGGACCCTGGCGGCCTGATATCAGGACATCGTCATCATCAAGGGCTTCTCTTCCTCTCGTTTGCTCAGCAGATTTGAGAGCATGAAGGACGAGAAGAAGTAAAACTCCACGGCGAAGCTGAGCTCAAACAGCTCCAGGTTGACGCTGAGCATCCACTCAACTATAGCCGACCAGTGAACGTAGTTGTACTCCTCCTGGGCAAACAAAACGGTGTCTGAAGGGTTTCAAGTCAAGGATGTATGGAACCGTCAGTGGTAGTAGGAACCTGTTATTGTAAACTGCTCCTGAACAAAGTGGAGATCTGTACTGGAGCATTGGTGAACAGTCAAAACACTTCATGACATTAAGACAGACAATAGAAATCTATCAAGGCACAAGGAGGCATGTGCTGCAGGGTGCCAGCTCTTATCATCCTGCAATACAGTTCCTCATCTTCTTGCACACTAGTACTGCATGAGACAGATCATCTGTGAAAAAAATATCATGTTCCTCTGCCTCCTCCTCGTGCTGCTGATGGTATTTGCAGGAGCTGAGGAGTCTCTAAAGCAACCGTCAATCACTGCTCGTGAAAGTCAAGAACTCCGATCAAACGGTCAAACTAGGCAGCGCTGATCAAATATGAGTCAAGATTCTGTTACTGTAATGCCTATTTCTCTCCTCAAATGTTTTCAGAAACATCCTGTAGTGTACTGTTTAGCTGTACAATCAGAAAGTTTGCTCCGGCCGGTGGGCGGGTGCTTGGTTTTGGCTTGACCGTTTTCAACATGGTGGCCAGGTCACAAACTTTCTCATTTGAGGTGAGAAATAGTCATTACAGTAACAGAATCTTGATTCATATTTGATCAGCGCTGCCTAGTTTTTCTTAATCTCAGTTTGTGAGTTTCACAAGCAGTGATTGATAGCGAGACTGGTTGGTTTCCTTTGGGTGTGGTGAAAGCTTATAGATGCCATTAGGAGCTCCAGAGGACACAGAGGAACCTGATTTCTTTTCACAGATTATCTGTCTTATCATGCATTACTATCAGGATATGGTGACAGTTTTATAGAAATAACTTTTTATCATATTTGCTTAAAGTTACCAACTGCAGCTTTAAGCTTAAACCCTAAACTGCTCCAGTAGTGGACTCATGTAGTGTGTCACTGTGCAGCTTCCAGATGTAAATAATGTGAAGCTGAGTGTTACAGGGAAGTGTAGCTAAAATGCCATTAATTCATATCTACTTCGGTCATGGAGACTGTTGTGGCCTGCCCCACTTTGTAAACAGAGCAGCAGACCGGATCCAAATATGGCACAAAGGGAACGCAGTGCTATAGAGCAGCTGGAGAATGTAACTCAGGCACCACTGCTGACGTCAAATGCGGAAATGTCACAACTCATTGCACACCTTTCATCATAACTTGTGCAAATCGAATTAGAAGAATTGTGCAGAACACAAACAACGAGTTATTTCAGCTCCAAGATGTATGAAAGGATACAGCAGATGGTGAGAATGGTTTGAAACACAGTGGAGGTGATGCGGAACGGGTAGAGGATCTTCTCATATCCTGTCAGCACACACTTCCTGGTCAGCGCAGTGAGCAGGACGGTGTAGAAGCAGATGCACATGAAACTGATGGCAGCTCCCAGGTAGTGAAGCAGTGCCAAGTAACCTGGCTGTGGAGAACAAGCATCAATAGATGAATAGATAGTTAGAAACACTGATAGATGTGTAGATGTGCAAAGTGAACTTCTACTACTGAACTATTAACTGATCGAAATCCCCCCATGCAGTTGGAGTGTGACAAAAAAACTATGTCACATGACAAATTGCCATTTTTAATTGGATTTTAATTGGACAATTAATTGGGTGGGTGGTGAATGTCCTCCGTTACATTGTGGTAAACAACTCTAATTTCACAGTAACTGATTCCCATTCACTCCTGTTTAACACACTGGTTTTATGGTCTGGTAATATCAATACATTAAATGTTGATATTGGTTCTTTAATACACGTATTATTATTAGTCAAATAAACATAAAAGCGACCCATCTTGTGTTACAAACTGTGGAAGAGGTGTACAAGCTGGTGCCAACTTTGCTTGTGCTCTTATTAATCATTACAGAAGACCTAAAACAAATATTACCCACCCTTGTTTGCTGTTTCAGCACAGGAGCAAATCGAAGCTGCTGGGCTTTATTGTTAACATTATATGACGAAGTCCAGTCAGCTTACTGTTTTGTGACATTATACAGGCTTTATTCAAACACATTGAGCAGGACGTGCAGTACTTACATTACAGTTTCCAGCTGCGAACGCCCCCAGAGCTGCCACCACACCAAAGACCAGAGCAAACCTGCTCAGCATGGCATGACATGTGTATCTCTCCATAATATGGGCATGGTGGAAGATGCAGAACAGCAGAACTAAAGAGGAGATCACAGATGTTCAAACACACATCACTAACATCACGTATATATAATGTTTTTGGCGTCTAGCAGGTAAACTCACATAGGAAGGAGCCCGCGTTGATCGTGGCTGTGAAAAGTGAATTTTCTGGTGCACTAGTTCCACTTGAGCTAGAATCACATAACATGTTCAGTTAGTTATGTCTCACTATTTGATCCCATCGGAAAAAGAAGGTGAAATGAAGTGCATTCTCACCTTATAGTGGGAGCAAGGCAACATCCAGTGGACTGATTCCCTCTGCAGTAGTTGTCACTCCCCCTGAAAACAAATGAATGAGGTTCTGGAGAATCTGTCACATCCAGATGCTGATGCTCAACTTTCTACATAATGAACCAACTCACCAGTCACTGAGAGAGCACACATGATTGTTGGCGAAGGCCAGGCCATATCTTGAAATATAAAACAAAAGGAAAAACTGTAGTGACACCATGTTGTGCTCTATAACATTCTTGATTTGATAAGAAACATTCAAACTACAGTATGGTAGTTTTTTCAATTCTTGATGTGTTGTAATACAGCATAAAAAAGCATTATCTTCTACTTTTTTTCAGAATAAAGGTAGAACTTCAGTCATTCCTGTTGACTGAATCAATTTATGAGTATTTCTGGGAAGTTAAATATATATTGTCTAACTCTCCAAAACCTGCGGTGGCTATAAACGATCATATAGTTAAAAGAAAGGATGACTGAAGAGCCAATGATTTTATTGTACCACTGACATTTTGACCAGCACCTAATTTTTAGTGTTCATTCATCAATATACGACTCATGCTGATTAATCTATAAACCACCTCAAATATTTCTGACATTAAATAGAAAGAACTCCAGTCTGAAGAATGAGCTCCTGCAATGGGCAAACTAAATGTGTGGATGACGAAGCAGAATGAGGGTAAAACATCACTGCATGCGTAGTCACTGACTAACAGAGCTTAATGATTATCAACATGAGTAACGAGTAGCTGCAGGTATACATATCGCGGTTGAAGGAGCAATTTGTCAATTTTGTCTCTTGGTATTTCTTGAAAGTCTGGTGTGCACATCTTGGGACAGAGAAACAAGCCGGATCACATATTTCAAGACCATTGTTTCATAATACAGTCAACTTCAGGCAGAAGGTAAGTTTTGTCATAATGCTCTGACTTTACATAATACCCTTTTCACAGAAACAGGTAGTTAAAATATTACAATAAAAGTGTGTGAAATACACGTCTGCAAAATATAATGTGTTGATATCTCAGCGCTTCCTGTTCAAGGCCAAGTTTATCTGTATCACTGCTGGAATGTCATTAGCCAGTAATATTCAGTTCAAATACAAATCTGGATAATGATAAACCTTATAAGGACCAGCTTTAATCTACAAGCTTTCAGATGTGAATAATACTGATGAACGGATTTATTTACTGAGAAGGTTCACTAGGTAAAAAACTAAACTTGGACAGACAGAGGCAGAATAAAAGAGTTGTACCTGTAAAAACAAATGTTCTAATAGTTTCACCAGAGAGTAAAGACGAAAGAGGAAGTATGAATTTCTGGTAAACTTACACAGTCCATGTTCCAATGAAGGACACCAGGGAGAGAGAGATGGGGAAGATAATCCAGAGCACCATGTCTTGGTGGTGAAGAAAGCAGGTGACGAATTAAAACAGGGATTCCTTTAAATCCAGGTGTCTTCAAAACACTCAATGGCAGACCTCTTCAGTGGTTCCTCGTGGAGTCAGCCTCATACCTACAGAGCAAGATTAGTACTGGAACAAAAAATAAAGTCCAAACGCCTGTGAGTGTCCTTCAGCTTCTTCAAGCACACAGTTGCCCTGTTGTAGTTAGTGATAATCTTCCACCATCCAGAGTACAGTGCTGCTTTTATGGGAGAGTCGCTCTTTCTCGGCCACTCCTTTGGAGCACCACTTTACTCTGTCAGAACAAATGTTGGGAAACATGGGGTTGGCCTTTCTTGACGCTGTCACACTGTTTGCTTTATTCTAAACAACTGTTCCATCATAAGGCTGCCACTGTAGAGTTTGTTATACAGGTTGTTATTCCAGGTGTCTCTGTTGAAAGTGAATGCTTTGAATGTTTAAGTGACATGTTTTGTTTGACATGTCATCCAGTACAGGTTTGAGGCACACATACGTGACTATTTATATTGTATGCAATTTCATATTTCTATTCCACTACAATTTTAAGGGAAATATTGTATTTTTTTACTACACTTCATTTATTCGACAGTTATAATTACTACTTACTTTGCAGATTAAAGATAAAGTTCTTTATTTGTCATACGCACAACATCTCCAGTGAAGCAGTCGTCAGGCTGCCTCCAACTATGCTTGTATGTATGAAAAGAAAATCACACAAGTAAAAATAACAATCTAAGACATAAATATAAAATAGAGCGCTGCAAGTTAAAATATAGGAATAAAAAAATATATATATAACAAAATAAAATAAACATAATAATTAAATAATATTAAAAGAACTGATAGACTGGTTGTACAGCAGTGATAAAACGGTAATGATACTCAATTATAAGTAATATAATAAGTGATTTTATATATATATATCTATATATATATATTTATATATATATAGATATATATATATAATTACTTATAATTGAGTATCATTATCAGAGTGTTGTTATTGAGTGAAAAACGACTTGGGGACATGGTCTTGTGCATTTTATGAAAGTATGAATGTATGAGAGGAGAACAGAAGTGAATAAAATGAAGAAAAGCTATTAGTTAGTACCCTTAAGACACACATAAACATAAAATAGAGCACTGCAAGTTAAAATATAGGAATAAAATATATATACAACAAAGTAAAATAAGCATAATAATTAAATAATATTAAATGAACTGATAGACTGGTTGTACAGCAGTGATAAAATGGTAATGATACTCAATTATAAGTCATATAATTAGTAATTATATATATATATAATTACTTATAATTGAGTATCATTATCATAGTTTTGTTATTGAGAGAAAAACAACTTGGGGACATCGGGCATTTTATGTAAGTATAAATACATGAGAAGAGAACAGAAGTGAATAAAATTAAGAAAAGCTATTAGTTAGTACCCTAAAGGCACTCCATGATACCAGTAACTGTTTATGATTACACAATAATTGAATAACTGAAAATTAATTTTAATCTTATTACTGAACATTTTTGTTTCTTATTTGTTTTACTTAGCCCATGTTTGTCTCTTGCAAGCAATTCATTGATTCATTAATTATTATTATTATTATTATAATTATTATTAATAATAATAATAATAATAATAATAATAATAATAATAGATAGATAGATAGATAGTAACTTTATTGATCCAGAGGGAAATTCAAGTTTCCAGCATCACAGTTCCATAGTGCAAAACATGTTAGTAAAAAGGCAGTAAAATGATGAGAATAATCATTATTATTATTGTTATTATTATTAATTGTTAATTATTATTATTATTATTATTATTATTATTATTATTATTATTATTATTATTATTATTATTATCATTATCATTATGTTCATTGGTTGACTGAGGAGATGAACTAGAGCAGCAGGTATGTACAGTGGTCAGGAGGAGGGTCTCGAGCTCTCCACTCGTGACGAGCAGGAGGGTCTCGAGCTCTCCACCTGTGACGAGCAGGAGGGTCTCGAGCTCTCCACCAGAGGTCCTCATCTTCAAAACAAACAAAATGGCGGCGAGCATGAGATGGGGTCTGCAGCAGATGTTTCGGGGAAGAAATATTGCTCCTTTTAGGTATGAACCTCTAAAACCAGGACCTACACGTGCTGTACTAATGTTATGATAAGCTGTATAGCTCGTGTAAAGCAGAAACAGAGCAACACGTGTGGTACAGATGGTACTTTTAGCTAGCTATGCTAACTTTAGCTAACACTAACTAGCAAACTGCGACACTAGACAACAACGTGTCTCTCATTCATACAACAATGCAGCTACACGGAGATATAGGCAACGCTGGTTTAGTTATGTCCACTTTTTATCGTTTCTTATGTGTCTTCCCAGATGCCCAGCATGGGAGTTAGCTGCTAACATTAGCTATAACTTAGTAAACTTTAATGGCAGTAAAATGATCAAACCTTTTGTTTACATCAAACCAGAGATCACAGCTGAGGAAAGGGACGTTGTTTTCGCTCGTCAATGCCACCTAACTATTTAATCCTCCCTCAAGGAATGAATGAGTTTGAGTCTTATCTTTTCCTGATCTTTGTCTTTATCTTTCTAGGTTTCCAGTGAGGACCAGAAGCTCATCATACCTCTCCCAGTGCTCGACCCAGATCTCCAGAAGAGTTCAGCCTCTGTTCAGGACTGGATCCACACACTTCTCAAGTGAGAAAACCATTCTTTGGACACCTTAATACAACTCACTCACTACAAGCTTTGTCAACATCAACTAGTCAACGCAAACAAGAAAAAAAACTTGCTGGAAAAAACAAACATTTCTCTACTAATTTGTGTCTTGCAGTTTGAGGGTTGATATTTATGAATTTAGCTGAAAGTCAGTGGCATTCATGCTGCCAACATTTTACTTTTCCATTTTCCACCATCAGTTGCACAAGACACTATTTCAAGCATCAGTGTTTCACTCACAGGAGGATGACTTATTCTCTCTGTTGTGTACATATGCGTCAGATTTTAGGAGAAATCCCCATTTTGTTAAAGTTAGTTTACCATATATTTACCTATTTATTTAGAGTGAGACTGTTTTAAGTACGTAGCGTCTGTTATGGAGGTATTTGTTTATTTGCAACCTGCCACACTGAGCCACCCAGTCTACGGCTATTTTCATCAATTATGCAATTTTGCAGTCATTAAAGAGATGGAAATACAGACACTGGCTCCCATTTCCATGCAGAGAAAGTGGTTCACATAAGTTCACTCGCATCTTGTTTCTAACACATGGCTTAATGTCGGCAAGAAAAACCCTATAACACTTTGTTTTAATATTATCTTTCAGTAAGACGCCTCTCCATCCAGACTCAAGACACTCCAAACCCCAGAAGCTTGAAGTTCCTTCCTGGTAAAGCTGTCCTAGGAAGTGGGACGCTTGACTTTCCCTCTCCGAACTCAGCTGGATCTTCATCTTTAGCCAGGTTGTGTGCCAAGTTTACTGTTTTACTTTTGTCATGTTGACACTGTACTGTTTCTGATTCTGTGAAATATAAATTTAAAAGGCAGAAATCACATTCACACTTTTGGACTGCAAAAGCAGGACCAGAAAGAAGTGTCTGAGTTTGCACGCTGATTCAAGTGTGTCATATTTAGAAATCATAGTGGAAAAGGAAAACGAAACTGAGGGAAAAGGTACACTTATTCTCGTAAGGTAACGCAGGTAGAGATTAATAAATAAAAAAGCTGCAAACTCATAACTACGATGCATTTATGTCTGCTTAAAGATTGTTTCGGCAAAGGAATTAAAATGTTTTGGTTTACTAAAATGTTGATCTCTATAAGTTGCATTAGAGGTATGAGTGTGTGGATTTTACATTCTCTCTTTTTAGAAATAATAGTTTGACCATTGATATTATCTTCATTGAGCTATTCGTGGTTGTGTCTTGATGGCGTTGTTGGTTGATGAGTACATACAGTAGATGTGGCGAAAGCACACTGTGCATATTACACTATGTGATACTCCTGGGTTTCTGTGAGTCACAAGTGCATTGTGTAGATATGTTTTGTTTGCTGATTAATTTTATCTTGTCTCGACAAGAACAACAACATCGTGCATAGCAGTGCAATCATCCGTGACGCTCTTGATAAAAGCCAGCACACGTGGATGATGTTGTCACTAAATTAAATAACATGAATGACTTCATGCTGTCACTGGTATGTTTTGGGTTTTTGTTTAACAATAACATGATAACATGTTTCTCTCAGGGACCTGTTTGAAATCGAAGGAGTGAAAAGTGTGTTCTTTGGCCCTGACTTCATCACAGTCACTAAAGTAAGTATTAAATGTACTCGCACAGCTTGTCTCTGTGATCCTAATCATGTGAAATCTTTGTGGTGAGTCAATCAAGTGAGATCTTTGTTTTCCTGTCAGGCAGATGAGGATGTGGAATGGACAGACATTAAGCGCCATGCTTTGGAGGCCATTGCTAAGTTCTTTGAGAGTGGTGACCTGATAACAACAGGGGAAGTGCACAAAGAAAGCAGTGAGTATGCAACGTACCCATATTAGGCATCTTGGAGTTCTGCAGCTGCTTAACTATATCCTGTGTAAATATCCACTCTGTACATTTTCTTTATTGTAGGTCTTTCTGAAGATGATGATGAAATTGTATCTATGATAAAGGAGCTTCTGGACACCAGAATCAGGTACAAAACTAATAACTTTGAGATCAATTTAGGTAATAATTAGCAAAACTGAGTGCTTCAGGTACTCATCTGTGCCCAATGCCAATAGACTGTACAACAGCAGTGGAAACCACATTGCCATCACTCTGAACAGCCAGATAATTGCTCTTGAATAGTTCATTTGTTTACTTCTGTTCTTATTCTAATTGTATATACTTATTTTTGTCTTTTTTCTGCTGCAACACCTGAATATCCCCTCTGGGGATCGATAAAGGCTTCTCTTATCTCATCTTATTTTATGTTAAATAATAGTCTTTGTTCATCTATTGCAATAGGATAGCTTGCTGTTTAATATGGTGCCTTTAAATGGGGTCGTGTTTACCGTGTTCACGAGAAGAGTTCATATGAACTTCCCCCTCTTGTGGTATTCACAACGACGTAAGTGGAAGGTTTCTAAAAGCTGCGAGTTCACGAGTTGTGACGCCAGAAATGGTGGAGCCCATGGAAGCTAATTTTTTGGCGCATAACAAGTTAATATTGTAATTTTAGTCGTATATTGTTTTTCTTCGTAATTTTATAATATGTCTGAGGAAAATGTTGATGTTCCCAACGGCCTCATCTTTTTCCTCTGTCATTATGCCTTTGAATTTACTGCATTATGTTACCCACTTGCTAAATTGTTAGCCTCTGTGGCTTCTAGACAATAACGTTAATATTGTCGTTGCTTAACCACTTGAACGCCATGCATATTGTGTACACGACTTCCCATGTTGTAAACACAAGCTCACAAGTTTTGTTTGAAGGCACCAATAGTTTATGTATTTTAAATGTTTCAATCCTGATCAAATATTTCCTTTCTGATATTTCTTTAGTCAGCACTCCTGACAATGATGCTCACAGTGTAGTCATGCTGAGATAACAGTCTCAATCTGTCTGTCCTTTGTGCTTCTTTGTTCTGAACACATTGATAATGGTCGCTTTCCCTCTCAAGACCTACAGTGCAGGAGGATGGAGGCGACGTCATCTATAAGGGGTTTGAGGACGGCACAGTCAAGCTGAAGCTGGTTGGTTCCTGCACAGGCTGTCCCAGTTCTACAGTTACCTTGAAGAACGGCATTCAGAACATGATGCAGTTTTATATCCCAGAAGTAAACAACGTGGAACAGGTGATTATCAAGATCAGTTTTCAATTTGTTTTTCTACATTAGCAGAGATTTGTGCAGGTTTTAATTTTTAGACTCACTGTTGTTTTCATTACGGGATAGGTTTCAGAAGTTGGTTTATGGATATTTAAATCATCATATGCAGGAAATAGTGCTGTGATCTCATTTAATGAGCAATGAAACCAGACAGTAAATGTTCAATTTGTCGGTGCAGTTTTCCAACTTTGACAAGATGAGTTGAATTAAGTGATTAAAATAAAGAAAAGATAATCTTATTTTGATATTATTTTTACCTTCTTGATACCAAACTGAGTTGAGTTTTTGTCATGATTGGAAGGATGGTAAAATATGTCTTTACAGTTTTTTATGTCGCATATAATATTTTGTCAATTGTCTTTTTTGCCCAGGTGGAAGATGAAGTGGATGAAATCAATGCAAAGGTTTTCTCTGAGCTGGAACGCAAATTACAAGAATAAGAATGTCCTGTACCTACACTCATGGATTGTTGGACACGTTGGAAGACAAATATATTCCACTGTGTAAAAACACAGCCACGCATAATTTCCACTAGTAGAATAATTATCATTCTACATCATAAGAATGAAAAGAGAAAATTATTACCTGCTATTTTGTGTGCATATTATATTCTATTAAGATTTCACGCTGCAATGTATGTGTACATACTGTATGCCCCTGTTACCAAGAAAAGGAGATACAGGAATATATACCTGTATACAGAAAATACTGTCATTCTTTTAACCAGTCAAGATGTTCTGCTGTGAAGACTGTAAATGTTGTGATGTATTTATTTCTTATAAATATTTTATATTTTGAAAGAATATTTTCATAGGTTGGAGATATTGTGGAAGTTATGGTTAGTTGAGCGGTTATGGTCATGCAGAATGAAGATTTGATTAGATATTTTCGTTGTTGCCGCCATATACCAACTGAAACCTCAGTGAACCAGTTTTGCTTGTTAATGCATCATCTATAAATGAAATAAAATGTTATTTAGGCTACAATTATTCATAAAGCAGAAGAAGGATTGCTGTGTTACTAACTACAGTCTAAGACTTGTATGCTATATTTGTGCTTTGTGCTCCATTCTTTGGATTTACTGTATCACCGTATCAAACAAAGTTCCCAGTTTGAAAGCAAATTTGTTGTTGATTCCTTATTTTTCATTAGTATAACTTTTATTGTTATTTTCTTCAAGTTATGACTCCTGCCATTATGTCCTATGTGGGTAGAGGAATAAACAAGGAATGACTACTCACAAACTTGTTACAGGAAGGAAAGCAAAAGATACTGAATTGTGACACAGTCTCTACACTTAATAAGATAAGATAAGATATTCCTTTATTAGTCCTGCAGTGTGGGAAATTTGCAGTGTACAGCAGCAAAGGGGAAAGTGCAAAAAACAAGATGCATCAGCTAACACAGTAAAAAAAGAAGAAGAGCTAAACAAAGTGTAACAAAATATGAACCATTTAAATAGAAGGAAGTATAAAAATAGGAGCAGTATATACAGTATTGACAATAAACAGACTATTAACAAAATTGCACAAGTGGAAATGATATTGCACAGTGAGAATGAAATGAAATTCAACCTGAAAATATCAGGTTGTCAGTTTTTGGTGTGTAAGTCTAAGTGGTCTACTGGGAGCAGTAAAGATTACATCCTAACTTTTGTACTCATTCTCTGGAGGTACAGACACAGGAACAGCAACAATTCATTTAACAAATAAACCCTATGAACTACTTTATTCTCTAAACCTCTGCTGCCTCCTAGAGAGCACGAGTCTGTCGCTCGTGTCTGTGCATGCGCAGTTCGTGTCTCCATCGGCCGGGTGCAGGGGACATAACAGCGGTAAGCTCTGATGACAATCCTTTATTTAAAACCTTTAATACGGTAGTTATCCTCAACCTTTAATGTGCAGTTATTAATGTGCGTGCATGAGAGGTGCTGCCACTAGTGAAGGTGTGATTTTATTATGTTAAAACATCGTCCATTCACTGCCAGCTGCCAGAGACAGCTAACGTTAGCCGCCGTTAGTAGACGTTAGCCGCCGTTAGTAGCCGTTAGCTACTTCAGGCCTCGCTTTCGATAACAGATCCAGCACGAGGCTAATCTGGAAACAAAGCTAAATGCTAACAGTTAGCAGCTATATATAGCTACTAACTTCAGTATTTACACGCTGCATTTTAGTATAGTAGTAGCTACACGTTTAAATAATGTTGGCCAAGCCATAATGACTTAAAGTATCTAGTTAGTTGCTGTTAACCACAACAATAACAGCATTAGCTTGCTAGATAAAATGTTAGCTTAATAGCCTAGCCGCCTGCTAACACAAGGCCTATGAAAGGAGGATGAGACACGGGTCTTGTTGTGTTGGGTACTGCGCAAAAGAAAGTCATAGAAGTGTCTCATATAGCCTGTCAAAAAGGTCATAAAAAAGCCATAGTATAGTATGTAAAAAAAAGTCATAAAAACATCATACTATATCATGTCGAAAACGGTTAAAATAGTCATTGTATAGTATGTCCAACAAAATCAAAAAAGTCATACTACATCATGTCGAGTGCAGACCAGACTCTACTGCGCATGTGCAGCACCCCCGGAGATGTGACGCGTGATGCAGCCTCCTTTCTATAGGCCTTGCTGCCTGCTAGCCTCCTGTCAGTTAAAGAGGCTAACGTTAGCCAGGCTGACGTCGAGGTTTGCTGTGTCAGCAGTTCCTAATCTACGGAGCACTGCGGACATCAAAGGTAACATCATTTAGATAGTTTGTGAGCACGATAAGCAGTTTTTTCTCACGAAGAGTTAACGTTACATCGGCTTATTGCAGTCAGTCCCTCCTGTGAGACTAATGGTGTTAATATCTGGTAAAACAACCGCAGGCAGTTTAAGGTGGTGTCTTGTCCAGTCAGTGTAAACAACATAACAGCTTCTCATATTTAATATGTAAGGGATGATGTCATCGTCCCCTTGTTACCGCTGCTCATCTCATTGTGACGCTGTATGTTACATTGGATGTATGTTTTTTATTTTTTTCATTTTATTTTTTATTGATGTTTTTCATGGTTATACACATATCAACAACATAATGGCATGAACACATTCAGACCCACAAACAGGACTCATGTTTGGGAGTTACACTTCCATTATTCTTTAAGAAATGTAAACATGCACTATCTGCAACCGTCTTGGACTCTAACCACTGGTGCACTTCACACTTACTTACACTATACATCCTATATATACCACTTTATAGACTGCACATATGTACATATTACATTTATTTATTGCACACACTACATTTATTTATTGACGGACTGTACACACTATGTTCACCCATTCACTCTGTATCTTTGATATCTCTATTAGTGTTTTTATAATGTTTGTATACCTTTACCTCTCCTGTGTTTCAACCTGTTTGCTGATGTTGCTGCTTTGACACCTGAATTTCCCTCCAGGGATTAATAAAGGTTCATCTTATCCTATCTTATCTTATTCCATACATTCTCATGTCATTTCTATCTCAATCAGTTGTCCTTTCTGCCGTCTTCATCGCTGTTTTGGTTTTTGAATAATGTCCATTTCTCCCACTTGTCTTCCATCTGTGTTTCTTGCAGTCTTAAACGATGTGTCAGCTTCTCCATTATGTATATCTCCTCTACTACCCCCATCCACTGCTCGTGTGTAGGGGGATCCACTCTACCCCATTTCCTTGTGATAGCTTTCTTACTAGCTATTAACAATATTTTAACCAGATATCTATCACTTATTCGTACGTTTCCATCAGTAGAATTCACATTGGATGTATTTTTTAATCCTCATTGTGGCTTTGGCTGCAGATGCACACACGTCTCTCTGTGTAACCTCCTGCATTGCAAAGTAAACACTGACGGGTTATAATGGGCAATTCATATGGCTAGCTTCAACTCATTTTAAGATACAGTTCAAGTTTGTCAGTTCAATACAACCTTGTGTCATCTTTGATACCCCATTAATGAAATATCAAAATTCCCTCACCCTGGTAGTGTTTATTTGTTTATTTGTTTTGCACAATTTAAGACTATACAACATAACACAAAAATAAATGAATAATATAAAGTGCAGGAAGAGGCAAAAAACCTGATGGGCTTATCTGAAGCCTCCACCTAGAGACAAGATTAATATAAATAAATAATATTACTACATAGTAGTGATAACAAACAATTAGGACAAGATATATATAATAACAACAATAACAATACCGTAAATATATCAAAAAAGACAAGTGTGTGTTGCGTGGAAGTGTATGGTTAGTGTTTGTGAGGAGGATATTGATTTAAATATATATAAATGCTTCTGGGCAATCATAACCAAACAACATTGTGAGTGGGAAAAAATAAAAAACATAAAAACAGATACATGGACAACATGGGGAGAAGATGTTGGTCTTCCTTCTAATATACCTTATTTTATGTTTATATTGTCTTTGTTTTGATTTTAGTGACAAGCATCGGCCTGGTGAGCAGAGACTGCCCTTAACCTGAGTGAGTCATGGCCCAATTTGGGGGACAGAAGAATCCGCCCTGGGCGACTCAGTTTGCTGCCACAGCGGTGTCCCAGCCGGGCCACTCGGGACAGTCTCTTGACCTCAGTAGTCTGCACTGTAAGTATAACAAACGAGGGTCTGGATAGTTTCATTCCCTCTCTTATTGGGTGCATGGTTACACAAAATATAATGTTGTATTCTTTTGGTTATATGGACTCTATTACTTTTGCCATCACACCACCTCCCCCAATGTTCCCCATTCAGTGTGTTTTTCCACACCTCTCTGAATCTGGTGCCTTATTTTCCCTCTTTGCAGCTCTTGGTGTGCAGCAGCCATCACTTCTGGGAGCATCCCCCTCTGTTTACTCTCAACAGTCAGCCATGGCTGCAGCCTCTCTCAGCAACCAGTCTGCTGCAAACTATCAGCTGTCTCAGCAAACTGCTGCTCTGCAGCAGCAAGCTGCAGCAGCTGCCGCAGCAGCACTACAGCAGGTCAGTCACAGCGAGGGAGTCCTAAGCACACTCAGCAATCTATGCATCTTGCTGTGGTCGCATGTAAACACTGTTCTTGACTTTAATCAATCACTATCCCTCTTATGTTCCTTGTAATGTATATAGTCTCAGCTCAATACAGCCCTCCAGCAGTATCAGCAGCAGCAGCAGCAACAGCAGCAACAACAACAACAGCAGCAGCAGCAGCAGCAGCAACAACAGCAGCAGCAACAGCAGCAACAGCAGCAACCCCCTCAACAGCAACTGTACAATGTACCTCATCAGGTGAAACATATGCTCATTTTGCTTTGTTACACACTTTATTTTGGAAAGTGCTCCACTCATACTAATCCTTGAAAATATATTGGTTGGTTTAGACTAGACAAAATAAATGACATGGGCATTATTTTTTATATTAACATTTCTGCTATGGCTTCATATAGATTGTGTCAGCAAAGTAGGAAAATGAGCACAGGTCAGGTCATTTCAAATGCCCTAAGCTTTAGCTGTCTGTGGGTAATATCCGTTTGCACTCTTATGTTGAGATTAGATTGACTTCTGGAATCCTTTTTGTCCATTTTTCCTCATGCTTTAGTGCTCCATATTTCTTAATCATTTTCTCTTGAGGCAGATCATGTGAATGTGCTGGGTAATTTGACACGATTACTCAAGTAGCAATGTGTGTATACATAGTAATAAATATATCTCGTTTCCACTAGCAGAATTCCTTAGTGAACATACAACCACGGGCTGTACAGAACTGTTATGAGAGTGTTGCATTGCAATGTGGGCAAATGTATAATACCCAGTCAACAAAATGTTCACCCGTGGTATTTTCTTCTTTCTTCACAGCTTCCACAGCCTCAACAGGCACTGCTTTCTCAGGTAATGTGCAAAACATCTACATTTGCTATATACAGTATATATTATGTCATTTACAAAATGGCAGTCCAGGCTTGCCATCAGGGTTGAATTACAATATTAATATGATTTCGTACATATCTTTTTTTTCTCTGTGTATATCCATTCATACATGCGTATCATGTTCAGGGTCACAAGGGGATAGAGCCTATCCCAGAATGTATTGAGTGAGAGGGAGGGTGTAGAAGGAAAAAAATCTAAAACGCATACATGCCTAAATCAGTCCTATCTGTTTACATCTTAGCCTTTTTAACTGATATCCAGGCCAAAAATTTCAATAGCTGACCAGATCAAAGTATTTTTGCCTTTTTGATTCCTGATGTTTTTTTTCCAGTTTTCTTCATGGCTTTGTGTTTAGTTTATTTATATGAGGAAAAAGCCAAGTTTTGAATTGCTATCAAAATGTCTTCCTTTGCTTCCTTGCAGAGTTTTAGTGGTATTTACTGATTACATGCAATCAAAGTGTATTCATAGTAGCATATTTTTGGATCCTTCTTTTTTCCCGACCCTCAGCCTCCCGTCGCCTTGCCCACCAGCCTAAGCATGTCCAACCCCCAGCAGACAGCCCAGATTACTGTGTCCTACCCAACACCACGTTCAAGCCATCAACAGCAGACGCAGCCACAGAAGCAGCGAGTCTTCACTGGTGTCGTCAACAAGCTACATGACACATTTGGCTTTGTAGATGAAGATGTCTTCTTTCAGCTAAGGTAAAAGAGACTATCTCGCAGACTATATTTCTTGTGCAAATGAGTGTGTTGGTGGAATGATAAGTTAAATGCCCTGTGTCATTAACTATAATTTCTTTATTATACAGTATGCATTACATTACAATGCCTTTTTCTTATGCCAGTCTTACACTGCCCTTGTCAATACCCATCATTTGGCACACATAACAGACAGTTCCAAAGGATACATGCACCTTTTTCAGTTTGAATCTGATGTCACTAGACATATAGAGATGTCTTGACTGTTTTTTTGTTGTTGTGTGTTTTCAGTGCTGTGAAGGGGAAGACTCCTCAGGTGGGTGACAGGGTCCTAGTGGAAGCTGTGTACAACCCGAACATGCCCTTCAAGTGGAACGCCCAACGCATCCAGACCTTACCTCAGCTAACAAACCAGTCGGTGAGAAAACTCAGAGGTTGCTCTAAGTCCCTTAGGAAGGACTGGATAACGTTTTTGGGTACATTAATACAAAACTGTGGGTATCTGCTTGAATTTTTATTCATGTTTAGATTTTTGGTATCCTTATAAATGCAATCAGCATGATATCTGTGTGTCCACTACATTTGTTCATGGCTTTAAAATTGCCCTGTGTGCTACAAAAATGTATAGACACATACTTTGTTTAATTCATTCATATTTACTATTCACATGATAAGTTATTTCACATTTGAAAACGCGTCCCAATGATATTTTGAGTTGCACAAAATGTGAACTAAGGTTCCAAAAAAATTCCCCCAGTCTAGTACATTTTCTTAACTTGTGTGGTTGTTCTGTACTTCAGTTAGTTTCAGTATGGTTGACCTGCAACGATTAATCGATTAGTTGTCAACTATTAAATTAATTACCAACTATTTGGATATTTTGAGGACGTCATCTTGGGCTTTAGGAAACACTGATTGCCATTTTTCACCATTTTCTGACATTTTATAGACCAAACAACTAATTGATTAATCAAGAAAATAATCAACAGATTAATTGACAATTAAAATAATCATTAGTTGCAGCCCTAGCTTTTGGCCTTATTGGTCTGACTAAACATTGGAACACTTGCTGACTTACCTCTTTGACAGAAGCTAAATGGTGAAATGAAAAAGTATCTTTTTGAATTATCTCCAAAAATGAGATCCACAGGTTCATTTTAAACCCTGGACAATTCATCTGGCTTAGTCTGGGGAGAGTCTTAATATATAGTGGGTTTTTTTTCTTTCAGATTTGATATCTGTACCTCTCTGTCTTTAATTGACTGTTGTGTTCTCAATCCATCCTAGCATCAGCAGCAGCCTCAGCCTTTACCTCAAGCTTCCCCACAGCTCGGCGGCCTTTACAATGAGCCAGGGATGCAGCTGCGCTACTCAGACATGCACTCCACTTTGGACAACAGACAAAATGTAACCCCCCTAACCCTGAATCACACACTTTGTTGGTCCTTCTCCCTACTCAATTTCTTTCTTTGTCTTTTTGTCTTTGTTTCCTGTCTTTCTTGCTCAACCTATATATGTTGAACTATAACCATAGTTGCATCTATTCTTAACTGCAGGTTTTGCTTCTTCTTTTAGTTTGCTGTCATTGCCAAATGGATAAAACCACATTTTTGTAGTGGTTTAACAATACATTTCTTTATTTTAAGGAACATTCATTCGTCTTACTGGGAGACTATTTTTATATTATTGCTTCATTATGCATTTTTGAATGTGCTTTTTGTGGTAGATTACAGCCTTTTTACCAAGTTATATAATTCTTTTGTTTGGAAAACAAACTAATGTTGCTTGAGCTGTTACTTTTGTTTCAGAGGCATTTTCGCACTCGGGTCTTCTTAATATTTAAATCGGTAAATTTCTCTACAGGGGACAATGCAGATGACAGAAAACAAAACCTTGTTAAGAGTTTGTGTTGGATTACAGTAATCTTTGATATAAAGAATTGGTTTGAAGTACCACTCAAATCAGTACCTCACCAATTGAATCAGTGCCTTACCAAGCAGTGAGAAATATCTAATTGTCATAATGGTATTTATAGTTAAGTTAATATTTCTGAATGTGATGGCAGTGTTGCCTTTTGGTTCAAGTGCCTATACTTCAGCCAGAATGCCAGATTTGATCTCGGCACCATCTTTTCCTTTGAAAGTGCTGACCAAGATGCCGAGCTTGTCTGTTCACTACACGCAGGGAATATCGTCAGAATATGCCTACCTGGTATTATTTATTTAGGACAGCCTATCCGGGCACCTCTACCTTTTAGAGATTAATAAGACTTCTACAATTCTTTCATCCAAGCAGACTTTCAGACCTTTTCCCAGCTTCTTTCTTTCAAGCAGCCACTCACTGAAGATTTTGTACAGTTCATCCTGTTATTTGTTGAGCAAGATTGTTTCAGACCTGCTTTTGAACATATGCTCAACTCTCCTTTTTTTCTTTTCCCTTTTTTTCTAGAATCAGCCTCAACCTCCTAACATGATGAAGGCAGCACCCAACATGATGCAGTCGCTACCTCCCCCGACCACATTCAGTGTTCCGACCCAGGTTCCACCTCCTTCCCTCCTGCAGGCCCAGCTGTCTGCTGCCTCTCTGGCCCCTCTCCTCCAAAACCCTCCTCAGCCTCTGCTGCCACAGCCTCCACCCAAAGGTGAAATACTTGTCAGTGGGTTTGCATTTATCTAGTATTGGATATAAAGCAGTGATGATCACCACTATCTTTGCAGCTGTTTTGGCACAACATTGACCACAAATTCAAAGCGATCTTTGTGGTATGTTAAGTGGTTAAACAAGCACTCTTTCCCTTGTCTCTAGATGTGTTTCCCGGGGGTCTACTTCAGCCCCCAGTGAGAATGATGCCACAGCCGCAGCCTGTCCGACGAATTGAGCCTCCGCCTCGTTTCCCCAGTCGCAATGATCGAGGCCCTGAGCTCATTCTCAGGACTAAAGAGGAACGCAGGTGAGATGTCGATAGATATCACTTGTCACGATCTGATATTTGTCACTAAAATATGCACTCGGTATTAGTTATTCATTTCAGTGTGTTTTCACATCAATTCCTTAGTCGAGACAGAGACCGTGAGCGCAGACGATCAAGAGAACGCTCGCCCACACGTAAACGTTCCAGAGACCGCTCTCCCAGACGTGACCGCTCACCTCGACGGCCTCGCAGGGTGGTTCCTCGCTACACCGTCCAGTTTTCTAAGTTCAGCTTAGATGGGTGAGTACAATGTTTTCAGTGTTTCATGCTGATAGTTTTATTTTGTCACTGAAGTGTTGTACTGTATGTCAACATGTCAGTGGTGTGATAGTCAACAGTATGTCCTAGTTTGTGTTGTGGAGGTATTAACTGTCCTCTGTGGGTTCTCCAGCTCCAGCTGTGACATGATGGAGCTGAGAAGGCGCTATCAGAGCCTCTACATTCCTAGCGACTTCTTTGATGCTGTCTTCACCTGGGTGGAAGCCTTCCCTCTAACAAGACCCTTCCAGTTTAGTAACGCCTGTAACTTCCACATCTTACACAAAGAGGTGGATCCTCTAGTCAAGAATACGGCTGTGCTGGACCCTCCGGATGCCAACCACACCTATAGTGCTAAGGTATGACTCCCAATGATAAATAGATGGCACTGGTGTGTCTTTCATATTCAGTAAGATGCAGTGGGCAGTAGGGCTGTAACGGTTGTTGTATTCATGCCAAACTGCTGTGGTCCGTGGGTCACAGTCTGGTGCATGAAGCCGCACGCAGAATACACGTTATGTAGATTAATGCACGTAATGCGGAAGCAAATTTCACAAGCGTGGAAACTTTTAGTTGTACGGCGTTAGCAACATGTGCTGAGGTCCACACAACTAGCTGATGGGCGTGCGAGTCAGTCACTCTATAGTGAGCGCAAAAAAAACCTGGAGCTGGAAGACCTGCCTGCAGGTTTTCAGTCAGCTACAACAGCAATGGAGAGAGAGTTGTGTATAAAACAAGGACGGTGCGTCGGTGTTGCCCCACCGTTGTAGGGTATGTGAATGGAAACACACCGAGCATCATCCAGATGTGCGAATCACTGGGATGAGGAAAAAACAACCCGTATTTTCAGTTCCATAACATAAGAGACGCTTTAATGTTTTATAGCTTATTGGGACCTGTTGCCTTTTGGTGTTTGGTACGTGTTCGTACAGTGTAATTTTTCCATTGTACCAAACTCACACCGAACCGTGACTTCTGTGTACCGTTACATCCCTAGTGGACAGCCAGAAAAAGTCATCGCAATCTTCATAATAGAAGTAATGTTGATTCATTTTTTTTAACGTTTTAAACTAAATTTCTGGCCAGATCTTACACATTGCACCTATAAACATGAGGCAGCATCAGTTCATTTGGCATTAGCAGTGACTTCATAGAGCTACAGTGTAAAGAATTTCTTGTGCTTAGGTCGGCAGTCTGAACCCAACTACAATGAATGGAATGATGGACTCTGCCAATAAAAAAACGACTGTATCGAGAGATATTTACTGAATGTAAATACACTGAATGGCTATTGTAGGAAAAAATGCAGACCATAAATGGCGTCAAAACAGGGTTTGATTTCATTAATATTTTCAGGATTATAACTGTAATGTGGTCTCTTTATGGTTCAGGTGATGCTACTGGCTAACCCCAGTATAGAGGAGCTCTATCACAAGTCCTGTGCTCTGGCAGAAGACTCCCAGGAAGTCAAAGACTCCTTCCAACACCCTGCTAGACTCATTAAGGTACATCACACATTTTCCATGCTTGTGCCATTCAGTGATGTAAAGATCCTATTCCATTGCTGAGTACTAACAATGTGGACGAGTCCTAACTGACGTTGGCTCCCCTTGTGTGTGTTTGTTTTCTCTGTTGGTTGTGGATCCTCAGAGGTATGATTATTTGGAAATGCTGCTGACATTTTTGTCTTTCTCTCTGTCTCTATTCTCTTTCTTTTGCTCTTTCCACCCTCCAAACCCCTTATCCATATCGTCATTCCCTATTTCCATCTAACCTATTCTTCTCTGTGGCTTTCCTTTGTACCCGTCTGTCTTTCTCCTTTAGTTTTTGGTGGGAATGAGAGGTAAAGATGAGGCAATGGCCATTGGTGGTCACTGGTCTCCCTCTCTGGATGGAGCTGACCCAGAGAAGGATCCCGCAGTCCTTATAAAGACAGCCATACGCTGTTGCAAGGCACTCACAGGCATAGATCTTAGTCTGTGCACTCAGTGGTAAGAGCTGTTATTCTCATCGATATTTATTTTTCTCATTGATTGTGTTTCTGTTTAAACCAAATAACTCTGCTGGTACTAAAATCCCAAATTGAGTAACTCTGATATGCTGCATAATTTTACTACTTCTATACAAAATCTCATCCTGGACATGTTGATGATGTGATATTTCTTCTTTTTTTTTTTCTTTTTTTTTTTTATATTAATGATTATTGTTAATTTGCTACCTATTATTTACCATTATTATTTATTGTGTTGTGCAATGTTCTTTTTGGGCTTTTGTGTGTTGTCGTCTTGGCTCTCTCTTTCTGTCACACACTCTATACATATACAGTATATGCATATTTCATTGTGATGAAAAACCAAACGCATGGACTGTGGCTGGAAGCAGTAGCCTGGACCAGAAGACACTGCGATTATGTTTTTTTTTTAATTTATTTTTCTATTCTCCCTGTTAAATATCTTACATATTTAACTGGCTTTCACTGTCCTGTTGATTCTGTCTCTCTTTGCACAACCCTAATGTAGTGCGTTAAGTGTATCCTAGGTTAAATGCAGAACACTCATCCATAATTGGCTGAAGCTATAATGGGGATGAATTTGGGGATGTGATTTATTTTATGTGATTGTCTGTCAACTTTCTGGAAATGGCTGCCGTAACCTGTGACAACAGTTGGAGAGCTGCAGACTGGGTCCATTTGTCTATACTGTGTGTTGTGTGGGAGAAGGGTCACTGTAATGATATGTACAATCATTCAGTGAGCTCATGGGAGGGAGTAGCTGTAGAAGGCTCGTCTTAGCAAAGCTTGCCTTTTATATGTGCCCTGACC
Source organism: Sebastes fasciatus (assembly GCF_043250625.1). Lineage (NCBI taxonomy): Eukaryota > Metazoa > Chordata > Actinopteri > Perciformes > Sebastidae > Sebastes > Sebastes fasciatus. The sequence continues at coordinate 9,299,171 of NC_133803.1, forward strand.
AGAATGTTTCTTTCCAATGCACCTTCTTCCTTTGCGACAGGTATCGTTTTGCAGAGATTCGCTATCATCGGCCGGAGGAGACACACAAGGGGCGGACAGTCCCTGCTCATGTGGAGACAGTGGTTTTGTTTCTTCCGGATGTTTGGCATTGTCTTCCTACCCGCTCAGAGTGGGAGGTGCTGTCACGGCGACTCCGGGAGCAGCTGGCTGAGAAGCTGTCGGCCGAGCGAAAGGAGGCGGATGGAGAACAGGCACTGAACCGCTAATCCCTCTCTTCTCATTTCCGCTTCTCACAGGAAGGCACAGGAATTACAAACAAACAAACCCCAGACACACATCAGACACAACGCACACCTCACCATTCACGCAGACAGACACAAACACAGGCAGATTATTGTTCCCCCAAACCTCACCTAGGCGTCTTCTGTTTACTCCTCCACCTGTCCCTTCTCCTCTGCTCCAACTCCTCCATTCCTCCATCAGCACATCCACCTTCCCTCACATCCAGCAGACACATACAGTGGAAGCAGTGAGACTAGGTTGTGTTGTGTAGGCCCCGATCGCAACTGACAAAACAGCTTCCAGCTCCTCAAACGCATCATAATTCGGTGCTAATCTGGGTGTAATTATTCATGCTAATCCTGCTATTTTTTTGTGCAATATGTTAAAGAATACTTGCTTAGCCTGCTTTGAATGTGGGTGCTTGCAAATTGGTTCAGCAATGGTCTCAAATAGTTTCTCAACTTTGAGCCAGTGGTGATTTTCTAACACTGGAAATGTTTCTTTACGCTGGAATCTGTGGAGTCAGTTGTGTGTAAATAACGTGTTTGTTGTAGAAATGTGTATTTTTATATGATTTTCCACAACAATTTGATATCGTCTGACTTCGAAAAGAGAACCTCCCCAAAGTCCTGTTTCTTGTCTGTTCTTGTTGATGGTTCTACTTTCTCATTTGGACTATATGTAGAATTTGGTTTTTCCAGGGCAGTTGGTTGGACAGATGGCTCCTATCTGACGTAGGTGTTTAAAACCCATAAATGGCAATACCCAATACCCCAGTCATAGACCATGGTAGCGCCACCCTATCCTCACTCCATTTGGAGACCAGCTTCAGTTCACCTGATGTACCTACACACCTTTTGGACACACCTCTCATTGATTTTTACCTTTTTTTGTGTTCCACAGATTGATTGATTGGCAGCTGGGGGGCATTTCTGTTGGTTTTTATAAGAGCTAGAGAGCTTCCCTGTGTACGCTTCAGTAGCAGTGGACTTAAACACAGTCGAGAGCTCACTAGGACGAGACAAAGAAAGACATGTGACCTTGCTTCTTGCACGGATCAACTTTAAAGCTCACTCAGGCCACGAGCAGTGTACTGACTGTCTGCTATCCCACCTCTTTCTTTCTCTCTGCCTGTCTCTATCTTAATTATTTCCTGTCAAGGAGGAAGAGGAGAAAGATGACGATGAATCGAAGGACGTTAGTATTCCCACTCACTGGGCTAAACTTGACCCGAAATCAATGAAGGTAAGATTCAAGGAGACAACCTCAGCACTGGTAGAGCTAGGAAAACAGACAAACAATGAACTTAGAATTAATTGGACCTGTAAAAACTTGTTAATTATTGTATACTGTGCATGGAGAAATCTTCAGATTACTTCTCTTACCAAAGTTTAATGTGCATATCCCATGTCCCTGATTTCTCCCCTTGTAGGTAAATGACCTGCGCAAAGAACTTGATTGTCGCTCTCTAAGCTCTAAGGGGTTAAAGTCGCAGCTGATCGCCCGTCTTACGAAGCAGCTGAAGGTGGAGGAGCAGGTGGAGGAGTCTAAGGAGCCCGAGAAACCAGAGCCCAAAGCTGCTGAGGAAGAGGAGCCGATTCGCACTGAGGAAGACCGAGAGGTACAGAGAATTTGATTAATTAAATGATTATATGGATCAGGTTTAATAATGAGAGAATTTAGTAGTAGCTGTGACATTTTTGTTATTGTGGCAACACTGTGAATGTCTCCATACAATGTGCAATTGTTCATTGAGAGGCAAGAATTACATTTCAGTTATGTCAGTCTTTTCAATATTATAAAACTTTTTCAGTAATTAGGTTTATCTTAAATTCATCTGAAGAGCTCTTCTAACTGAAGTGTTCTTCTCTGTTAGGAGGAGGAAAGGAAGCGGCAGGAGGAGCTTGAGCGCCAGCGGAGAGAAAGGCGCTACATCCTCCCTGATGAGCCCACCATCATCGTACACCCCAACTGGGCAGCCAAGAATGGCAAATTTGATTGCAGTGTCATGTCACTGAGTGTGCTGCTGGACTACAGACTGGAAGACAACAAGGAGCACTCTTTTGAGGTGAGAATTACTGGTCACAGTTTTATGCTGTGTTAGAGAAGATGTAAGAAGTTGACAGTGCACATGTAAATGTCACGACAGGCCGTGATATGTTGTGATTATGTCACACGTTGGCGTGGCGAGGATGTTGCTCCACTTTCTCCGCCCCCCCAAGTTTCGGTTGCCAATAGCTCTGGAGCGCTCTCCCGTGTCAAGACCCACATCAGATAGTTTCTGGTAGGGGTGCTGTTGACCAAAGAAATTTGTAGCCGACTAACACTCATACGATTTCGACAACTAATCGATTTGTTGATTTAATCTACAGATCTGTGAGTTTCTCCACAAAGAATCACACAAAAGAACCATTTAAAATCTTGCCTTTACCAGAGATGTGCTCATTAATTTCTTAGAAATTAGTCATTCAGCATGAAAAAAAGCATAAAAACTGACTCATCAACTTAAGAAATCTTAGTCTCCTGACACCAAAACAACCGATTAGTCGACTAAGAGGGGCAGCCCTAGTTTATAAATTGTGGTGCTGCAAAGGCAGCGGTTAATACAGTTCTGCGGTGTTCTTGCTTGCTTGCATATTCTGGGCAACTTTGTCGAACCTCCTCTTTACGTAGCTCTGGGCACGGCTAAATCCACTCCTCCATAGACGTTAACCTTAAATGTTTCCATTTTGCAACGGGTTTTAGCAGCTATCTTTGTACCTGTAACCTGTTCCGTGTTTGCAGAAGTGACCTTTTTTGAACTGATCTTTTTCTATCCAGGTTTCCTTATTTGCTGAGCTGTTTAACGAGATGCTACAGAGAGATTTTGGTTACCGCATATATAAAGTCCTGGCTGCTTTTCCTACCAAAGATGATAAGAAGGAAAAGGAGAAGAAAGCCAAGAAGGAGGTGGAAAAGCGTGAAATAAAGAAGGAAAAAGAAGAGGAGAGTGAGGAACCAGTAGTAAAGAAGACTAAAGAGGATGAGGAGGAAAAGAAGAAGGCAAGTCTATCTGGTCTTCTCAGTCTGTCATTTGCTCCAAAAATGATGTGTATTTTCATGCAGTTATGTGACTTTGTGTTTTTAGAGCGATGAAAAGGTTGTGAAAAAAGAGTTGTCTCGAGATGAAGAGGAGAACGAAGATGATGGCAGCACGGCCAATGCTGAAGAATATGACCCCATGGAGGCTGAAGATGCAGAGGATGACGATGATGATGGTACTGCACCTTTTCTTTAAATACAACTCAAACGATTATTTTTTTCCACAATATGATTTGGCCAATGATGAGAAAACATGCACCACGCTGAACCTGTGATGGATAACACTTCCACTTTTTCTGAGGCCTTAAGTGAGGAAAAGCTTAGCGCACTTTTTTGGAATATTTAAATGTTTCTTGTATTCACACTAATTAAACACAACATAATAATAATCAAATTTAAAGATGTATCAACCTCGTTCCACTTTCCAACTTGATTTTTCTATTGATATTCTCTAGACAAGGATGATGACGACTCCAATGACAGAGACCGGAAAGACCGCAAGGATGACCGCAAGTCGTCAAAAGAGAGGTCATCTAAAGACAAGGTTGGTTGGTTATTGTTGTGGGCATCTTATTAACACATTGATGTAGCATAATCATGGTTGTTGGTATAAATGTGGTTGTTGTTGTTACACCAGGAGAAGAAGCTGATGGTCACACACAACAAGGAGCTGCTGATGGCATTTGTCTACTTTGACCAGAGTCACTGTGGTTATTTGCTGGAGAGAGACCTGGAGGAGATCCTGTACACACTGGGACTACACCTTTCTCGTGCTCAGGTGAACAGACACAGTCACAATCATCATCATGGTTTGTTTCTGGATCTGTGCATCCCTGATTCTTAATCGGTCTTATTCACTCACTGCCTGCCTGTTATGTCTGTTTCCAGATAAAGAAGCTGTTGAACAAGCCGGTGGTCAGAGAGTCTTGTTACTACCGTAAACTGACAGACCGGGGGAAGGACGAACCCATTCCTTCCTTTAATGAAGCCCTAATAGAAAACCTCATAGGTGAGCTATCATGGGTCTTTATGGTTAAACATGTTTCTGTCACTGTTTTAATACTGTCAATTAAGCACAATTTTTAAATCTATGATGACATAGAAAGTGTCATTAAAATAAGCTACAGCTACCATATGGCAGAGGGCTTCTGTCGTAAGCTCTTTTCTTTTATTAAATTCTTCTCTCTCTTTCTGTCAGGTAACCGAGGACTACTTCCTGCTACAAAAGTTCGTGCACAGTCTGAGGCCAGTGAGTCTGGTAATCTGATCGTGTATAACGGAGCCATGGTCGACGTCGGCAGCATGATGCAGAAACTGGAGAAGAGTGAGAAAGCAAGAGAGGAGATAGAACAGAAGCTCATGGTGCAGGATGCCAAAATGGGTATGATTTGAATTGTTTTATACGGTGTATGGCGTCTTTGGAAATGCTTTCATAGTCTCATGAGTTGCAGGCTACACTCTGTGTCAGAAGTCCATCTGGACAATGATCTGGCTCAATTTGAGCTTTGCTACAAAGAAGCCCAGTCTCACTTCATTCAGCTTTCTTTCTTCTGTGATTTCTGAAACGTGGACTGGCACATTACTAACAACTGGCACATGCAAAGTACAATTGGCTCGATTTCCAGTTTGTCCGGTCTGGTGTACGAGCTTAAACTGGTTTGATTTTATGCAAACCAGCTGAACCGGCATTTGCCATTATGACATGTTCGAACAAATTAAAAATTAGCCTACATCAGCAACCTGTGCCAACAGCGTCACAGCTCTAAATCCAATTTGTATTGCATTAGTAATAAGCAATATGACAACGTGATTAACGTATTATGTTTGTTTATAAACGGACTAACAAAGCCACTAGTGTCTGACAGGCCGTGCACAATTTACTGTTGAGCCGAGACCAGCTGCATGAAGATTCAATTTCAGTAGTGGTGGGAGGGAGGAAGATGCGCATGTTGTGTTTGTTTACTAGAAAGTTCAAGTTCAAAGTTCATGTTTTTGGGGGTGCTGAGACATGGCAGAGTTGGTCTCAAAGAAAACTAAAACTGTGCCAATACGGCAACATTTTAAAGTTGAAGCCGACGAAAGATGTGGGCCAAAAACAGACGAGTTTTTGCTCACCTCTGATTCATCATCTAGTTAAAAACCTGTGTTAATTGAAGGTCTGAACAACAAATGGACCACAAAAACCTTTCTGCATTTATTAGAAAGATTTCTTTTCATTATCTGTTCTTTACCCCGTTAACTTTTATTATGGATACGATTAAAGACAGAGAGAGTAGGAGAGTCTGTCTGTCAGCAAGAAACACTTTTTACATCATTTATCGTCATTTCCTTTCAGTCACATGTGAAGCTGATAATTCCTGAGCGTCGGGTTTGATTGAAGATACATCATTTAAATTTTCCCTGAAACATTTGGCCTAATAAATAATTTCCAGTGTTCAAAAGACACAACAGTCATATTAAATAATGAATTCACAATCAGAATATCAATAAATACAGATGCAAATAATTAATAAATAATATAAAGGCATTGTGCCAGTAGAAATGGTTGCTGAGCCTCTAAGCAGAACACAGTATAAATACAGACTGCAGCTGTTATTCATGTGCAGGTGTTTGTTAAACAGGTAACAGGCCATAGAGAGAAAACACTGCTGCTCTGCCACTGGTAACTGTGTGCCTTTTATTAGGGTGGGCATTTAGGGCTGTTTATTAAATCAACTGTGCTTGACCCCCAATGATGCCTTGCATATGTTTTAGTTTGCAGGAGGTCTTCTTTACTATATAATCTATAGGGGTTGTCCAAAAGGCCTAATCTCAAATTCAGAATAGAGAGAACGTTAAGTGTTGTTAATAATTGACGTGCCTTCCTGTGTACAGCAGTGTTACAGTGACTTTGTTGGCGGCCAACAATTTTCCCGGCTGTTTTGACAAACCTAGTCAGCTTGTTTGCGTTAATCAGGTCAGCATACCTTGTTATGATGTTAAACACAGGGATGCTTTCTGTTAGGTTGACATACACAAGGCATTCTGACTGAGTCTAAACCTTTTGGTTTCTTAACTTGGGAAACTGTATGTTTTCTCAAGTGCTATTTAATAGTTAAAGGCAGGGTTGGCGTTGTTCTCCAGTAAACACTATTTGTTATATTGGTAGAAATGGTCTTTACACCCCGACAACGATCCATTACTTGTGAGCTCTGAAAAAGGACCGGAAAAGAGCCGTCATCTGTAGCTGCTGTAATCCTGTAAAAACGTCTACCAATCACTGCCTTGCGATCCGCTTGGAAAGAGCCAATCAGATGCCTCCCTGCCTCCCTGCTGGTACCCTTGGCGTGCACCAGCCTGAACTCAAAGCGCGTCGCCGCCGCAAGTTTACTGGAGAATGGAAGAGAAAACTCAGCCCTGCAGTAGCACTGCCGCGGTTACTTGTCATGAGGTAGCGTTGTTGAGGTCCTCTCTCTGCTCTTTGTCTGTGAAGTAGTTACGATGCAGCGGTGCTCGTGCATATGTGTGGGGGGGGGGGCGTTGCCTTGGAAGGAGCCCCGAGAGGAGGGGGTGGGTTTAGACGGAGCTCCTGAGGCGATGCTACTTTCAAATTATGCTAGCTTTCCATCAAGTTTGAGTTGTAGAAAAGTATAATTTGACCTGAAGTTGCTTCTTGAAAACCACTGACATGCCTTCATTCCAACCCTCAATCTAACTGTGTGTTGTCTCTTTCCAGATGAAGATGCAAAGGTGAAAGCTCAGGTGGAGCAAGCCAACAAATCCTTGACCAGGGAGCTGGAGGAGGTGAAAAGCACATTGAGCCAAACTGAGCAGACTCTGAAAGCTGCGGACGAGCAGAAGACCATCTACCACGACCAGATTAACAAGACGTCCAACACCTTGACGTCCTCCGTCAAAGAGCTGCTGGCAGTGCTGAAAAAGGTACAACATTTTTACAAAGCATGAAATTGCTGTTCATCTATTTCATTTTTACCTTGCATGAGAAATGAGCTCATAAGGCCTTTTCAGACACGGAATACATCATTGTGTGAGTGAAGTAGGGTTGAGCCGGTGTAAACATTTTTGAGCCAGTTTTATATTAAGCCAAAAACCGGACCAGACCTTTATACCGAATTTTACCACTAGGTGTCGCATTTGACTCAGCTTGTCACTAAAATAAGAATAGCTGGTCCACCTTAATGGTCAGTCCAAACTAAGACGGAAAAAAAGCAGTGAAAAATATTTTTAGTAAACTGAAACTAAATAAAAACAATATCCTTTATGAAAAAGTAAACTGAAATGATATTGCCTGGGTAAAAAACTAATAAAAATGATTTTAAATTTATTTCAGTTTTAGTCTTTTTTAGCTCCAATATATATATCACTACCGAAAAATGGAAACGGCTTGAATTTCTGTCAACTCTCGTGACATTGAACCACAGAAACAGAATGGACTTGACCTTCCAGGAGATGGCGCTATACTACAATTGCTTTATTTAAGTAGCTAGAGGGTGGGTGTTGCGCATCCGTGACACTGCGGCCCCCCCCATTGTGGGTCGGGGTACGGTGTTATCAGCAGTAACTGCTGTATGAGTGCTGTGCAGTGTAGCGGCGATTAACTAGTCAGTAGGACACAGACTGCTTCCATTCACATGATGGGTATTGAATGAAGTACTCTAAGGGTACTGGCATTGGTACTGGCATTACATTTTTTAAACAATACCCAGCCCTACTTTGAAGCCTCAATGAGCATCGTGAGCATGAGGGACGATCAATCTCAACGCATTCAAATCTGCTTTTTCAGTGTTTGCTAGTTTATTAAACTGATTTTGTGCATAAGAGATTATAATAAATATTAGATCCTGACAATTTATCAGTCAGCCTTAGCCTATTACAGATATCATGGTATTGGTGTATATGTTGTCTGATTTTTGCTATGAAAAGTGATATGAAAGCTTTCATCTTTAAATAATTAAATACAGAAAAAGCTGCTTGAGGCTGTATTAAACTGGTGTCATTCCAAAGTTTGCCCAGCAGAGCGCGCTCTGATTTACCATTTTGCAGCAATCAGTGCAGCATGTGAGACCAAGGCAGCTGTCTGCAGTGTCAACTCAACATCATGTAACACAGAGGACAACAACTTAATCACTCTAGCACTCTACACCTGGTTTCACGAAACATAACCTCACTCATGGTTAAAACTATAAATTAGGATAAAATGACACTTTTCAAACATTTGCATTTTGCAACATAAAACGGCAAACGTAACAAACTACTCATTCCAGCACCCGGCACTAGGCAGGCATGATGGGATATGTGGGTCGTCCCTATCGCTACAATACACTCAACACTGGCAGAGTAGCATCACGGCTGAGCAGACGATGGTGCGGAGTCGAGTGGTGTCTTCATGGCTCAGTGTCTTGCTCGTGCCCTGAATGCGCACAGGTCTGACATTATGCCTGATCTTTGCTGTCACAAGCCATCCCAAAACAATTATCTGTTTGGATGATTGTATTTGCCTGTTACCTCTGGACAGCGTGCATCAGAGAGAGAGAAAGACCGAGAGAGGCAGAGAGTGAGTATGTGAGAGGCAAAATAACGCCACGATTGATAAGATGACAGAAATCCTTTTATTCATAATGGTGGATATTCTGTAGCTCTCGTAGCCGGTTTTGTGCCCATATGATTTGATTCGTTTGGATGACTTGCACAGTCCGAGTGCTCAGTACTGAGTCAAGCAGCGCTGCAGAGAGGAGAGAAGGATAAGCCTATACAGATGTATACAGACGTGCAGCGAGAGCGCACAGGATGCAAGATGCAAGTTTGAAAGAGCTGTATTCACTGATTGTTTTTCTGTCTCTCTCAGGATCAAGAAGTAGACGAGTCGGGTGATGAAGTTACTGACGATCGCACTCGGACGTCTCAAACAAACGGCGCTGATAAATGAGTGACACATTTAAAATATATTAAGCTGTAACACTGATTATCTTAAACATTGTAAATATTCACTAAACAAGTATAATTTGGCGGTGTTTTATTTGGACCTATTGTCTCCTAAGTACATGTATAAAATCATTAATGAATTAGTGTTAATTTCACCTCAGTTTCTGTGTACAATAGATTTCTGAGGAGTTACTTTTCTTACCTAGAATAATTTGACAAAGCTTTGAAATGCTTATTTTCAGTTTGAAGTAAGTTAAGTTCAGTTGCTAACATTTCTTTTTGCCATTGCTTTAGCTTTGTTATGGCCAATAAAATGCTTTGTTGTAGATTTAAATGCCAGTTTGTGTGAGTTGTACTTTTCAGAGATTTTTGTTTTTCTAATGAGCAATAATGATGCTATTTATGTGCAAGAGAATTCATTAAAAAAAACTATATTTAAAAGACACTAATTTTGGATGAAAAAGGGCGGGATGGGGGTCCATGTGGTTCAGACAGAATTTCTTTGTAAATCGCCCCCCATCCGCTGTTTAACCACAACTGTGTTAAATTCACACATTCACTTTGTAGTTCTTCTATTTTGCTGATTTGACTGGTTTCTGCTGTTTTTTCAAACACATGGCTATGCATGGTTCCTGCTTCTCTTGGACCTTTTTGCTGTCGGCGCCTCCTGACTGTATCCACCGACTGCTGCACTGTTTCATGTTTTACTGTGACGAGCACCTGTCTTGTTTTCTCAAATAAGAAACTACACGTGAACCAAAAGATTAGCTCAATGAATGTGCTTTCTGCTGAAGGAATCTTTGCTGCAAAGACATGAACATTTTGAAATCCATCTCTGGACTTGTGTGCGTTGGTTTGGGTTGTTCTAGAAGAGAGGCACAATTACATTCAAATGTGCTCAAAAGCAGGCAATTTTATTTTTGATATTGAAAATGTACTCTATGGATGTGTTGTGCAAGAGTAAAGTGGTCCATTTTAACACTACAGTGTGTCTGCATTTTTCCTGTTCCCTAATGTGAACAAGACGTATTAATGAGGCGTAAAAATCTGAATCATGCAATGTGGAATCTGTGGCACAATGAAAAAAGCAGATTTAATTGATCAAAAATAAATATTAGTTTTACTTTTGTGCATTTGACGTTTGCAAAAAAGGGGACCAGACAAAATGCCACTGAATAGAAATAACTATAAAGCAAGATATCTGTCTGTTGTCCCTCTGTGTGTTATTCGCATAGCTCAAGAACCTTCCATCCGATCTACTGACCGCGGTTAACCGTAAACCGGGTGTGTTTTTCAGTGACGGATTTAGTGATTTTGGGAGCCCCAAGGTCAAATGTTGGTGTTGGCAGTGGTAGAAGAAGTAGGCCTACTCAAAACCTGTTTTTCTGAAGGAAAATTAACTATTAATAGTAAAACTATTAATACCGCACTGTAAAAGTCCTGCATTCAAATGTTTCCTTCAAGTGAAGAGAGAGGTAATGTCAGCACAATGTACTTAACGTCTGTTCAAGGTGGAGCCTTCAGTTCTAATATGATGCTCGATAGTTTAATGAGTAATAATTAGGGCTGTCAATTGATTAAAATATTTGATTGTGATTAATCACGATTGTCCATAGTTCATTGCAATTAATTGCAAATGAATCACATTTTTTATCTGTTCAAAATGTACCTTAAAGGGAGATTTGTCATGTAGTTAATACTCTTATCAACTTATCACATGATTTTTGACAGTCCTTGTAATAATGCATCATATTTGAATTGCTATATTTTGTCAGTCAAATCTGAATCTGCAACGTAACGCGAAACATTTCTCTGTCAGGTAAATGTAGTACTACAATGTTTTCCTCTGAAGAAGTAAGTAATAGGTTGCATATTGTTTAAGAGCTTTGGGGGCCTTTTGTAAGTTATTTGGTGTACAGAGAGTTAGAACAGTAACATGATTCAATATCTTTCATATCTATCTAAACATAATAAATCTATAGCTGTTAGGGACCCTTTTAGTTGAGGGCCTCAGGCAGTTGCTTTGTCTAACACTTAAGTCTGCCGCTGCCTGTAGCCACATCTGAGGACACTGGGTTCATGTCCTTGGGGGAGTTTACATTTTACAACTAAAAACTCGGCTGATTCAACAGCAGGAGGTTGGACAGACATTTTTTTTTTTACCTACTCCCCCAGATTTTTCACTGGTGATAGTTTGTGACTTCACGCCATTTATCAGGAATAGTATCCCTGTGGTTGGAGTAAGAGATCATGGGTGTGACCAGACACAGTTTGGACGAGGAATATTAATGAAGCATGTTGTCACTGAGTCTGTGAGGAACAGGGAGATTCCTGCTTCACAGCCTCTTGTAGATCATTTACCTTTGAAGCTTTTGTTCCCTGGCTGAGATGTCTCTTTTATGTCTTCCAGCCACCGGACTTTTCTGACCTCCTGTCGATGTAATACTCTGTTTGTTTCCTCTCCCGCCACTCCCTTCACAAGCAAACACACTTTCCTTCTTTCCTTCCGCATGTTGTCACACTGTTAAAAGAGGGCTTTTTAATGAATGTATCGGTCATTCAATAATCACTTTGTCTTTTATAGATCTCTTTTATGATTGTGGTAAACCAGTCCAGATCCCAGTCTGTTACACCTCACTGCTCACTCATGAAACATTAGTTTGTCTTGATTTATTTCATACAGAACATTTATATACTTATTTTAGACAAGCGTTTGTACCCCTGAGGAGCTAATCAACATTTCCCCCTACATTTTCATTTAAATTCACAGCTCTTTTTTTTATTTCATGGAGGTGCTGCAGCTGTGAAACTGGCTGCTAAATTTGTTCCCACCAAGAATGTGTCCTGGTTCACATAAAAAAAAAAAACCTTAGCAGGAAACATCTCTGTCAGTTTCCAGCAGCTCGTCTATGTCATTTCCTTCAGAACAATGACTATCTGTCACCCAGTACTTTGGCTATGTGGCTGCTTTTGTCCTGGTGTCGAGCTCTGAATACTTGACAAACAAACCTCATTTGTCCCCCGAGGAACCACGTGCACACTCCTCACGCCTCCTGCGAGCAGCTGTGTGTGTGTGAAAGTGAGGTTTTTGCACTTGGATGTGCATGCATATGCGTAGGCATGCACATGTGATGTGTGAAATTAGACCCCACCGCAGAGAGCAGGGCAGGTAACCCCACTCCCAGGCTGCAACAGAAGGCTTTTGTGGCCACTTCCCCGCCCTCCTCTTTAACCCCCCCGATCCTGGTATCAAAGAGCTGCTGCACTCACAGGCCAGTCTGCTGACAATCAGACCGTTTCAATGCAGGGTCGCAGTTTCCAGGAGTGGGGGCAGACGGGGTTAGTAAAAAAGGGAGTTTGGTTTAGTAACTGATCGTGTTGCCATTTTCACCCCCTCCTCACTTTTCATGTAAATCAGCCCTCTGAAGTCTTGGGGTGCGGTTATGGAGCATGTGTACGTGTGTGGATGTGACGTTACACTGGTCTCATTGTTAGTTTAATTCATTCTTACATTTCCATAGGCTCGTAGATGTGTTTCAATTCTCCCCACTCCCTCATCAACACTTCACTCTTTACCATTAACACCCTCCATCCTATGTGCATGTCAAAAGTTCAGAGTCGTAGTTACCATGACAAAAGGAGCTCTCCCTGCCTCACACACAGCCTACAGAGTCCCGACGGGTCGGCTTTTCAAAACCTGTCAGGAGTCAGTGTTTGTTAGCTCTTTGCATTGTTTTCTGGACAATCCCGCCTGTGATGGTGACACGATAAGACACAAATGCATGTCATTGCCCAAATGAAGCCAAACTAAGTGATATATTATAAACCTATGTTGGTGTGTTTTTGTGCCAGATGGGGCAAATTTTAACCTCAGAATCCAAATGAATCGACAGAAACTGAACCCTGACCTTATCTTCACAGCAGCACCAAAGCTCTGTCTTTTCTGAACTTTCTCTCACCTCAGAAACTGTACAAGATTTATTTTTCGCTCATTATTGTCTGGCTGTATTGTGCAGCATAGAGTTGGATTTCCTGGGCGATGAATTGTGCTCGAGATAACTCATACAGATGACAAATGACCCAGCTCCCCTCACACATCCTCCGGGGGAAATACACTTTTTCCTCACTATTTGCACATATCTGAGTTTGGCCAGAAATCGTTCTGACCACCAAAGTCAAACAAACAAGTCAACCGCCCTCTTACGTGCTGTTTGATATTTCAGGTAATTGATACATGAGAGGCTCTATTGATGCATTTGCTTGTCTCCCCAGCAGCCTGCACGGGCCCCGGGTAGAGGAGAGAGAGAGAGGGGGGCCCCTGTTCAGCTGGAGCTGCAGGAACCCAGCTTCCTCGGGAGCGGCGCAGCAAAGTGGTGCAGTTGTTGAGGAAACGATCCCCCTCTCAAAGGCCTTTCCCTGGGAATACTGGGTTACAGTGTGAGAAAGTTCCACAGTTGTTTTTGACAGCATGTCTCTGGGGCGTCTCCCGGCAGGAACGGCTCACCTCTGTGCAGTGTGGACCGCCGCCGCCCCCCCGAGACCATTAGGACCAGCAGAGCATCCACAGTCCACTGCTACAGTATCCTCTTTAAGTGCAGAGCAAGTATGTATGATACGACACGTACATGGCTGCAAACTCAGGTGGCTCTTTAATGCAACTTTACACCGCTTCACATCAATTTGAAGTTTCACATTTCACCAGATAACAATAGTAACACAAAGCGCAGCATTCATCCGGGCTTAGCATCTACACTTTGGGGGAAAAGCGGATCTCTCCTAATTGCCACTGCATGTTGCCCTGAAGGAAAGTATGTCACTCAATAAGATAATCATACAGTGGGAACCCAAGATTGCCAGTACCAGCTTGCTATATGGGAAAAAACAAAACATTTCCATTGTAAAATTGCAAAGCTGGCTGTGACACGGTGCATGCAAACATGGGTCAAAACATCTACGGAGCAACAATGTGTGTGTGTGTGTGTGATAAACACAGGAAACATTTCCATTCAGGCCAGCTGGTACGATAACTACCAGTCAGAGGAGAGGCTGCAGGTGTGCAGGGTCAGCAGGCCAACAACTCAAACCAATTTAGATATCACTAACAAATGTTTAACATCTGAAACCACGCTTGTTGATTGTATTTCTGTTTTTCTTACATGTCTCAGATTAATGTTAATCTATCTCATGACAACATGTTCTGATCTGATTAAAGGCCTCATCTGAGTTACTTAGTATACTCCTTAGATGAGAGAAATATTGGCACCAAAATCATCTCTACAAAAGTAGATCATTTGTTTGTTGAACATGTAAACACCAGTATATGTTAGATGACAGTGTGCAAAAGTTTTTGTTCTCTTTTTTAAAGTTATTAGTCTTATTAGTATGACAAATTCCACAAAACCAACAATGAGCTGATCCCTATTGCCTGTGTAGACAAATCCTAATATATCTTATTGATCTGTGCCATAGACCTCCATCCTAGTCCAAAATGAATTAAAAACGCATCAATTAGCCACACCGTTACGCTGGCTGACATGTCCCTTCATCATATACACCGTTCTGCTTTAAATATTTACCAGCACGCCAAATGTGTATTACTCCGCTGCAGAAAATTGTCCCTGAACTCCTGGTTGAGTACAGTTTGATAAAAACTACAGCATCCAGCTGTTTAAGAACAGTATTTAGCCTTTTTTAAAAATGAAAGAATATATCCGTCACCCGTTTTTAAGGGTTTACGTCTTCAGTATGACAAATGGGCTTGGTGCTGGAGCCACAGATAGGGTAGTGAAGTTGTAAAGTATTGCGAGATGGACACACATTGTTAGTTTTGATCTTTTCATGGGATGTAGTGAAGGAAAATATAGACTAATGCCAGCCTTATCATTTAAAGGTAGGGGGTGTAGGATTTATTAGCCGTAATGGAAGAAAATATAACTATGTTTTCATTAGTTATCGTTCATAGCGCTTCATATCTACATTGGTAGCGGGTCTTCTTCACGGAGTCCACCATGTTTCTACAGTAGCCCAGAACGGACAAACCAAACACTGGCTCTAGAGAGAGCCTTTCACGTTTTTATGTTAACTAAAGGCCACCGTAGGTTCTCTACACGCTCGTGAAGGTAGGGATGAGCGGAGGAGTATTCAGTTAGTTGCAATCTGCCACCTCACCACTAGATGCCACTAAATCCCACACAATGTTCCTTTAAGGTGGACAGCTCAATGAATTCCCTTTCTGCAAGATGCTTAGTCTTAACTTGTCTTTTAGTTAGCATGGTCGTTAAAGATGTTGTGCTGTTGATTCATAACGGACTGGAAGAATAATTAAAAAAGATTTTGTTTTCAGAACTTATAAATTGGCCACAGAAATTAGCAATAAAATAAAAACCAGAACAGCCAAAGTGCTTTAGTATATTTCATTTAAACCTCCACTAACTGATTTTTTGGCCTCTTGGGGGCAGCAATTTGGAGATGTTTGTGGCCACCTGCAGTCCAATATTCACACTACTTTTAGCTCTGATTTTGGTCTCCACCAACTCCTGAGGGAAATATCTGGCGCTTTAAAGCTCGAACAAGATGTCCTAGTATTCCTCCAGCTCGCCTTCCTGAACGTCTTCCTCTCTCAAAGCTCTAAAACAGGCCAGGAAGTCACCATGAGGCATTTCCTGCATGCCTTACATCACCTTGAAGCAGGGGTTGCTGGGAACAGCGGAGGCATGCTCTTCCTAACAACAGTGTCCTCTGTGTGTTCTTGCAGTAGTAGGCCTATGTATATCTCTGTGTTATAATAAGAGCATGTGTTACTTCATGTATCCCTCATAGCTCAATTATAAAAGGTATTTTTTCCTCCTCTAATGAAGCTCGCACGCTGCACACGTCTTTGATGTCACTTTACCAGGGAGGCGTTCAGGCTCTGCTTCTTCGGTTCAAAGCGCTGGCCATTTAGATCACGGTTTAATATAGTTAGTGGCGGCCTGGATGTTAACATGGTGACAGATGACACATCACAGACCAGAATAAGCCTTGATGTTAGTGAAGTCTGCCAATCAGCTGATGGCGTCTGAGTTAAGCTGCATTTAGAAAATAAGTCCTGGTGCACATAAACCGAGTGCAAAACAGTGTTGTTTTATTGGGTACAAGAATGAAATGAAAACAGGGAAAAACTAAAGATCTTGTGCCGATTCTCCCTCATAAAATCTATATCAGTCACAAAGGAGAAGTTGTCAGTGAAAATGAAGCAGATAATTGGTTGTTTTTTATTTTATTTCATTTTAAAATGTGAGAATACTCCAATGTGATGAGATTGAAAGTCCATTTTTGACCTGGAAATGTCAGAAAATAATGACAAATGCCCATCACAATTTTCGATTTTGTCACTCGATTAATAGATGAATTAACTAATTATTTTAGCAACTTTTTTTTTTTTAAATCAACAAATGATTATTTAATTTCGAAGAATAAACCAACCCTCTATCTCTGTATTATTTTGTCTGTCCACCCACCACTCAAAGCCGTGAGAAATCTATCACACGGGAACACAGAAAGCTACTTGGTAACAAAAAGAGACTGTTATTGCTTTATGGAGGTCAGTGATTGATGGGAGTCGGTTGCACCTGTGAACTCAGCCGTGTGTGTGCATGGGTAGCGCACAAACTGTGGAAGAAAGAGGAGACTTAACCAACCGACCCTCCTGCAATCTCACACAACCTCAAAGTGCAGCTGGAGACGTCTCTCACATGGCTGTGATCTCCAGCATGTCCACAGGGTCTTTTTGTGTGTGTGGTTCATAAGGATGTGGGTGTAAACCATCACTCACCACCTTAACACACTACACAGCGCTCAAAGCAAATCTCTTTCTTTTGCTCTTTGGTAAAATGTCTTCTAAAACGCTCCGAGTATGAAAAGCAAACCCTCCTCCTCTGACAACTAAGTGCTTTGCTGGATTCCCTCTCTGTCCCAGACTTATTAAAACAACATGACTCAATTATAATCCAGACTTACGTAATCATGTTTTATGGCAAAACCACTATCATTATGTTTGTCTGGCTCCCCACCGACTCTGAAGTGAGTCGCTCCTGCAGGTTTCACTTAAGATGTGCATTGATTTGTGCTTCGAAGCGCTCGAGCGTGCATTGCTGTCTTAAATGTCAATACGGCAGAGACTGAACACAAAACAGCCTGGTCTTCCTTTGATCTCGGCTGCGATGGCAGAGTGCTGAAATAATGAAACTGTAATAACAGAGTACCAGGACAGACGCCGGGACATGTTCACTCAGACATAAAGATTAAAAAAAACAAAAAACTGACATGGATAAAAAAAGATCTTAACAAGCAGGGTTGATGATGGAGTTACGTTTTTAGATCCAAGAGAATACATTTACATCAGCTTCCTTAGCTGAGTTTCACCTGCATGATTTATGTGTTTATCCTCTGTTTCTTAAAGGACTAGCTCCATATTTAGGGAGATACACTTATTTGCACGCGTTCTCATGACTAGGTAAGCTTAGCATAAAGACTGAAAGCAGGGGAATAGCTATAGCCTTGTTCTTACACCTCTAACTTTGACTAACTAACACATTATTGTTTCTTCTGTTTGTTTATCTGGAGAGCGGCGGTTGTGAGAGGAGGGAGAGCAACTTCATTCTCTGCTCAGGTAGACATTACTCAATGCTCTGAATGTCGAATAGAGAACCTTTAATGTCTCATTCCTTACAAAATTGGAGTAAATATCTCCTTGTGTGTCCTATAAATGTAGGACCACAGCAACAGTTGGCTTTGCTTAGCATAAAGACTGGAAACGGGGAAACAGCCAAGTTAGCTCGCACATAACCCCCCCCCGTAAAACCCCAACATGTTGTTTCTGCTTTTTGGTTGTCATACAGATTAAACAAACAACATGTTATGTATTGTGATATTTAGTAATGGATGTATTAATGGTGGTTTAAGCAAGCAAGTATGTGTGTTGATGACAAATAGGCCTAACATATTCAGCTAAGCTGTGTAGCCTTATTTCTCTTAAAGGTCCCATATCATGCTCATTTTCAGGTTCATACTTGTATTTTGTGTTTCTACTACAACATGTTTACATGCTGTAAAGTTAAAAAAAATAACTTTATTTTCCTCATACTGTCGGCCTGAATATGCCTGTATTTACCCTCTGTCTGAAATACTCCGTTTTAGTGCATTTCGATGGAATTGCGAGGAAATTGCAACAGAATTGCGTTACAAGGAAACAGCTTGGGTCCATGTGTACTTCCTGTCGGCTGATGAAATTCACATACACTTCCACCAGAAATAAACTGGGACACATTTAGAATGTTTACGTTTAAAAATGTGTAAAGGGTCTAAATATTGTATATTTGTGACATCACAAATGGACAGAAATCCTGACAGCTTGTTTCAAATGCAGAGTTTCTGAATACGGGCTGTGTGTATTTCCCTGTGGATTGAGCGTTTCGATACTTTCAAAGTATTTATATAGGACTTAAGCCCACTTTATAATAAAAAAACATGAAAATCTCACTTTTTTATGATATGGGACCTTTAAATGTTTAAATCCTCTTATCTTTTCTGGAGTACCATTTTGACAGGTTACTGAACAAATGGCCTACACCTGACCCTCTAATGACCTCTGACCTCCACCACATGAGGCAGCACTGACCCTCTCTGTTACGACTCAGATTTAAATTCCTCAGTGCCATGCTAACCCTAACAAAGAGGTGACACACCCTCTAAAACACATGTAAGACTTATACAAATGAAGGTTTTATTGATGCAGAAGTTATACCTACTTGCTCATGTGCAGGAATTCTGCTGAGGTTTAGGGATGATTTGGGTCATATTTATTCTTGGCATGGAGGTAAAGGGGAAGCCTTCCGGGGGTGTTTTAGTCAGAAACTATCCCGAGGGCCAAGATCTTATAGCAGGACCAGATGTTTTAGCTTGTATGTACAGACTCAATCTCTAGGTTCAGGATTGTGGTTCATTGAAATTATCATATTCAAAATATACACTGTGATCACGTCAAGGTCGCTGGCCCTTCAGAGACACCTGATACTACTTTGAAATTGCTTCATGCACAGCGAGAGGGAGAGATACGTATGCTAATTGAAAATCAGGGGCCGGAGTGCAGGATTTCATATAATTATGGTAACTGGGTGAACTTTGCTTCTTGATAATCAGTCCCACCAGCAGACTAAACATTTGGAAGAAAGAGCCCTCAGATTGGAAATGCGGGGCAGGCCGGCGGGTCAAGTCCCATTGTCCATGTTGAGATAAAACAAAGTTTGTGCCAATGTTTTTATCTGGAGGAAGTTAACAGTATCAAACAATGAGTGCATTTCTGCAAACGTCCATGTAATGCAAACAGCGCTAAACATATTTTTGTGTGTTTGTACGTGTGTAACACCACACAGGCCAAAACTCACTGTAGTTTTAGTAAAAGAAATCTGCAACGCAAATAAAAGGTTTGAAGCTTTTATTGTAATTAAGGTTAACCCTTTAAAATGTTATTTCCTATAAGCTACCCTCTTGTTCTTGTCTCCTGTGGGTTTGTGGTGCAGACTATCACAACGTCCACTGTTCCAGTCTGGCAGTGAATTTGTGTTGCATTCCCGATCTCTCTCCCATGAACTTCCTGTCGGCTCTCTTCTGTCCAGTCTCTAATATATGCAGAAAAAGTTCCAAAAATGCATCTGAGTGGAGGCTAGTGAACTCTAGCAACTACATTACAGCTGAGTTGGGATGAATTAGCAGGAAAAGTGAGAGTACAAAAGCCAAATATTGAACATGCGTCCTCATGTGAATGCATTAGACAAACAAACAGGGACCCAATCATAAAAGAAAATGCTCCATCGCGCTGCCAGAGGTCAAACCCTCCACAGGTTACCTTTAAGGCAGGACAAAATCATCTTATTTCACAATCTGACAGTATCATATATATTCTGTATATCAGCTTGAATATATTATGTTCACCATGAGGGAAATATCGAAACTAAAGACGTCATGTTTTTTTATGGTTGCTCCAGTCCATTAAATAGAAATATCAATTTATACGCATTTCTCCAAAACTCAGCCTGACAGATTTAGTGTCTTTGGAAACTTTGGGATCGTCTCTGTGGGTTTGGACAAAGTTTGCCTGCCCAACATGCGTCTGTAATGATTGTGAAAGTTGGTCTACACTAGCAGTGTTTGAAATCATTGTCAAAAGCTTTAAAAAACATAAGCAGAGAATCTCTTTAACTCATATGACTTAAATCTTTAATCCCACACAGAATCTTTCCAAGTTTCGCCCTCCGACTTCACTCGACTGTGCCCCCCCCCCCCCCGGGACGGACTGCACATAATTCATCCTGTGTAGGCCGAGGTGATGTATTCTTTTCACGTACAGAGGAAGCGCAATATCCTGTTGCCGCACGGGCTTTAATACCACACCGAGGCAGACTGGCCCCCGGCCTCTCAGGGGCCTGAGTGCTC
Organism: Sebastes fasciatus; assembly: GCF_043250625.1. Lineage (NCBI taxonomy): Eukaryota > Metazoa > Chordata > Actinopteri > Perciformes > Sebastidae > Sebastes > Sebastes fasciatus. Next base: position 9,319,928 of record NC_133803.1, read on the forward strand.
CTGAAACTAAAGCTGCAGGCTCTCTGAGACTGTGATATATGAGGTGTCTGTCTGTCTGTCTGTGCTTCAGCCTGTTCCAGTGTCAGTAAAAGCAGGGACTAATGGGGTCCCTCTTTTGAGAGCACAGGGGGGGGACTGGTTCTCATTTTAGTGGCAGATATGTTCCCTGAGGCTCAAGCACTTTTATAGAACCACTATTTTTTCTCTTAAGTCACTGTTGTGAAATGTAATATTTCAACTTTCTGATCCAAGGGAATACACATTACTCACGAGATCCCTGTTTACAACACAAAACAATTGGCTCTGTCTCGTCTATGTAAGATGATTTATGTGTGGCCCGAGGAGACTAGTGAAGGAAGTAAACAGATATTATATGAATTCATTCTAAATTATTCAACAAAAAGCCAGCTTTATGGGTGTCTCAGTCAACTAGGGTCTCCTTTGATGGTGATTCATGTAACATTTTCTGTGCATGAAGTATTTTACAAGCCTTCCATGTTGCTGGCCCTAATTTAGACCTTTCCATTTTTATGGACAAGATTTGTTGCTGTGTTGCCACTTGCAGACGACTTTTCTGGATATACTTTTACCATTAAAGGGACTGTTTGTAACTTTTTACACGTATAAATCTACCGGGTCGGTTTCCCATGCGCGCGCTCACATATGCGCGCTCGCGTGTGGCCGGAATCTCTGCTTCTCTGCCTGCCTGCCTTCACTCACACACCGCGCGCGATCTCGCTGTCTCGCTCCACTTCTACACGTGCATGCACGCACACTACACACTGCAGAAGAGTTAGTTTAGCTCTGAGAATATCTAGTAAATGTACAGTGAACGTTTGTGCAGAAATAAATGCTGCAGCTCCTCCAGACCAACAGAGGTTTTCCGTGTCTTGTGAAGTGACGGGGCTCGTCTCCGTTATCGTCCCCGACCGGGTGCCGGTGTCTCCCTGCGGGCGCGGTTGGACACGATAACGTTTCTCTTCCTGCTTCAGCCCCGGACCGACCACACTAGGATCAGCATTGATTCATGGAGAGACCTTCGTCTGGTCAGCTAACATTACTGCCAAGCAGCTGAAATATAGAGTGATATTGTGGTTTTAGCTGACGTGTGTCGCCTCACTGTTTTGAGCGATGCTCGTTCATGTCTATTTAGAGCGAGCAAGCGCGAGCTCGACGCTGACTTTCATTGACTTAACGGCCACAGGTGTCGCTGTTAACAAGCATTTCTGACAGTTACAAACAGTCCCTTTAAGTCGTCTTTTTTTAGAAACATCACTTTTAGTTTGGTGAAATGTGACTGAGATTTGATGCAAATAACAAAACAAAAAAAATCTGATCAAAGCATAAAGCAAAAAAAAACAAAAAACATTAAAAAAAAATAAGGACATTCCAAATCAAAATGTCCCATGAGCACCTGCTCACAACCCACCGGTGATCAGTCAGTGGGAGGTCTGGTCTACCTGTGTGAGTCATCAGCAGGCTGATAAGCCCTCCTCCTCTTCCTCCTCCTCTTCATCGTCACTGGTTTCCCTGGAAGCCGAGAGAAACCAGTCGGACGTCCACTGCGTCTCCAGGTTCACTCGCTGCAGGATCCACGCGCTCACTGGAGGAATGCGTGGCACAACTCCTCGTTTATGTGGATTTCCAGAGGGGACAACTCACTTTGAACACGTGCATTGTTATTTTCTAGCATGATATCTCCCTCCTGGAGCCGATAAAGGCGTTATAAATGTCTGTCCAGCAGCAGCGCGTCGTGCAGCTCTCTGCCGCCTCGCTCGCCGTAGTCTTCGGCCCGGACGCGGAGAGTTTGCGCGCCGCTGGAGGGAAACTCAACGCCAACACTGCTACGAGTGGACAGGAGATCTTTGCGGACTTTAAGGCGCAAAATTTGCGCAGCTCCTGGAATAAGAGACTCGTGAAAGCCGTGGCTGAAGTGCACTTTCAGGGATGGATGGAAAACTTGGTGCTTTTCATTCAAGGCAACGCGAACAACCTGGAGGTGCTGAGAGAAGCGTGGATGCGCAGAGCTCTGAGGTCACCCAAGGGATTCATCATCAAAGCTGTCGGTATGTCACATTAATGAACTTTCATCAATGATATTATAATATCATATGAAGCAAACACAACTTTTGTATGTGCATCTGAAGTCCAGAAAGTTACCAGAAACTATCCTGCAATGCAAATGTATGCAAACAAGAGCAGCCTATTTATTACAGGTGACACAGGAGATAAAAACACCACAGTGGACAGCTACCTCAGTCATGCAAGAGCATAAAGTGTTTTTTATTTTTTTCAATATTATATTTATTGTTTTTAGTGTTCATTTTGAAACAACAGACCAAACATTCACAAACAATAATAAAATTCTCGGTACAAAGAAACTTCATATTAATATAAAATAAGCCAGTATAGATACAGGAAAAACATACTATATACAAAAAAAATAGATAAATAAGTAGAAAGAATATACACAAGTAAAAAAATAAAATTAAAAACAATAAAATAAAATACACATATATATATATATATATATATATATATATATATATATACTTTATACATACATACACATATATGCACAGGCAGTATATACACATACCAAAACACATATACATATAATCAATTAAAAAAAACTCAGTGTTCAATTCAGTCATCATCCTATTCTATCTCCCTATTCACAATCATCCTGCTCCAGCGCATAATGTGTTTTTATTTCTTTTAGTCACAACCAGCAACATTTGTTTACCACACTGAGAGCAATGTGTGAAAGCTGTAAACTTTGAGCAACATGGAGCTGGCAGGGTTTAACACCCTTCCTCCTCCCCCTCCTCCTCCTCCTGAATTTTCATCAAATTCAGTTCAATTTATAGGCTATCCACCCTAAAGTTGTCCTGTTCTTAGTGTCAACACTTTTCAGTTTGTCTGATCTCTAACTGTTTGGACAATTGTGACCTTTATGTTCTCACTCAGTCACTTGTTTATTGGATGTTGCAAAGTGCTGAGGCGTAAAACTCCCTCTTAAAAACACAGAATGACAAGGTGATATCTTCTTTCCCCTCAGATTTACATCGCTGGCATAGCCGAACTGATTTTTCTCCATTCGTCTCATGCAAAACTCATTGTGGGCATACTTTGAAAAGTTAAAGTGAAATTTAGTTTCAAGCCATTTCCAACACCTGTTGCGCCTGAGAGATGATATTCCTTAAAGCAGCAGTGGGTAGAAATGGAGCAAATATGATTAAAACAAGTTATTTCTTATAAAACGGTCACTATATCCTGACAGTTGTGCATGAGACAGGTAACCTGAAACAAATCATGTGCCTCTGTGTCCTCCGGTGTCCTCCGGTGCTCCTAATGGCATCTGCAAGATTTCACAGACCAGAGGAAAACAACCAATCAGAGCCAAGCTGGAGTCTGCCGTTTCTGAGCAGCTGTCAATCACTCACAAACTCCAATCAAACGGTCAAACTAGGCAGCGCTGATCAAATATGGATCAATATTCTGTTACTGTAATGTCTATTTCTCACCTCAGATGTTTTCAGAAACATCTTGTAGTGTACTGTTTAGCTGTAAAATTAGAAAGTTTGCTCCGGGTTGGTATTTCCTCAACTGATCTCATCCTGGCTGCCGGGTCACAAACTTTCTAATTTTAGAGCTAAACAGTAAAGATTTTTTAAAGCCTGAAAACAGAGCCATGAGGAGGTGCAGAAGTCTAGTTTTCTCTCAGAACACTTGAATTACAATATGCTGAAACCGTTATTATGGATCTTTTGTCCAATGATGCCAAAAATGTTCTGCCTTCTGCAGGTTTAAATCTCTCTTCCCCCAAACACGGTCTGGTGGGTTTGAGAGGATTGCCCAACCAATCGGCCTCTCATTGTTGTCGACACAGTGATATGTTTACCGACGCTTGTTAACAAAGCTCTGTATACCGTATAATTACTCTAATTGCTCCCCTTCTCTGGCTCTCCTCCTCGGATGTGATTTAAAGCAGTATATGGCTGCACAGAAACAATGAATGGAGACCTTTATGCAACCTCCTATATAGCATGATCTCATGGGCTGTAAATGCCTGACAGCACCGGCTGCTGGAGAAAATGACACCCTGTCTGGGTTTTACACCTAATGACAGTATTCGTAGGAGATGCACCAGGTTATTCACATTTTTGTATTACTTTAGAAGGAAGATGTTGCAAATACACATGTGTGGGAACTGATTTTAGGTTTCTGCCACAAAGCACCACTCAAAACATAGTGTTACAGGAAGGTTTCACAAATGTTGGGGGGGGGATTGTTGAGCTGATGCAGGTTCCTTTTGGTTGTTCCAAACAGTGTCCCAGCAACACACACACATTGGTTCCCATTTGGTCCAGCTGTCTCGCTTCTGTTTCAGGGTCTGTCTTTCCAATAATGTGTGTCTTTGTTTGAGTGTCTGGATGTCTACCTGCTGACTCTGTGTCAGTCCGTCAGCTCCGCCAGATTGAGCAGTGCACGGACAAGTAAAGGGAGGAATGTGATGTGAAGGGGAGGAAGAGACCACACAAGGGGAGACCCGGGAGGGCGTGGAGCGTCGGAGGGAGGGAGGGGGAGGTGGAGGCTGACATGCCATCCCGCTGTGAGACAGTTTCACAAACAAACACCATGTGAGCTAAAGGTGATGCTGAGCTTATTGCTATGCGCGGCGTCAGCACAAAGGTTCACAATCGGATGCGAGGCAGGCGTCGATACCTCAACGGGCTCCTCGTGTTTGAGCTTCACACCAGAAACTTGTAAGCAAACATTTCCGTGTGTGAACATGTCACCTCCTTCTCCTCCTTAACAAATCCTTCGCCTCACACCGCAGCAATTTGTATGGAAATCAGTGTTGGCAGGCTGTCAGAGTCTGGTTTACTGCCTTCTCACTGAGAATTGGTCAGCAGTGAATCACTGTGCGACTGGCTGCCGACCACCGCCGCTTCTCTGTTACCCACGATTAATGTCCCTGCGTTTCATGGCCAGTGAGGGACTGTGGAAGTCAGACTCCTAGATTGATATCAGGCATGGACTTTAAGGCCTTGACATTGTCCTGATATAAATATGTCAGGTGGAAAACAGAAATGTTATGAGTTATGGGTTACAGTGAATTTCAAACAGCCCTATTTCCTTTCCCAGGTCGGAGCAAGGTTGAGACGTGACTTTACAGACGTGGGGAGATTTTTTTTTTAACAAAAGTAAAGGAACTAGTTTAGAAGATGTTCAGCTAAAATGAACCAGATGTGGTTTAAGTCAGTGTTAAATAGATAAGATGTAAAACAAAGCTTCCGGGCAAACGGACACAATAAACTGTGATTAATTTGTGCTGCTTCCTCGTTGGTCCTGTCTGGTTATCAGTGCTAATGGCCTGAGTGAAGACAGATTGTTGCGGCCACCTCCGGGCCTCTTCTGAGGGGAGAATATGCAGAAAAGGAGGTGTACTTCAGCGGGGAGGTGGGGATGGTTGATGGAGGAAGAGGATCACGGTGAGGTTAGGCCGAGGTAAACAGACAGGGTGAGGAGTTAGTATGAACAGGCTTCGTTGTTATCCTTGTGGGAATGGGTCCCGCTGGTACTGGGGTTGACCTCTCCGCTTCAACTCATAAACGTGTTTCTCATTCTTTACTTTAAATTATCTCTTCATCTGTTTTCTTCCTTTTAAACAGTTGTTTACAGAATAATACTGAAGTTCCACCACAGTCATTTCATTAATGATCAGTGTGAGTAGAGCTGAGTGTTGACAGTCAGTATGTTTACATTTACACTGTAATCTAAATACTCTTAATAATCAGATTGATGGTTTACAGTAACGCTGTTTGAGTTTACAGGATTATTCCTTCATAATCAGGACGTGGTATCCTGCAGGAAACACAAAATATGAGAAGGGAAATGGGAGAAAATTGTGTTTGTTGCTTTTGCCTTAATAAATGTACCTAAATTAAATGAGTTAGTGGTTAGCTGTTTGCTCATAAACACAATACAGTATATCCAGCTCACTCCCTCCTTTTTTTACTGCATATATAGAATAAAAACACCAACCAAAATCAAGCTACAGTGTCTACATGCCACATTAATCCAAATGATTGACGAGTTATCCAGTTCTATCAAATGGGTCATATTTACTCCAGTTTTGTTTTACTAAACTTCTCCAGTTAAGATGGTTTACGTGTAATAATCAGCGTATTGCCCTAAAGGAATAGTTCTACTTTTTGTGAAATGTGCTTGTTCACTTTCTTGCCGAGGGTTAGATGAAAAGCTTTATACCAGTCTCATGTCTAAGCGTTAACTATGGAGCTGGGATGATTAGTTAGTGTAGCATAAAGACTGGGAACCATAGACTGTATATAAGAAGTGGTCACCGTGATGTCACCATTGGTTTGTGGACTGCCATTTTAAAGCCTTGAGTTCGGCATTTTGGCTGTCGCCATCTTGGTTATTTGCAACCAGAAGTGACACGAGAGGGTGCAGTTAAGTACAACCAAATGCTGAATAAGACATTTTTAGTACAGCTTGCACAGTTAATCGAAATTTTCTCAAAATCGCAATATGGCCTACTGCAATCTTCAAATCGCGGTATTTGTTAAAATTGCAATATTTGTTAAAGGTAGATGTCCTGCCCTACACATTATATTCTACAGACTTCAGAAAACATCTTGGTTTGGTACAGATCCCCGCAAAAAATAAATAATCATTTTAATATGTTTTTCAATGAAAATGAGAATAATTATGTAAAAATTATAATTCCCTCCAATATCGCAGAACATCTCGCAATTGCACTATAAATCAAAAATAATCCCAATTTGATATTTTTTTCAAAATCGTGTAACCCAAATTTTTAGGTGACCAAAAAGGTTATAATTAACTTTCATGAACTGAAGACACACTGTGAAAGGGTTAAAGTTCTAAGATGAAAACACGAACAACTCCAAGACCGGACAACGACGTGGTAACAAGCCCGGAGTTGCCCACTGCTGGGAACAGGGAGAACAGCTCTGTCCAGATTAAACTAAACTACTAGCCAGGAAGGCTCGCTCCCTTCCAGTCTTTATGCTAAGTTAAATTAATCGCCTGTTGACTCTGACTCCATAGTTCACGCAGAGACATGAGAGTGGTATCGATCTTCTTATCTAACTTGAAAGACAATTCCGAAAGTGTCAAACTATTCCTTTAATCAGATTATAACTGAACTCTTATTGTGTATGAAAATGCACCAATCGTCTCGTCATCGGTCTTTTAAAAAAAGCCTCAAAATACTCCAAGAAGACTAAACTCGTCCTGGAGAACTATCCAGACTCTGGTGTTGAAACCAGAGGCTTCATAATGACTGTTAGCTGGCTCTGCATTATTTAGAGTCCTGCTGTTGTCTCTGCAGCACGATGAGCGGATCTACGAGCTGAAACATTTATATGGAGTCAGCCAGTGGTGTAATGAGGTGTCCTGTATCCTGCCTACATAAACTGCCCTCGTCCTCTTTGAACATGGATGTGAATGAGTCCTCTGGACTCACTTTCGCCATGGAAAACACTTTTTTGGCCATTGTGGGACAAACTGCAGGTCTCCCTATGTGTATTTTTTGGAGAACTAAGGCTCGACTATGCTGCACTTTTTAAGCCAAGTCTCCTTTTTAAATGGTATGTCTCATTTAACTCGCCATACCATGAGGTGGTGAAGCATTCCTGAAATGCTTCATTTACTCTTGAGATCATTTCCTGACTTCGTCGGCTCAGAGAGCCTCGTTTCTGCTCTTTGCTTTTCACTTGAAAGTGTTGCGTTTTCACACAGGGGGTGTCTCCTTTCATGAGGGTATTTTGTCAGAGTCTCAAAGCGCTTCACTAATGGTCATAACTCTTCCAGATGTTCGCTTATTAACCATGACACCCCCTTACCAACTTTAAATGGCCCACCCTGTCCTAACTAAGCAGCAGAGGTCAAAGGTTACAACCCTCTCGCTAACAAGCCACCCTGAGGTCAGCTCGCTTCAGAGGGTTTGTTAGAAGACAAACAAACATCAATACCGTATCCAGGTGTTATTCACTCACTGGCCAGTTCAGCTTCTGTTACTGGGTTAACTGGTTCCAAACCTTTAATGTTTGACTCGTCATTTTCTAAATATGTTCCTATAAACTGGATGTTATTAAACGCTATTGATTATATCAAAGTGGACATTACACTACAGTAATTTAGTTCATACTACGGATTTGTCAATGTTTAGGTTGCTTTGGTCAAGTATGCAAGAAATAGCTGGATGTTTCAACCATTCACTACGTTTAACAAACTATTTTAATTGTTTATTCATTACTTTTAGCTAATTGTTTCAACTGTTTATTCATTAATTACTTTTAACAATTCCAATCATTTATCCATTACTTTTAGCTAACGTAACTTCTTTGAACTTCTCTGCCAACTCGCTAACTGCTGTCATGCACTATTTTACTGGTATGTTCTGGTGAATTTACTAAAGATTAGCATCACACACATGTGTAATCCCATTTGGCTGTTTATTTTCCTCCTTAATTCAAATATGGATGTATTTCAATGAAGTCACAATTTTATATTTTTTAGTTGAGTTAGTTTATCTTTTCATCTACCCCTCCCCCTGCATCTGTAAAAGTGCAAGTACATGATGTGTGTTTTTACCATAGACTGTATATAAAAAATGGACGTAGTCACCATAATCTCACCCATTGTGGACTGCTGTTTTGAAGCCTTGAGTTCTGCATTTTGTCCTTCGCCATCTTCATTTTTTGCAATCAGAAGTGACACGACAGAGTGGAGCTAGGTACAACTGTATGCTGAAAATGTCATTTTTAGGCGACCAAAATGTTACAATTAACTTTCATGAACTGAAAACACACTGTGTAAGGGTTGAAGTTGTAAAACAAAAACACAGACAACTCCAAGACCAGACAACGCCGTGGTAGCAACCTGTCAATCACAAGGTAGCCACGCCCTAAAGCATCCCCTGCTTTTTGACTCTAAATGAGAACATTATTTACTAGATGAACATCATGCTGTATTGAAGAAGACTTGAAACTAGTGATTGAGACCATAAACTCATGTCTACAATGTTTACTGAGGTAATAAATCAAGAGAGAAATAGGCTAATTTTTTCTCATTGACTTCTTTACAATCTGACTTCTTTTTGCAACCAGAAAAAAAGAATTAAGAAAGAATTTAAGGCACTTAAGCATTGGCTTTACTTCTCAGACCCCAGAGTTGCCCACTGGTTTTTACTGCGGACATTGTTAAAGACCCCCATGTTTTGTTAATTTATTTGTCTATATTTTATTTCTGGTTAAAGACAGATTGATGAAGGGAAAGATCTGCTCCACTCTGCTCAGTTACAGCTTCCATCTGAGCTGCTCCCAAACAATATTGGTTAAAGATAATCACTCTCCAGATCCCTTGACACTGATAATATGACATTAAGCTGTTACACAAAATATATGCTGCTGTTTTTCAGGCTCAAAATGATGATGAAGAGTCTGTATTATGACAGCGGTTGGTTGAATCTTCTCCTCACAAGAACAGAGGTGAAATGTTTTTGGAAACCATATACCAAATGTGCTAGTACCCAAGAGTGTGGAGGTTCTCATGTCTGGTTGTTGTTGGTTGGCGGATCAAAGAACACCTCATTTCATTTATACTAAATAAACAGTTGACTGGAGATTAATTGAACATGATAGGTTTGGATTTAATGTAATGGAAAGAAAAGCAACCTCTGTGACTTGCACCGCTTTGTTGAACTTTCAGATTGCTTTTCAAATTGCATTGTCGGTAATTAGGCTGCAGTCTTATAATACAACATCACTCTTGTTATTTTTTACTGTGCCAGTGCCAAGAGTATGTCTCTGCATTTATCTAGAATGTCTTTCTATTTCCTGCGCTTGTAAATGATGGTTAAGTAAATGGTTCAGACATGAGCAAACCTTGACCTCTATTCTCAGACGTGACCCTCCACATGTGTGAGAGACTATGCGTGTGCGTGCATGCCTCTCAGCACATCATTTGTTAGCGACATCCTTTCCCATTTGAGCAGGAAGCTCACCCCTGGTGCGAATCAGGCATATCGGCCTCTTTATCGACCCAAATGTTGGGCTCACCCGTAGCGGTGGAGTGGAGCGGTGCCAACAACAACAGTTGAGGAGCTCCTCTGTATCCCTCAGCTTATACACCCTGTCAGCGGCCGCTTGAGTTTCCCTCGTGGGATTTATCTTCATTCACTTGCTGGTCAGACAAATGGGTCGACACAGAAGTGAGGCTATATTGCATTAAACTTGGTATTACCATTACTCTTCAGTTTCCTGACAGGATGTTTTCTTTGCTTCATTTAGCATCGATAAATGCCCTGGTATGCTAACATCGGTCCTGTGATAGCAAAGAGCTGTGTTATTATATTTCAGGAGTGAAAGATACTTTCAAGGGCCACGGCGGAGCTGTGCGCTGACCAGTTGCAGGGCATTAAAAAGCGATGGATCATGGGGCAGACACTGGACAGGAGCTCTGCTCTAAATACTGGGATAACAAACACAGGAATCTGCTGCACCTCGTGCTCGGTTAAATAAGAGGAAATGGGTTTCATCTGCAACCAATGACTGCCATCACTTTTGATTAAAGGATGTGGACCTGCTGGAAACCCTCTTAGATTGTATGTGTATATATGTTTGGTGGCGGGGTGTCAGTGGGGAAAAGCCACATGGGTGGAGTGGGGTGAAAATACCTGGATCTTTGAATAAGATGAAACCGAGGAAACTAGACGCTCCTGAATATTTCTGTACTCAGTGGTTAGTTTGAGAGTGAAATGCCCGAGCACTGTTTTTATTTTCCCTGAAACGGTGCAAAAGTGTCATAAAAATGAATAACAAGAACAAGACAAGGCCTAAAATTGACGCCCATTGTTACACACAAAAACAATTTTTGACACTGATGTCAGTCAGCAAGATAGTTGAAACCAGCCCCACACGACTAAATCAGAGCCAAAGAGTCTGAACAACATCAGGGAATCATTGACTGAATCAATTTCTAGTAAAGAACCAGCAGACAGAACAGCATTGTGTTGGTTTTTAGATATTTTGGAGATGGGTGGATGGTTATTGATAGGACTTTTATTCCCTCCTTTGTGCAGTGGGAGCACATGAGCAGTCAGCCGTGCACTTCAATGTTCCTTCAAACAAAGTTTATTCGTTTAAAGATGTACACATCTGTCTATTTACATTAGGTATTGAAATGGCATTTCACTTCCTCGTAGAATTTGCGACCTGACAGGATTTATTCAGTTTTTGCAGGAGTAATAAATTGCATTTATGGTTTGGCGTTCCTCACTGAGGAAATGTATTTACTTTGAAGGTAAGCCAGTCAGAAGGGTCGGCAGAACATCTGGCCATAGCCGGGCTTTTTTTCTTGTCTTGTATAAAACAGATCGAGATATTTTTATCAACCATAGAATTAAAAGTTAATACAAAGTGATTAAATGTCAGTTTATCCCTTAGCCATAAACACTTCCAAACTGTCACATTTAGGGAAGTTTTCATTTTTCTTCTCAACAACAGTCCCTATTTGGACTCTCGTTAATTTGGTATATTTCAGGCTGTAGGGTAATTATCATAATACCAAGGTCAAATTAGTTTAAAGTCCTTCAGTATGGCTTTAGGATTGTGTAGTGGTGTGCTCCATTATCATCTGTAGCAAATTAAGATTGTTACATACAGTATTTTGGACAGTCTGCAGTAATCAATAACTAATCAAGATTAAGATCACCCATAATCATGAATTCAGTATTGAAAGAGTGTTCGAAAAGTTCAGCCAGAATATCAGGAGCATCAAGAAGGCAGCCACGAGATCCTTACTTATGTGAATATTGAGCTTTAGACCTCAAATTCAAATTTTACAAAAATTCATTCAAAGCTTCTTTTACAGTGACCATAAACTGTGTATAAAGATGGACGACAAGACAGCTCCCCAAAAGTGAAGCCAAAACATCTCGATCGCCCCCTAGTGGCTGGCTGCAGTATAGGTCATAAAGTCCTCTCCATGTTAGCGGATGGGCTTTGAGCCAAACTAAAAAGTCAAAGTAAACGTCAAATAAAATTTCTAATAATCATTTTATGTCGTTCTTGTCACGCTGATATTTGTTCAGGCGGGTGACCTCGATACCGTGGTTCCAGCCCTCCGATCACTACTGCGCACACTCTGGCTCCAAATGACGTAAAAATGTCAAGATGGCAGCTCGGCCTTTTACAATTAAATACAAATTGTTAAAAATACATATATTTATAGCTATGTTTGTGTAAAAAAAAACTGAAAAAATCGATTAACTCTTCCGAGTTTGAAAAAGTTACCCCGGTGATGTCGTGCAGGGTATTTTTATACACGGCACTTAAAGTCAGGCTATATCTCAACCTCTGTGGAAACAATTTTGACCATTCGTTTTTAATCTATCTGCAAGTCCCACAACACTCATCTCTGGAGTATCCCTTAAACTGAACGTCTGCTATTAAGATGAAATGTCCAATTAGATCTGAGCTGGACTCAAGCTGAGTAGTTACTCAGGAGATTGTGACAAATTTGGCATGAGAGGAGGTAGAGGACTTGGATAGAGTTTCTATACAGAAAATGTGAAAAACATGTACATGGAGGTTAAAGAACAAAGGACTGTGGTCCACATTTAAATTGCTTGGACTTCCCAGGCGTCTGGCAGAAACGGCACTGGCAGACTGTGGGGTAATGTTCATGTTCATGACCGCAGACGAGAGCCAGATATGTCGGGGTGTGACCCATCAAGTCTGAAGAGGTATGACGTATGAGGTAAAAAGATGGGAAAATAAAGCATTGCGCTTTAAATCCTGTCTCCTGGCACATCCGTGTGTTGGCATCATGTTACACAGAGCACTTTGGGCTGTGCTATAAAATACGGGCCGGTCGACCTTCACATTGTTACTGGCCCTCTGTTAAACACCTGCTCAGGTGTGTTTCCTATTTCACAACAACATGATAACAGGGTTTCTGCACACTACTTCAGTTAGTACCAAGTCGTTTATTTGTTATGGCATGAGCTGCTATTGGTAAGAACATTATTTAATGGTATTACAGCTGCAGGGATTTTCAGCCCAGATCTGTGGTGACCAACTATGTGAGCGTAAATGTTTTAAGCTTTGTGAATGTCAGTTTGAGAAGCTTAGTCACAGCCTGTTTATGCCGTCTTGCCAACATATGTTAAATGTCAAAGGGTTGGTTTGGCAAAGTGAGTGCCAAGGCTCTAGCTGGATTATAGACACCCATATTGCACTTCTGCTGCTGGTTCTTCTTTTGCTTTTTCTTTGTATTGCATGTGGCAGGTTGCTGCCACAGTAAAGGTTTCCATGGCGATGTGAGTCAAACACAAAGCCTGCCTGTGTTTCTCCTCATTGCTCAAAGTTTTAGCTCATGAGTCCTCGTGGCGTTTTGACTTTTCATCTTATCTGCTCCTCTGCAGAAAAATGAGCACTGTGGCTTTCAAAAGTCAGCGTTCATATCCTGACAAATAGGCCTGAATTAGATTAAATAACCAGGCGTTATCTGTAAGCCCCATAGATGTGGGTCAATAGGGGCCTACTACTCCCACTAATAGGTTTTATCATCTATTTAAATGGTAGATCACCAAAAGAAGGTATAAAAGAACACGACAGCGACCTCTAGCTACCGTAGTAATTATGACATGAGCAGAAGCGGAAGTCAGGCGCTGTAGTATGTATAGCTGTAGTACAGTGTGAAACTCCAAAACACAAGGTTTTCACCCGGGATACCGGAATTCGCATCCCGCATAAAACCGACAATATGTAGCTGTCTTTGTGTTCATAGTGATTTTAACCCAAAACACAATGTTTTTCCCTAAACTTAACCAAGTATTTTTTTTTTTGTCCAAACCTAAAGAAGTTGTAGTTTTGTTGCCTAAACCTAAAGAAGTGTTTATGTTCAAAACATGACGTTTCATTCAGTTTTACATGTTAGAACGTGTTGTTTTTAAGTTGCACTTTAATTTTTTACAACATAGTAGGCATAGTAGGCCCCTAATGACCAGCATCTATGGTGCTTATAGCGACTGATAACGCCTATTTAATGGCCTGATAACAGTCGAATCGGGTGCAGCAACGCAGAAGTTTGTCCAGATTGTATCTAGTTAATCTGAGTTAACCTGCCAACAAAGACGTTTTCTCAAACACTGATTACATAGAGGGCACAGTCCAAATTTGACTCTTTTCCTCCCACTTCACTTAATATTTAAACACAAGTACTCTGAGTTGCTGAATCGTCAGTGGGTCAGATTAAATATTTACCTAATGCCTCTAGGTTTGGGCAGAAATAATGGTTTTATAGTTGTGAATCAATCAATAAAGCTGTAAAATGACTCAGTCTTTCCATTTTAATGGTTATTGATGTGTTTTTAAGTGGGACGGCAGCAGTCGTGTTTAACATTTACAGGAAATACACAGGAAACTCATGTCCAGTAATTATACAGAACAATTAAAGGTTCAGTTGGTAGAATTTGAATAAATATGATTTGAAAAAGTTATTTTTATAAAGCGGTCGCTATATCCTGACAGTAGTAAATGAGACAGGTAATTGGAAAAAAAATCATGTTCCTCAGTGTCTGCCGGTGCTCCTAATGGCATCTGCAAGATTTCACAGACCGGAGGAAAACAACCAATCAGAGCCGAGCTGGAGTCTGCCATCCAACTGCCATCTATGAACAGCTGTCAATCACTAGCGAACTCCGACCAAACGGTCAAATTAGGCAGCGCCGATCAAATATGAATCAATATTCTGTTTTCAGAAACATCTCGTACTGTTTAGCTGTAAAATGAGAACGTTTGTGATCCGGCAGCCATGTTGAGACCAGTTGAGGAAATACCAAGCACCACCCACCAGCCGGAGCAAAGCCAATAGAAAGGCTCTCTCTGAAATGACCTGTGATTGGCCAAAGTCTCCCGTCACAGGCTAGATATTTTAAAGCCTGAAAACAGAGCCATGAGGAGGTGCAGATGTCTAGTTTTTCTCTCAGAACACTTGAATTACAATAAGTGAAAGGTTATTATGGGATTTTTGCCCAATGATGCAAAAAACATTCTGCCTACTGCAGGTTTAATGCAAACATTTTGATATAACGTTGATGGCCATACAGTGTTTCTCCCACTGCTTCAAGGACAGGAAAGGGCAGTGTTGTTGTCGGACTGGGCGAGGTTTGGTTGTTGGGACATTTGGGCTGTGATTGCTCTCTGAAGGGATCTTTTCACTCAGTTTATTGGGCCATTTAACCGCAACGCCCACATCTGTGAGTTCTATGGGAGTGAAAGACACAAACTCGTAAAGCACTTTTAAAAAGTGTGATGCACACACACACGCACGCACACACAAGAAGGGGAGGGCGGGGTCACGGAGGCCTGTTAGACCAAGAAACCCAGAACAAAGGGAAGTGGTCTGAGGCAGTCGCGACATAAATTACAGTTGGCATCTCTTCCCATTACACTAAATCTGACTGTATGAATGTTTGACATTGTCTCAGCAGAGACCTAACTGTAGATTCACTGAAGCGTGTTCTTCACAAGGTCTCAGTCGATGGGAGACGGGGGGAGGGGAGGAAGGGTATTTTGCAGTTTGGGCAGGACTCAAGTTCATGTTGAATGCCATCCAGTGTGTCCTTAATGAGGGAGAGAGAAGATTAGCCTGTTTGCTTACTGGGGCCTAGAGATTAGACTATAGCAGGATGAGATAAGATGGTGTGTGTCTGTGAGTGTGCGTTCCCAGAGAGGCCATGGAGTGAGGGATTGTGGCAACAAGCGTGATGTTTCGGTTAGATTTTACCTGTGATAGCATGAAGGTGAAAGGTCAAGGATGAGATTCAGAAAGAAGTTGCGCAACCTTCTTTCTTGCTTTGGTTTCTGGTCTCCCATCAAGGCGTGAATCTAGTTTAAACCTTGTCTGTCAAAACTTTCCCATTCAGAGCAGCAGGGTGCAGCTCATGGAAGGTCTACTACAGTATGTACTGTATGGTGAGGGGTGGTTTAGTATTTTCTTCCATGGGACTGGAGGTAATGCAATCGCGTATGAAATGGGACTCATGTGGCCGACTAACAATGCAGACATGTGAGGAACACATGTGGCATTGATCAGTGTCAGCAGCCAAAGAGATCTCAGTGGGGATAGAAGAGGGAAGGTCTCTGTCAATCATTTCCTCAATCTGAGCAGTCAACTTCAGGCATTTTTCATTTTTATCCCCCAGGCAGCAACTTATTCTCATAAGGAAAGTTTATGACATGGGAAGAAAATGCATCTTTTCAGCTCTGCGTGGAGCAGAAAGCAAAGAGTGGGCTTTATTATCACTTTATTTTAATGTTATGTTGTATAAAGTTGCAAGGATTTTTAAAATTAAAAACTGGCATATAAAGTACACACTATGCCAGTGGTTCTCGCTGAGATACTCTGGATACAATTTTGGATACAAAAAATAATATTATGCTCCAATTCTTATAATAAATCAAATGAAACAACCCTGAAAGGACAAAAAATGATTTGCCTAAACTCTTTGCCTTTCTGCATTTTCATGTCCGTGACAGTGGTCACAAGGCATTGCAGTTTAGTATCGCACTTTCATGACGTTCGGGGACATGCTAGAAACAATCTGTGCAGCAGAGGCTGAGATATCCTGGCTTGTAGTTCCAAGTATGGGTCAAGCTCCAAAAACACTGGATCCTCATATACACTTCCCATAATGCAACTTGATGGTGACTTTCAGTACAGTTGGGTTATGCTAGGAACAAACTAGTGCGTTCGTCATGTTGACGACTGCGTCGGAACTCAAAGGCAACGTGAAAAGCTGAGCGTCATAGAGAGGCAAAGTCCCTCCCCTACTGGTGTCACCCCCGGGACCTTATTTCGGAAAATATATGTATATGTAACTTAGCTATGACCAGGCACAAATGTAACATCATGATGTGTTTTTTCCAGTGACTCCTGATCTTTTTATCAGCAGGGAAGCGAAAGAACGAGCGAGACCCGTTGCTCATGTGAGTACATCCAAATATGAAACACACAGGCATCGTAGCGTCAGCGAGAGAGAAAGTTAAGACATCACTTAAGCGACTTTTGGGTGTGTAGTCTTTCTAATTAGGTATTTTCTAAGTCTTATACTTCAACAGTTATATGACAAGCTGCGACTTTCCTGACTTCTTGACAAAATTATCTTTTAAATTGACAAACATCATAATGTGTGATTCATGGTGCAATTCAAACGGGATCAAAAAATAATTTAATCTCTCGCCGTTAACTACTGTTCATATTTTTTCCGAAATAAGGGGAGACGGGAGACGCAATATTGTTTACATAAGGGGATAAAGGCGCATATTGTCCTGGTCTCTCCAATAGAAGACATTATACAACTGTTTTCACAGGCTGAGTTGGACTAACCATTACGGGTGAACAGACTGTGGCATGTAAAATTGATGGATTGCCCCTTTAAGTGGTTATATTGAACTGCTGCTCCTTTTAACTCGCCTTAACACAAGTCTCGTCTCCTGGCGGAATCCTGGGCTTCCCTCCCTCTTCCCAGTTTCGGTTGCTATAGCACCCAGCAGGGTATTCAAGCTGTGTATGACAATGAGTGTAATGTCGGTGGCCCGGTTTTAGATTACAGGAACACAGAGGTCTGTTCCCCCCGGAGAGAAGACGGTTACAACGGTGTACCTCCCAGACGGTCACGCCTGCTAATGTTAGACTCAATAAACACTAATCCTCCGCCAGGCCCATCCTTATATTACACCAGCTTTTTCCCACAAATAAACTGCTGTAGGTGTTTTTTCTTCAGTCTCACACCAACATTGTCAGTCTCACTTTTCTGCTGATTGTTTTAGTCAGTGCTGCTTGAACCTATTTCTGTTTTTAATTCCCTTAAGAGTATAAATCATGTTAGCAGGTGTCCAACAGGATATCCTGCTTTGAACCAGGACATAGTCAGAGAGGATAACACCAAAACTGCCGCTGTGCAGATGGATCTAGGAAGTAATTTTAAGGAGGTAGTGATTTCCATTACTTTATTGATTCCCCGTGATTCATTATCCGCCTCCCCCTCCTCTGGTCCCATCTTATACTTGCTGACCTTTTGACTGTTGATGGTAAGCGGTTGCTATGTGGACGGCCTGCCAGACATTCCTATAGGAAGTTAACAACAATGAGTAGCTAAGTCAGCAGCACTAATTCACTGCCCAGGGAGACTGCTATTGAGATATCCGCTCTGAGGTTTAGTCAGATTAACGTCTTCTGTCGGAGCCGGGGAAAGCAGATGGCTTTTTTTTTTTTTTTTTTACAATCCCACCGTGTGCCATAGGATCAGTTTTACAAAGAAAGACCCCCGTCTGTGAGACTTATGGGCGTTAAGTGAGCTCACTGTGCCGATAATTGTTTTTTTACCGACTTTGCTTGGCATAGTCCTCACTGAGGATAAAAGATTTTCTACCTCAGTGAAACTCAGATTAAGTAGCAGCTTGATTGGTAAATTTCAGTGCAGAAAAAGCTGCTCTGTGGTCAGTGTTGCCAGATTAGCATAGTATCACAACATTTTGTGTGGCAATACTGTATCGATACACAGACGTCAAGTATCGACCTTTTATTATATAAACTATTAATATTGCAAATAAAATGTAGACTCTAATACAAACAGATCAGTTTGTCAGGTGCATGATGAACATTTTATGTTTTTATGACAGTGTTGGTCAGTCTGTCTGCTTGACAATCCCATTTTGCTTAAAATGATCAAAGTGAGATGAAGGGACTAGGGCTGTGTGTTGGCAACAACCTGTCAATATGATACGTATCATGATACAGGGGTAAAGATTCAATTTATTGTGATGTATTGCAATACTGTAAGCAAGAAGATATATTGCGATTTTTTTTTTAATTTAATTTTAGGAAAACTGGCCTATTATAAAGAACAACCACCATATGATATCTGAGTAAAAGAAAGTTTCCTTTTTTTACGCAGATCACAGTAGGATCTGCATTTGCATGTATCACAGTCCCTGTGTAACATCCAACATCATAGCACTACTTTGAGAGGGCACATACACTGAGAGGGCGCATCTCTTTGCAAATGAAATAAAGTATTGACTGAGTTCATCTTTGCATGTGAACTATTAATTAAAAATTGATAGTGTTTTTGAGAATCAATACAGTATCAAAAAATCGCGATACACAATATTTTCTTACACCCCTAGAAGGGACTGTAAAGAAAAGTTGCATTGTTCAAAATACCTGTAAAAGTACAGTACTCCAAATTTGCATTAAATTAAGTTGGATTATATGTAGACTGTAAAACAAACAGTTCAGTTTGTCAGGTACTTGATGCAACATTTATGTTTTTATGACATTGTCGGTCAGTCTGACTGCTTGACTGACAATCCTTTTTATAAGATTAATTTTTTTTTTAGCTTTTTTATGCCTTTTATGAGATAGTGCCAGAGACAGTATTGAAAGGGGGAGAGAGGGGATGACATGCAGCAAATGGGCCGCGGGTTGAATTCGAATCCCGGGTCGCTGCAGTAAGGACTCAGCCTTGGTACATGGGGCGCCTGCTCTACCTGGTGAGCTACAGCGGCGCCCCGGACCATCCTTTTTTGCTGCAATAAAAAATATTCAAGTGAGATGAACAGAGTGAAAACTGTGTTTTATTAGATAAAACAGATGTTGACAAACTGCATAATTTGCAGTTGAAAAAAAGGTAATATATCGCAATATATCTTATCGCAATACTCAAAATGTTTAAAATCGCAACAAGATCGTATCAGGACTTAAGTATTGTGATAATATTGTATTGTGGGGCCTCTGGTGATTCCCACCCTATTGGGCAGTTTTCCACCCCAGTTGGGCTTCTTTTTATTTAATTGGGTGGTTAAAATGTATGGGCGGGTTATGATAATTTGGGCAATTGTTTGTACTATTTGGGTGTTTTTTATCTACGAAAAGTTAGGCCATATTCCAGTACATCTGCCCCTCCTCTCCACTAAGTAGTTGTATTGATTGTCATGTCAGTAGGCTGAGCTTCACATGCAATAACTGGTAACCGATGACCGCCAAAACCAAATGTCATTTTATGCAGGATTTAAACTCTGATTGGGCTACTCTTTGTGAGTCAAATCTGGCAACGATTGTCTGTGGTTCTTCAGTGGTTGTAATAATCCATGTGTGTGGTGTATGTGTTTGGTATGCGTCGTGTGTTCTGTCATGCCTTACCGCGGCAGATATTTGATTAGTTGTTTATTTTCCCTGTCTTGGACAGAAGTGGTTCAAGTGTGAGGGTCGTAAATGTTTAGTTTACATCAAGTGTGAGCTTGGCTGTGTTTTCATTGAATGCCCTGGGGTTGATGGGAGAATCACTCGCCGTCACACACGCCACATGTTTGAGCTTTATTCACTCATTTATGCACAAAGTGTTGCTGTCAGCACAACTGGAAACTTGAAATCACATGGGGGAAAATGTCTCTGTCAATAACAAAAACAAGTTGAAACTGGCTTGTATAGCGAAACGTATTTGTATGTGTGTGGCAATTTTACACAAGTTGTACTGGATACTGGTGATGGTAAATAAAATACATCAGGTAGATCACCGAGTACTTTTGTGTCATCTCCCTTCTTTCACCTACTATGCTCCTTACATTAATGACGTGTAGCTGATTAACTAAAACCAATTTTCCAGTCCTGTGGGTAAGGTTATGTTCATGCCCTTGTGTCTGCTCTTCATACGGAGGGAGTTTGTGTTAACCCGGCCCAGATGCTAATCATTCATCAGCTGTGGGATCTGGTTTGTTTTGGTGCTCTCACTGAGCTCACGTCTCATTAGTAAACATCACTCCTTGTGCTCTGTACATAGTACAATTGTGGGTAGAATTAGTCCAAAAGGCAGATATTTATGTCAGTATTTTAAATCAGTCAACTTTGTAAAAGAAAAACTGTTTCACAAAGGCAAACCTCTCAGTTTCCCTTTTACATTATTGCTCAAGGATTTGTTATGCATTCTTGGGGATCCCACTGTAGTTATGCACAGAAACAAAACCCCCATTCACATTCTTATCCTAACCAAAACCTCAACCATATCTAATCTTAACCTAAACACAAACATTTGAACTAAAACTGACCACCTAAAGGCTTATATCTGACAATAAACATGTCTAGTATTATGCCTAAAGAAAACCTTCCAGTTTTGCAGGCCAGTAGCGGCGTCTCTGCCAATTACCCGGGTGGGATCCAGTGTTTTGCATCTGCCGTCTGCCCTCTTTGGACATCTTTATCGGAAATTTTGCTCCTTTCCTTTCGGGAATGCACGTTGAACTAGAGAATTAATTTGTCCCCAGACTGGTACTATTAATTCCCTCTTGTCTCTGAACAAGATAACTACCGTATTTGACGATAGAGACTTTCATGTTACCCAGCATGTTAACCAATTATTTAGATACAACTGTGTCAAAGTCCAATTTTAATTTTGA
The DNA here is from genome assembly GCF_043250625.1 of Sebastes fasciatus. Lineage (NCBI taxonomy): Eukaryota > Metazoa > Chordata > Actinopteri > Perciformes > Sebastidae > Sebastes > Sebastes fasciatus. Next base: position 9,341,446 of record NC_133803.1, read on the forward strand.
TGTCCTATCCTGTTAACGGGGTGTGGAAGAGTCTTTATGGCACTACTATCTGAACCCCTCCTGCTCTCTTCGCTATAGGCTTTGCACAAAAAAAGTAACTGAAGGAACTGAACCACTGCATGTTGTTTCAATTACGTGTCTCCGTGTGTGAAACTCTGCTGATTGTTTTTAATACTGAAATGAAATGTTTTCTAAAATGTCTGGTTATCTTTAAAAACAGCCTAGTTTTACGATTTGAAAGCCTCGTGGCTTTAATAGGCTCCCACAGTTGCATCAGAGGAACACTGTCAGTCTGCAGAGTCAAGCAGATTGGGTGGGATTTTGATGTGGGGTATACATAATGTACAGAATGAGTTTCACACTATTTTTATAACTGTGAGACATGATGTTTCCAAGAATGTCCGTGTCTTTTTTTCCTAGTCTCTCTTCTCACTTTCGGTAACATGCTTGTCTAACGGCACCTTCTAGACGTGTAGGGCCGTATGATATGGGGGGCAGGATATGTGATCTGCCCAGCAGGCAGACCTGTGGTCGTTTCTGTGGGAGTAATGGAATTCCGTGGTCTGTCCCAGTACTGATGGAATTTCAAAAGCAGTCAGGCATGGTTCATATAACTCACATAAATAGACCACATCGGTCATGATTTAGAAGGTGGTTGGGAGAGGAATGTCAACTTCAGTACTCTGAGTTGTTTTCACTGGCAGCACAAGTCAGAGAGAGGCCTCTCTAACCCAGGTGTGTTTGTGTATGTTTACTACAGCAGGCCTACCTGTTACACTCAATAATCTGCTGTGTGTGTGTGTGTGTTTCAGGTGACCTGTCCCCGGTGCAGATGTCCCCGGTCCTCCAATCCCAGTTTATTCCCTTGGCAGAGGTGTTGTGTTCAGTCATCTCAGATATGAACTCTTCTCAAATCACCGTCAACCAGGAAGCACTTATCAATTACATGAGCAAAGCCCACCCAGGTAATCCATAAACTGTTGCCTCAGCTTGCTTGTTAAAGGGATGGTTCGACACTTTGGTAAACGTGCTGTTTGGGTTTTCCCTCTTATATCTGTCGGTTAAAGGTACAGTGTGTAGGATTTTGCGGCATCTAGTTGCAGATTGCAACCGACTGAGTACCCCTCTGCTCACTCCTCCCTTTCCAAGACCGCGGTAACGTGAGCCGCCGAGTGCAAATCTGTGCTGTTCACCTTACTCAGAGGTCATCCTTGCCATAATAAAACAAGTTTAGGCGCAACGGTACCACGGTTTTGCACTCTGTGGCTCAAGTTACCGCAGTTTCACAAGCGTGTCAGAGAACTACGGTGGCCTTCAGGTAAAAACGCAAAAGGCTCTCTCTAGAGCCAGTGTTTTGCTTTGTCTGTTCTGGGCTACTGTAGAAACATGACAGAGCAACATGGTGGACTCCGTGAAGAGGACCTGCTCCCTATATAGATATGAAGGGCTCATTCTAAGCTAATGAAAACACAATAATTCTTAGTTTCAGGTGATTATAAACTAATGAAAACCTAGTTATGAATATTATATTCCATTTCTGCAAATAAATCCCTAGAAATGTTACACACTGCAGGCTACCTTTAAATATGAAATGCTACCGCCATCCGCCGGTTAGCTTAGCAAAATGACTGGAAACAGGGGTAAACAGTTAGCATGGCTCTGTCTGAAGGACACAAAATCGGCCTACTAGCACTAAGTGTTAAAACAAACACATATCTTGTTTGTTTAATCTGCATAAAAACCAAAGTGTAAAATTTACAAGTTTTTCTATTTCTTGAATCCTGCACAATATAACCCCCTGTAAAACTGCAACTTCTCCTTTTTTACACCTCATTTTTGCTTGTAATAAAAAAGCAAGCAAGATATATTGTGTTAATTAGTGACCTTAGAGTTGCTTGTTGGATTTTGTTATCATAGGACATAGCTAGGCTATCTGTTTCTCCCTGTTTCCAGGCTTTGTGTTAAGCTAAGCTAAAAAGCTTCTGGCTGTAGCTTCATATTTAACGGATAGACGTGAAAGTTGTATCAATCTTCTTATCTAACTCTGTCAGAAAGCGAATAAACAAATTTTCCAAAATGTCAAACTTTTACTTTATCGGATGTACACTTTCAACCTAGACACAATTTGTCCTCTTGCTTCTCTTTTGTCCTTAACACTCTTTTCTCTTTCTATATCTCAGGGATAACCATCCCCACTCAGGACATCCTCTACAATGCTTTAGGGACTCTGATCAAGGAGCGCAAAATTTACCATACAGGTGAGGGCTACTTCATCGTCACGCCTCAGACCTATTTCATCACCAACACCATGGTCCGAGAGAAGAACTGGTGGCCGTCCGGTTCAGCAGACGACCCTCCCTCGCCTCCTCCCATTACTTACCTATTGAGCAACGATGCCTGTGTTGAGAGCACTCAAACGCTGCCAGTGGCGCACTGCAAGTCTTGCAGCTGCTTCAGCCCTCCCAAAACGTCCACTAATATCGCCTCCACTACTGTGACAGCCACCGTCCCTCCCTCCACTGTCCCAGACCAGCATTCTGTCTCTTTTTCCATAAGTGAATGTACAGGCAAGAGCTTAAAGTGGCCACGACCGTTAGATCATAAACCCACAGTGCAGCATCAGTCCACCTCCACAGCGGCAGATTGTCAGGCAAGTGAGATCAGCAAAACCACAGCAACTACTAACGCCACTGGCCGCAAAGAAAAAGACATCAAACCGGGGAGAAAGTTCGGTCTCAGTTTGTTCCGGAGGAATGGAGGTAAAAAAGAGAAGCCAAAGAAGGAATATGCATCCTTTTCAGCCCAGTTCCCTCCGGAGGAGTGGCCAGTAAGAGACGAGGAGGACCTGAACAACTTACCCCGTGACCTGGAGCATGCCATCATCAGACGCATCAACCCTGAACTGACTGTGGACAACTTGACGCGACACACTGTCTTAATGAAGAAAATGGAGGAGAGAAGGGAGAGGGGGGTAGACAGAGTGTTGGACAGGGGTCTGGATAAAGACGACAAGGGAGTAGACAAGGGGATGTCTACTGAGATCCTAGCATTCTCAAAACCCAGACATCATCACTCCTCTAAGGCAGGGAAAAGATCTGCTCAGAAGGCCTCTCGCAGCAAGAGGAGGGCCCATTCCTCCAGAGAGAAGCAGAAGGAAAAGGAGAAGGTTAAGAGTAAGGCTCCCATATGTGCAGATGATTGTCCAGAGGGGGAGGATTTGATCCCCGCTCGGCTCAGAGTGGAAATCCCTGTTAATGAACCAGATCAAGTGGAAGAAGGTGGAGCCGTTGAGGGGAAATCTCTTTATAAGAAACGCATTGAAAACCCTTTCCAGAGTCATCCAATCAAAGAAGCTGAGCCCGTTATTCCTGCCACCATCGACAAAGAGCATAGAAGACGAGAGGTGAAAGAGGGCAAGGTTTCGGGGCCAGGGAGGAAGGATCGAACGAGTCACCGCTCCAAATCGTGGGACCCCCATCGGGCCAAAGCGATCGCAGCAGATGGCGAGCATGCAGGGAAATCCCCTACATCTGAGGACAGGTATAACTGTGTCCATGAGAGGGACGTTACTGCTGATCATCTGCTCCAAGCAGACATAAATATCAATAGAGAGCTGCCACCGGACTACAGCTCAGCCTACCCACAGAGCAGTACGCTCCGGATAGACGACAAGGTCCGACATCAGAGGGAGGGAAAGGAGAGCTGGGAGAGAGAAGGCAAAAATGGGCATTTTCAGGAGGCAGAATACAACGGTGTACCAGACCACAGCCAAACTATAGATGACAGCCTCTCTAACATCCAACAATACTCCAATACAAATGCCATTCTCCCTACCCATCCCTATGAGCCTGTCGTAAACCACTCATACGACCCGACTCTGCCCTGGACCAAGCCCTCTTTACAGCAGAAACACTCCCTCAGACTCTCCAACCCAGAAAGGGATGATATTCCCGAGCTCTCTTCACACCAGCAGGCCTGTGAAACTACAGCCACCCAGGAACAACGAGAGATAAGGCCCGTCACTATCAGTAATAGAGAGCAAAGGACCATGAGCCAGGGAGAAAGGCCAGAACTGATTGCTGACAGTACAATAACAGACACTGGTGGCTTTATAGAAGATGACTACAGGCTCTATCAGAGAGTGGAGCACCAGGAGGATGAGGATGCCTGCAGCTCCTTGTGTCTGAATGAGGAGGAGATTACTGATGCTGCAAATGCGTACCGAACAGGGGTAGCGGACTACCATAGCCACCAGTTGATTTACCGTAACCATGAATCTGATTTGCAATATCAGGGACCCCACCGTCACTATTATAATTCCAACTTTCACCAACCACAAGTCGCCTCGATACAAGATTCAAGGGACAGCACTTTCAAAGATCTCATTCCCCCGGCAACCCAGCGGGAAGCTTCCCTCAGCCCCACCAGACCTGGAGAGACCAGCTGGAGACTCCATCATCGCCATCAGAGGACTCGATCACCAAGGGCCCAAAGTGAATCCAGCCCCAGACAAGGCTTATCGATCCAGGGGGAGAGACAACACCTTGATTTGGATTGTCCCGAACCATCAGAGGTTGCAGAGTTGCACAGTAGCATCTTTGACTACTGCCAGACCAGTGAGGTAGAGTCAGACACGGAGACGGTCCGTAAGTCAGCCGATGAGGGCGACGGTGAATCTGCTCACTGGGCCGCCGAGGTGGAGGAAGTGCGGGAGGATGAGTTCCATGAGACGGGTGTTCCTCAGACCCGAAGAGCTGTTCTGAGCATGCCCAGTGGAGCCAGAGGGGCAACGATTGGGGAAGCGTTGGAAATGGGAGAGAACCAGAGCATCACAGGAGACAGTGGTATAGATTCTCCTCGGTGAGTGCCTCTCTTTATAGTTGTTTATATAAGCTGTAATAAGATACTGTGATATCGTGTTTCCATTTCATTATAGCTTACTTTTAGACCAGGGGTATCTTTTCAAAGCCATTGAACTTACTGAAAGTTAGACAGCTAACACAGACGGACACTGATGAAAAGGTTTTATGAAGAGAATAAAGGTCCTAATCCCTTAGCCCAGATACACATTCTCTTCAGGCCAGTGTTTTTACTAGTTTTCACGCCTTAGGCTCATGTCTTATATCCAACTGTGAGCCCACACTAGACCCTATCCCACTACATTCTGGAGGAGCTTTAAGGCCCAGACACACCAACCCGACATCACAGAAAGAGTGGCAATGAAGGCCACCAGTTGCGTAGCCTCACGTCACAGCCGACGGCCAACTACCACGTACGTTTTGCGCCTGCGCAAGATGAAATAGCTCATCACCAGCAGGTCGCGGTAGTCTGTATTTGTCATCCAAAAAGAATATCCGGAAGACCGAGGACTGCAGATATACAAGCCGTTGTTATGATATGTACTTAAATCAAAGCTGCGTTTGCCGACCATTTTCACACCACTCTCACTCACTAATTAGCTTCATTCCAGATGGCCATGTTGTAGTGAAAATATCCGTATATTGGAATGATTAGATGAGATGAAGATGAAAAATGAGAAGAGCCTTCTGTGTTTTACCTCTTGACTTTACTCGTTGGCTTGCTTTCCTCACATCCGTTTCTCTTCTCGTATGCTGATTTGTTTAAGCTGAACCGCCAATTACAGTGATTTTTCTCACCGACGGGCACCAACACTTAAAAAACTCCAACACGGGCAGACTAGAGCCAACGATGCGGGACACACTGAAAAAACTAGGCTGACGGACGCTCACCAACGGCCCCAAACTGTCCGACGGCTTGGTGTGTCAGGGCCTTTAGAGACAGGCAAAATAAACACTGTACTGAGGTTAGTTAACCTCTGGGTTACATATCTGCGGTTGGCCTTACTCCCAATTTGTGTTTTTTCCTTTAAAGTAAGCTGAACAAACACCTTGTGACCAATTCTAGCATCCAGTATTTGGACAGGAGGGAGTCATTTTGATAATTACGTGTAATTGCTGTGCAGCACTTAAATGCTCATGTTATAATCAAAGAGGAAGAAAAGACTTCTTTTCTGACATTGAACTCGCTGTGCACCCCGATATGTGGGTGGACATGAGGTGCATGAACACGTCACCTTGTTCAGATGGCATATTTATAGAAGATATCAACCTCATAACCCCCCTTTTTCCCCCCCTACAGGACCCGTGTCAGTCTGGCCTCCAGCAACACTGTCATCCTGGAGGGTCTCAAGAGAAGAGGCTTTTTACAAAACTTGGAGAAACTGCATTCAAAGAGCAGCGCCATTCGGCCACAGAGCTCACTGCTGCAGCTAACTCCTGTCATGAACGTATAGCAGGCCGGAGTCTGCCGAAGCTTTGTGTGGGAGCTGACAGATCTCTTCTCGTAGCTCAATATGAAAAGGCCAAAACTATGTGACTCTCCAGTTCTATGCAACTGCTACGTCAGAAACATATCCAATAAGGGAGGTTTGCACTTCGTTGCCTACCTCCACATTAAAACAGGGGCCTGTGTACAGATGTACAGTATATATATATTTCTTTTTGTAAATATTTGAAAGGTAATATGCTGTGATTCCATTCACAGACTACTTTGTACTGTATATGTGCCATTAAATGCATGGTGTATTGACAGCATTTTTTGTGATATAAATGTACAGTTTTCCTTCTCTACATTAGCTAAAATGTTCATAGCAGCAATAACATCTCCTAGCGTTTCCTTTTTTTCTCAAAATGTAGCATTTACCACAAATAAAACTGTATACGTATGTCAACCAAGGTTTTCTTTCTTGTCATATTATTGCTTCCTATAAAACATTTACCACCAAAACAAGATGAGGAAAAAAATATGAAATATAAAATTAATAAAACACATGCAGATAGACACAACACAAGCAAATGAAGAAACAATTTCACCAATTTGAGACACATGCACAGATTTAGAAAAAGCGCTGCAAGAAGCTCACAACACACTGTAATCTGTTTCCAGGACGTCTTATGAGGTCATTGAAGTCAGCTATCCATCAGTGGTGTTGGACAATCACCTAAAATGTACGTTTTTTTTGGCTTATTTTAACATTGTGATCACATGATTCAGATATGATTGCAGATATCTGCTGTTAACCTTGAGGTGGGTAGTAACGAGTTACATTTACTCCGTTACATGTACTCAAGTAACTTTTTTGAGTAAATTGTACTTGTCAGAGTAGTTTTAATGCAGCATACTTTTTACTCTTACTTGAGTAGATTTTTTGAGAAAAAAAAATTACTTTTATTCCTACATTTGGATACATTCATCACACTACTTTTATTTATTTATTATTTTATGCATTCATGATCCGTTAAAGCGTAGTATTGGAGCAAATCTGAATTAAAAAAAAACATTTTTATAAAACGGTCACTATATCCTGACAGTAGTGCATGCGACAGGTAATCTGAAAAAAAAAATCATGTGTCTCTTAGTTCTCCGGTGCTCCTAATGGCATCTACAAGATTTCACAGACCGGAGGGAAAACAACCAATCAGAGCCCAGCTGGAGCCTGCCGTCTCTGAGCAGCTGTCAATAACTCACAAACTCCGATCAAACGGTCAAACTAGGCAGCGCTGATCAAATATGAATCAATATTCTGTTACTGTAATGACTATTTCTCAGATAAAATGTTTTCAGAAAAATCTTGTAGTGTACTGTTTAGCTGTATAATGACAAAGTTTGTTACCTGGCAGCCATGTTGAGATCTGTTGAGGAAATACCAAGCACCGCCCACCAGCCGGAGAACCGCCAATAGGATCGCTGAACAGGAACGCTCTCTCTGTGAAATGACCTGTGATTGGTCAAAGTCTCCCGTCACAGGCTACATTTTCTAAAGCCTGAAAACAGAGCCATGAGGAGGTGCAGAAGTCTAGTTTTCTCTCAGAACACTTGAATTACAATATGCTGAAAGGTTATTATAGAATATTTTCCCACTGAAATATTGTGCCTACTGCAGCTTTAAGAGGCAGGTGGTCAGCTGGTCCCAGGTCTGCTGGCTCTCTGTTATCCTCCCGCAGCCACGCCTCCACATGAGCCGCTCAAAGCAGCATGACTGAAGCTACAGCTACAGGAGTAACGTTACACGGTATGGCCTTCAAATAGCGCTCACAGCTACTGTTCACAGACCAGTCAACAGCGCAGAGCAGCGGGCTCTCCGGTCTGAAGTCTGTGGGCTCAGAGAACCGAGCCGACACCCTGACAGAGAGCAGTAAGTGTGTCTGTCTGTTGTGTTCATGCTAACAAGTTTAATAACACATACACACAGTATATATCATGCTTCAAAACCATTACAAATGTTTACTGTCATTATGTATTTCATGCAGTGTGTATTAAACTAGTCATGCTCATTAGCCTGATGAAGAGGAGAGACAAAATGATGCACACATATAAAAACAAGACAAACTGCTTTTATTTCATGTGGACATGAATGTTTCAAACACAGATTCAGGTCAAAATGAAGACGTGAACACACCTGTATTTAATAAGCAATTATTATTATTTCTTTTTTTATTTAACCTTTATTTAAAGGGACTGTTAGTAAGAATCAGAAGTGCTTGTTAACAGCGACACCTGTGGCCGTTAAGTCAACGAAAGTCAGCATCGGGCTCGCTCTTGCTCGCTCTACATAGACATGAACGAGCATCGCTCAAAACAGTGAGGCGACACACATCAACTAAAACCACAATATCACTCTTTATTTCAGCTGCTTGGCAGTAATGTTAGCTGACCAGACGAAGGTCTCTCCATGAATCACTGCTGATCCTAGTGTTGGCTTTTCCTGCTTCAGCCTCCGGGGCTGAAGCAGGAAGAGAAACATTATCATCTCCGACCGCGGTCGGAGGGAGACACTGGCACCCAGTCAGAGACGATAACATTTCTTGCTGCGGAGCCCCGTCACTTCACAAGACACAGGAAACCTCTGTTGGTCTGGAGGAGCTACAGCATTTATTTCTGCACAAACGTCCACTAGATATTCTCAGAGCTAAACTAACTCTTCTGCAGTGTGGAGTGTGCGAGCATGCACGTCTAGAGGAGGAGCGAGAACGAGCGCGGTGTGTGAGTGAAGGCAGGCAGGCAGCGGAGCAGCAGAGACTCCGGTCCTGGAGACCAAAGCTACGGTCTCCTCCGCGTACTACAACTGCCGCCAACACTGTTTTGCAAGACGGGCTTCACTAGATATAACTTTGAGGTTTTGGTGCTTCTGTGTAGTTTGTGTTGGAGTCTGATGGTACGTGTCCACAGGGAGTCTGAACAGTGTAGCCACACGCGAGCGTGCATATGTGAGCGTGCATGGGAAACCGACCCGGTAGATTTATACGTGTAAAAAGTTACAAACAGTCCCTTTAACCTGGTTAGTCCCATTGAGATCAAGATCCTCTTTTCCAAGGGAGACCTGGCCAAGATGGTCAGCAGCAAAAACACGAAGTTGCAGACACATTGACCCAAATAGAGATAAAATACAATTCATAAACACTAAAAGCACTAAAATTTGCATTAAAAGAGAACTATCTAAAGACAAATGGGGGGACAAAAGGAACTTTTCTGGGAGTCAGCTGTACAACAAGGGGGCTAAAAACATTGTCATGCCATAGAGTCTGCTTCTAAAGCCTTCATTTTAGATTTAAACATATTTAATGATACCAGCTCCTTGATTTTTAGGTCATTTTAGAGCAAATTCCAGGCTGAGGGTGCAGAATATGCAAAAGCCCTTTACCCAATTTTTGGGACAGAGAGCACAAAGAAGTCCTGTGAACTCAGTGAATACTGTCCACAATTTTTTTACGTAATAAAAACACTTAAGTAGTGTGGGAGCAGACCCAGAATCACCTTATATATAAGGATGTACCAATGGGAGAGCCTACGGGTTGTCAGTGCAGGCCATCCCACCCGAGAGTACAACTCACAGTGGTGAGTCAGAGCTTTACAATTTGTGATGAACCTTAAGGATGCATGGTGAGCTACATCAAGCATATGAAGGCACTGATGAATTAATGATGAAACATCACAGTATTATCTCCTAATTGGCCTAAATGAGTCATCTGATGGAGACATTTTCAGAAAGACACTGATCTAGCCACTTCTCTAATCATGTTGTCTGTCATGTGATTGGAGAGACCTAGATGTGATCTGTAGCTGTCTGTGATGGGAACTGGGAATCAGGACGTCTCTCCTGAAGTGATCAAAGTTTAAAGACACTGTAACATGTTGACAACACTACTATGTACATGCAGGGGAGACCAGGGAACAGGGAATGAAATGAGCACCTGCCACCTGCCAAATGCAGGGTAAATGTTGGCTATGGCAGGTAAAACATTTCAGGTCACCTGCCACCATCCTTATACTAGGAACTATTCTTTTTTAAAAGCAATTCCTAGATTAAAAATAGTCAGGGATTAAGGTTACATGATCCATATTTCTACTGTCTGTTACCACTGACTCAGTGTTTACTAGGGGTGGAAGAAAATATCGAAAATATTGAGTATTGCAATACATTGCCATTCGATTCTCAAAAACCTTGTATTGATTTCTAATTAATAGTTTATATGCAAAGATGAATTCAGTCAATACTTTATTTTATTTGCAAAGATATGTGTCTTCTGTGATAAATGCAAAGGCAGATCCCACTGTTCTGATTGCATAAAAAAAGTTAAAAAAAAATCAAATAAATTAACTCAGATTGTATACATATGGTGGTGTGTTCATTATGCTATGACAGTTTTCCTAAAATTAGATTTTAAAAAATCCCAATATATCGGCTTGCTTACAGTATCGCAATATATTGAATCGTAATCCCTGTATCATGATACGTATTGTATTACCAGATTCCTGCCAATACACAGTACTAGTGTTACATTTCTAAAGTGTTCTACGTAGATTTCAGAAGTGGCAGACAAAATAATTGTGTGGCTAGTAGAAATGTTCAGTGACCTAAAAAACGTAATTTTAGACCCTGCCAGGAAAATGTTCACACTTTTTGTGATTTTCCCGATAAATCAAAAAACACTGGAATAGCCAATTTGTTATATTATATAATTAAATGTGTCAACTCCTAAAACAATATATTTAAGTGGTTTTATGAAATATGTACAGGTTGCAAGAATTGATTTTTAGAACAGTCACTCCACTGTTACAACCGTCCCTGTACTGGGATGGTTGTAACGTGTCTCAAATATACATGGATAGCTTGGCAGTCCACATCTTGATGGACTCATTTCGAGTCACAGTTGTGTAAAGTGTAAAGGTCTCTTCCATCTGTGCAGTCCAGTGGTGTACTGGTAGTCTGCGGTGGCCCAGTGTACCACAAAAAATCCATAAAGTTTTTACCGGCCCTGTCTGTCTCTATACCGGCTAACTTATAACATACTTATAATGTAAGTACTTGGTTCAGGGACGGTGGTAACATGGAGTTACAACTGTTCCTGTATCACCAGCCATGGTTGACTGACTACTGACTGCTAGGTAGACACATCTCAGTCATTTCTATTTTTAGCTTACAAAACGGTGATTCTAATAATATGTTTTTGGATTCTTAGACATTTGATTTCAGTACAATATCCAAAAAGTAGTTTCAAATGTGGCTCCTGTTTTTTTGGAAGCAAGAAGACAATCTAACTGAGCATGTGCAGAGCGAGTCTAATCACTCTATCTTGTTTCTGACGGGAGGAATTGAAGGTGTTACAGCTGTCCCTGGTCTCCCCCACACGATTTGCTGATTTATTAGCTGAATCATAATATAATATAGGAGACAGCAAGCAAAGAATGTAATTTAAAAAAAACAAACTTTACTTATTAATATAATATCTTGTGATCACACTTGAGAGATACAGACTGGGAATATTGTCTGGTGTTTATGTGGCAGGTTATCTAATCAGGAGATGATGATTTGTCATTTCATCACAAATAAATACAGGTGTTATGTTCACTTCTTGAACTTTACCTGAGAAAGACCATCCGTGGTTTAAATTATTCCAGTCATCCACATCAAATAAAAAACATTATTTTATTCAAGTTTCTAGCTACTGAAGTATTTTTTTCAGTAAATACGTTTGTACTCTTCCTCAAGTAGTTATTTTGATGACTACTTTTACTTCTGAGTACTTGTTTAAGTAACAGTACATATACTTGAGTAGTTCTGGCTACTCTATCACCTCTGACCTAGTGATAGCCTTTTGCTTATTATTATAATATCTGAATGTTGCACATGTGTTGTTAAATTGCTGGTGTTACTTCATTTGCATGTGTTTTCTTAATTTGCAGTGTGTTGAGTTCTCAGGGCCACCACCCACCGTAGATGTATTATCAATATAGTTAATGTCAACTTCAGAAAGCAATATTGTTGTTGGCTCAATGCTTTTATCCAATTGTTCAAATGAACATGTTTTAAGTTGATTTATTTATATCACTTAATATAACTGCCAGATTTTGTTTAAATATATGTATTTGTAAAGCTTACCCAGTTCAGTAACTGTTATCCGTTGGTGAGAGATCCCTGTACATTTTCATCATGTTTAAGTGCTATCTCTAGTGTAAATAGCAGTGATGTAAACCAGACATCATTCTGCACCCAGAGGGCTGATAAGCTTTTATTACTTCTGAAGCTTACAGTGATGGAGAATCCCAACCTGGTGTGTCTACCTCGCTGAAGTCTGACCTCCAGCTGTGAAGGAATGTAAACCAGTGTATATGTGAGTGTGGGAAGGTGGGTAGTTTCCTGACATGTTGTTTTTACGCAGTTCACAGGCCATTCCCAAGAGCTTTCCCCACATAGATCAAATTATACCTTACTCGGCTGCTCCGTCTGGTTCAGTATTGGTGAGATTCCAGTTTAAAACTTTAGGAAGGATAAGAATCCTATAAAAATGTATATAAAACACTCGAGCAGTAACGCCTTCTCCACATTTGGAGTTAAGTTTCCCCATTGAATTGATGTAATTGGTGATGGGTCTTTCAAAAGATTTGAGATGGTAGAGTGACACCATGTGGATACATTGAGGAAGTGCACTGATAAGTAATGTGTTTCATTGCTTAGTCAGTCAAAAATGACTTTATGGTAGAAAGTAAACTAGCACAGTATCTCACGTTGTGTCACCATTGTGCACCAGATGTGTGCTATTCATTTTGCAGTAATTATCCTAATGACTTATTTAGCTGAGTTGTGAATGCTTCTATTTCAAAATCATACTCCAATGATTAAACACCACGAGAGAGTCAACAACCTTTATTTATCCATATATGTGCCACTCAGAAATTGGGAAGAGGTGTTACAGGATTTGCCCTTAAGAGAAGCCTATATGGATCATTTACAATTTTTTTCTCTCTACAATGAGGCCATTGACAAAAATGAAGGGGGAAAAAAATAAAGACAATATGGTCGTAACAGTGTAAACACATGGTAATATACATGAAAGCAAAAAAGCAATAGGTATCAGTGACAACAAATTAAAATGCAGGGTAAGTTAGTATGAATAAGAAAAGACTCCTGAAAAACCTGAAAACTTTTTTTCAAACAGCTCAGCATACATTTCTACATAGCATGCAATAAGGCACCTATCTAACACAAGGAAGAAACCTATGCTACAGTTTGAAGCACAATTGTTATCCAAAAAAAAGGAAAAGAAAAAGAAAATATTGCTCACCGTAATGTTTACTCCCATAAAAACTGTATATCTCATTCCCTTTCATATAACCCAAGCCATATCTAAAAAAATACATCAGTTTGTAAAAGATATTTTACACAGAACAGTAAATAGAGCGCAATCCATTGGAATTCGGAAAAATCTTTTAAGTCTTGTAAAAGTTTTCTTGTGTAGTCTTTTAGTATACACACCGTATTTTAGATCAAATCGTGATAGTTTGCAGACCAACGTGAGTAAGAGTTACCTATATTCTATACACAGGTAATTTAGTCTCCAAAGCAATAAACAAAGTGTGATGTTGCATTTTGTGTACATTTGGTGCAAGGGATACAGAAGAGACTGCACAGTAAATAATTAGGACACAGGTCATGTTGTAATATGCTACCCAGTAGGTTTTTATTTTCTATTATGCACTTCCTAATGGCTAAATTGCATGTCGTAATAGAATCAGGGTGTCAGCCAGTATTGCTCTCTGTACAGTCGATGCAGCAGTGCTGCTAACCCATCGTGGACATACAAGAAAACAACCTTATAAATATACAAGACGGCTCAAGTCTGATGGAGCCTGAAATTCAAGAACAAGCCGCATGAGAACATCTGCAACATGTTTATCTCCAACACTTAAAACAAATTTAAGTCATAAAAGAAAAAAGAAAAAAGAAAAAAAGAGGTGGAGACAAAGTGGATCAAAGTGGACCTTACTATCAAAAATGTAATCTTTTGGAACAGCACACTAGTCACCTATACATATATAAAAGAAAATCATTAAGTATTTACATTGGATTTCTGATGTTTGCTTCACATGGGTTATGTTGGTGAAAAAGAACCAAGTATTTAAATCGAGACAACAAGTTCTTGTTCACAAATTGTGTTGGTAGCCTTGGATAAAGTTGCAGCTGAAAAGCGCATGTGCCAACCTGAAGGTACATAAACTCGATTCTTCTATCAAAAAGACTAACCAGAGGGCGAAGCATATTTTCCCCAGGCAACATTTTTTTTAGATCACCAAATCACATTTGTTTTTTTTTTATTTAAAAGTGTTCGAAAGAGGTCCTGGAGCAAGTGAAGCACAATCACGAACAAGAATAGAGGCTCCTTCCCAATCTGTTATTATACCCTCTTCATACTGAGCACAAAGTCCCGGGTTCAGCTCTGAATTATAGGTTACACGGTCCTTTCTCCTTTTGAAGACTTGTGTGTTACTGTCCATTCATTTTCAACTGCTCTTCAACGTAGCAATGTGCTGACCTGACCACTTATCTATAGAAGTTGGCCTGATGTTTCCTCTGGCGTGGTGATGTTAATGATGGGACCATTGGTAGAACAGAAACGGGGGGGAGCAGGTGTGTTTTTCGCTTGCATGGGACAGCATGTGAGGGTGGGAAAAGGGGGCTCACTGGTCTACATGGATCCTATGATGTCTGGAGAGGGAAGATGAATGGTTAAAGCCTTTTCCACACTGGGAGCACCTGTATGGTTTTTCAACGGACAGGATGCGCTGTTTTGCGAAGGCGTTGTTAGGGAATCCCTTCGGTGAGGGGGTGGTGGTGTACTCCTCCGGTGGCGTCTCCGGGGGCTCTGGCTGCTGCTGCTGTTGTTGTTTATTCTCCAAGTGAACTCTCTGATGCCTGGCAAGGGAGGAGGAGTGATTGAATCTTTTGCCACAGTGAGCGCAGGTGTAACTCTTTCCCTCTGAGTGGACTCTTTGGTGCCGGGACAGGGAAGAGGAATGATTGAAGCCCTTATCACAGTGGTGGCACATGTAGGGCTTGTCTCCCTCCTGGCTCACCCTCTGCTTCGGGGGAGTCCCGTAGGACAAGGTTTTCCCAGGCTGAGGTGGAGAAAACACTGGATTCTGCAGATGGGTCTTGTGGTGGCGCGAGAGAGAAGAGGAGTGATTGAAGCCTTTGTTGCAATGTCTGCAGGTGTAGGGCTTCCCTCCGGCATGGACTTGCTGGTGCTTCTTCAGATGGCGTTTGCGGACAAAACTCTTCCGGCACATGTTGCATTTGTACGGCTTCTCGCCCGAGTGGATCCTCTGGTGCTCTCTGAGTGTGGCAGCGGCCGCAAAGCACTTTCCACATTGTGCGCATCGGTGGGGTTTGTCGCCGACCACGACTGCAGCATGAGTCTTCTGGTGCTGCTTCAGGTTGGAAGTTGTGGCGAAGCCTTTGCCACACTGGCCACAGGTATGTGGCTTCTCACGTGCATGGACCTCCTGATGCTTTTTCAGATGCCTTCTGCGGACAAAGCTCTTCCTACACTGGGTGCACTTGTAGGGCTTGTCCTCGGAATGCATCTTCATGTGTTCTCTCAGGGTGATCGCAGCTGCAAAGCTCTTACCGCACTCTGAGCATCTGTGGGGCTTGTCTGGCAAATGAATCATCTGATGCGACTTGAGGCTGAAGGCATCAATAACATCTTTGCCCATAATCTCAACTCCAGGGGGAACGTAGGGCTTTTCTTTCATGTGAATCTTCATGTGCTGTTTGAGGCTGGCCTCCACAGCAAAGCTCTCTCCACAGTGGACACAGATATAAGGGTTGAGGTCCTTATGGATCTCAAAGTGTTGGTGAAGATCAGCTATGCTGCCAAAAATCTCCCCGCACTCGTTGCACTGCAGGCCGTGGGCTTCATGTATGATTACACCATTCTCAGACTCCACTGTCAACTCCCCACCATGGTCAGACTCCACTTTCACCACATGCTCGCCGTCCCCCTTAAGCAGCACCTCTCCCAGCAGAGTCTCGGTTCCCGTCGTCTTGATTTCTGCACCTGTGAAACAGTGCATCTCACCACCTTCCACCTTAATGTAATCATGGTCTGTCTCGGCTACAATTGCATCCACACAGGCTACGGCTTCGAGCTCTGTCCCCAGTTCCTGGATCTTTAAGTCTGAGCCATGGATCTCCAGCTCTAATCCACGCTTTTCTTCTGTCATGATCTCAGTTTCTGCTCCATAGTGAAGGTCGACATGGCTGTGGGCTATGACACACTCCGACCCAAGCGTGTCAAGGCCGGGTGTGTCACATTCAGTCTCTGACTCGGCCATGAGAACACACTCCAACCCCACGACCTCCGTTTTCTTGCCGGGCGGGTGACACAAAAGGGAATTGGGGGATATAGATCGTTGTTTTGGTGCCGCGCTGGTGCTCTAGTCAGTGAGCAGACCTGCAAAAGAGAAAAAATAAATTACTGCATTGCCTTCATTTACTAGTCCACTTATGTCTATACCTGTCATAGTCTCCCACTATTTGCAAAGCTATTCCTGAAAATTGATTTGCTCAAATGTTTTTCAGCAAGTGAGAGAAAGTGACATTTTCATGAGTATGCCTATGTTGTGTCTACGCACGGGTAAGCGACACATCTGCAATTAATATTACTACAATCACCACATACATATCTCAATATCCAAATATTACAAATCATTAGAAAAGTCCAAATCAAGTATTGTCACTGTTAATTGACAAAAACAATATTCTGAAAATAAAAAAAAGATCACTTAATTTCAAATTTAGGTTGAAATAATGACTGAAAACATCTGTGAGGATTCATAACACAATTATGGAATAGAAAACAAGAGATTATCTTTTTTTGCAGACAACATTAATAATCATAATCTGATCAGATATGAATTTAAAGTTATGTTTTTGCAACAGAAGTTCACCACCCACTCCCCTGGAGAAGGAGCCCTACCTGTCCAGATCAGACATGCACTACCATGGACAACACTAAATAGCACTTGATTAGTGGCAACAGCAAGGACAAGGTGGTGTGGTTGGTTAACATAATAGGTGATCACAAGTGTGACAAAGGGGAGCCCTTAATATTACAAGAGTGTAACTACTCTGTACTACTGTAGATATAGATAGAAACTTTATTGATGCCAAAGGAAATTCAAGTTTCAAGCATCACAGCTCCATAGTGCAAAACATGTTAGTAAAAAGGCAGTAAAAAAAGTTAGTAGTGCAAAGTACTGAGTACAAAAAATATATATATCAGATATAAAAATACAAGGAGATGAAAAAACTGTTAAAAGTGAATATAGTGCAGGGTAACAGCTGTGATACACGACTATTAAAAAAGTGAATATAGTGGAGAAGAGACTGTTAAAAATAAGTATAGTGCATTATTATCTGTCCTGCAGACCAGTATAGATGTACATCTATTGGCTTCTTGTTTATTTAAATAAACTCTCAGGTTTTGTTGCATTATTCTTAGAAAGCTTAATAAGGATGCACAGGCTCATGGTTGATGGTTGATGGTGGTGTGTTTGGTTAACACAATAGGGGATCACAAGTGTGACAAAGGGGAAGCCCTTAATGTTAGATGAGTGTAACTACTCTGTACTACTGTTTATCTATTGGCCTCTGTTTATGTGATCTAAACTCAGGTTTTGTTGCATTATTCTTAGAAAGCTTAATGAGGGATGCACAGGCTCATAGTTGATTAAATGCATTTTATCCATAACTGCACAAATCACATCTCATTAAAACTTGCTATTACTACTTAGCAAGCTAAGTGACCACTTTGCTAGCCAAGTTAGCAGCTCAAGACTAGCTTCACTTCACCAGCTAACACAAGTGATCAAATCAAAGTGGACCACATCGCCTCTGCAAGCCCCAACCTGACCGGCCTACTAATGTCCTTAATCCCCTCAGACCACTCTGCATTACTATCAAACACAACTTTAAATGAGTAAAGACATTTATATAAGCACTGCTTTGTTATTAAACTGAACTATTTGGTTGCTAGCCTCCAATAACAAGCTACAAATAGCCGTGTAGCCGCTAGTTAGCTGGCTGTGGTGTTGGCGGACTGGTTAACGACACATTGTGTTAGCTGCTAATGTGCTCGCTAACTTAGCTTCTTAGCAAACAAGCAACAAGCGAGTATAAACCTAGAACGCACTTTAACAAAACACCCAAATACTCACATTAAAACATCAATGGAAGTAGGTAAATTTGGCGGTTTTTATCACACACAAGTCGCGAGGCGGAAGCCGTCTCGAGCTGGAGAGTACTAACGGGCCATCTTGTTGCCACAGCAGCAGAGTTCCTCAGCTAGCAGGATTACATGCTCGCCTAAGATGGCTGCCGCTCAGCTAGTTAGCACGGTTAGCTTCCGCCCTTCATATATAACGCAGTGAATTACAGATTAGAGAGGAAGTAGGAATAGAAAACACCACAAAGCGTATCTATACATACCCAGAAGAGTGTAGAGGTGGTGTTAAACGCTCTATAACGCTAGTTGTAGGCTACAGTGAGTGTGTTAGCGGCTAAGAGCTCACACGGCGTCGCCTAGCAGCAGTGTGCTACTAGCTGTAACAAAGATGGCTAACGCACCGTGAGGGAGATGAAGCTGCGAGGAAAAGCCCGGGAAAGAGGCACCCTTTACTCACTCATTAAACCCCTACTAGACACCACATTAAGCCCCAGTAAAAAACCAGTAGAAGGACATTAAAGTGATGAGGTATGTAATGAAACTGAGTGTGATAACGTGCTGTGAACGTGGAGCCTCTCCTCGTCTTACTGCGGCAGCAACAGCCCGCTCACAGCGCCCTAATGGCGGCCTTAGCTGCTATCACCCAGCCAGCAGAGACGCTGGCTGTTAGCCTGCTGCTGAGCTACATTAGCCGGGGTAGCCGAAGCTAACGAGCCAGCTAGTCCAGTTCAGCTAGCACCAAGGCTACAGGCTGCTCTCTGCAGGTTTACCACCAGCCTGGAGGATTGTTACACACTGGAGAGGAAGCTTTTGGCTCTTTACCGCCCATCGGAGCATGTTGAAGTCTGGTTTCTCATGCAAAGAGTGAAGAAAGGCCGATGACTCTATAACAAGAAGTCTCTATAATAATAATAATAACCTGGATGAAGAGTTAAAGCTGGAATAGTTTATTATAGCAGTAACATTATGTAGTTGTCTGCTTTTACACCATATCAAGCAGTAGGAGTCCAGGCCTGTAGTTTTCCATCACAAAGTTCATCATAACTGGACACACTAAATAAACAACTTTGACTACCATAATAAATAACAATTACCATAATAAATAACAATAACATCCAGTCACTCAGAGCCTCCTCCTCTCTGCCTTCACGTTGCTGCTATTCATGACGGATTTAAAGTTGATTTAAACCATGAATAGTAGTATAGATCACTATAAATATGAAATATATAAATCATTACTTTGCATGCAACACCCACCTTATATGTCCTTTTGCTTTTTGATTGCTGAAGATAGAGAGAAGAAAAAAGCGATGGTTTATATGCTTCAAACTCAGCGTTGAGGAGGGCTTTGCAAGCTGTTTAGTGAGGCTCGTCAAACTGCTGTGTGTGTCTCTCTCTCTCTTTCTCTCTCGCTCTCTCGCTCTCTCTCTCTCTCGCTCTCCCTCTCTCTCTCTGTGTGTGTGTAGCTGGCGCCACAGCTCATCTGGCGCCAACGAAGGACTAGCGACGCACTTTAGCCGAAGCTATCAGTAGTCATTTCAATACAGCAGAGACCACTAGCGCCTCCTGCAGACCTGGAGACACACTGCAGCTCACACACACATGGTCTTAAAGGTCCCATATTATAACAAAAGTTAGATTTTCATGTTTTTTTTTATTATAAAGCAGGCTTAAGTCTTATAAAAATACTGTGAAAGTATCGAAACACTCAATCCACAGGGAAATACACACAGCCCGTATTCAGAAACTCTGCATTTGAAACAAGCTGTCAGGATTTCTGCCCATTTGTGATGTCATGAATAAACAATATTTAGAACCTTTACACAATTTTAAACGTAAACATCCTTATTGTGTCCCAGTTCATTCCTGGTTGCAGTGTATGTGAATGTCATCAGCGGACAGGAAGTACACATGGACCCAAGCTGTTGCCTAGCAACACAATTATGTTGCAATTCCGTCAAAATGCGCTAAAACGGAGCGTTTCAGATGGAGGGGTAAATACAGGCATATTCAGTATGAGGAAAATAAAGTCTTATTTATGTTTATTATATATATTATTTACGCATCAGAAATATATTTGTGAACCTTATTTTTTTTTTATATGTAGATTTATTTTTTTACATTTATATACAATGATAACTATTTTTGTGTGCAGTAAAAATATTTTTATTATATTATTATTATTATATTTGTGGAGAGAGTCATTTATATTTAATTTTAAAAATACCTTGTGAAACCTTATGTGTGCGTTCATTAATATTGAGACTGATCTGACTCCATATAATATGCAGTATTTGGTTCAATGGTGGAAGAAGTGCCCACTCTATTCTTTGACTTAAATTAGACATAGCAACAACACTGTGTAAAAAAATCCTGCATTCAAAATTGTACTGAAGTAAACGTATAAAAGTATTGGCGTCAAAATATACTTAAAATGCCAAGAGTAAAGTGCTCACCATGCAGAATGGTCCATTTCAGAAAAAAAATGTATATTATATTAGTCAATATGACTATAATTTGGCTACTGATGGATTCATGTACATTATTTTAGTGTTGGAGCTGGTATCATTGCATCAGTGATAATAATCATGTGATATGTGTACGTAATATTACTGTGAAACAAACCATTTCTAATGATAAGTACTCTTACTTTTGATAGGTCTATATTTAGCTGATAATACCACATTGATTTTACTTTGGACTTTTACACAGTGATATTACAACTTCAGTGAACGTTCTGAGTATTTCTTCTACCACATGGCAACTATTGTTGTTGCAGACAATTTTCTAAAGCATTTAGATTGGTATTTGTGTTTTCCAAGAGTTTACTTGTAGAAACACTTGCTTGAGACAAATAGTCTATCACAGTGCACGTGAAATTGCCACAATGATAGGACCTACACAGCCTAATGTATGGGGAAAATACCAAATGAAAACTATGGCAGCCAGGCCAAATCTGTGTGAAAATGCAGAGACATAGATTTATAAGACACAGGCACAAACTTGTGAAAGCATTTATTTTTGTATTTTTGTAGATGGATGTGTAGATAGATGTGTAGAACTAATCCCTCAAGACAAAGCAGTGCTCAAAGTACAGACTGGATCTATTATTATCACCAATTGATTGGTAGGAAATATGAGTATATGCACAATATTGCAAAGAGTGGGAGAGTCAAACTTTGGTGGATGATGTTCTAGATGCTACCCAGTTCTTTTGTATATAGTACAGTATATATATATATTGAGGGATAGATGCTACACAGAGGGGGTTTATATTTCCTGTAGTAATGAATTAGTCCCACAAGATGGAACTGTTTTCCCAATGCCAGTGTTTGATGAATGTCCTGATAGTATGTGCAGCACATATTGCATATTATGGAGTCAGATCAGTCTCAGCAGGGAATGAAATTAGCACCTGCCACCTGCCAAATAACAGGGTAAATGTTGGTTGTGGCAGGTGAAACTTTCAGGTCACCTGCCACCATGGCAGACAGGTTTTCCTTATATTAAGAAATATTATTTTTACAAAGCAATTCTAAAGCCTAAATTAAATATATGGTAACACTTCATTTTACAGGTCCACAAATGTCATGGTAATTAGGTGATGATTAGCAAGTAACCTATTTGAATTTTCTTTGGAAATACTGCCAAATTACTCCAATATTTACCTATAAATTCATAGAAAATTACTTAACAATAAACATTATTTAATAATTATATTCCGCTATTTCCAAATAGCTGGTAATTTATTTAATACATTTCCAGGGAAAGAATACAAAGTTAATTGATATGCTTTATTTCCATGTCTGCTGGTAAATAGATAATAATTAGCAAATAACTTCTTTGAAATTTCTTTAAAACCTCCCTGAATCATTACATCAGCTACCAGGTTACATTTGTGTAGACAATAAGTCACACAATGGTGAGATTTGTGCTGATCAGAAGTGTCTTTTATTAGTTTGGGTTTTGGAGGTAAATATTTGGTCAATATTGGGGTAATTTGGCAGTAATTTCAAAGAAATTTCAAATAGGTAACTTGCTAATTATCACCTAATTACCATGAAATTTGCAGACCTGTAAAATGAAGTGTTGCCAAATATAGTCATGCATTTATTATTGTATTTTTGTAGATGGATGTGTAGATACAGTAGATGTGTAGAACTAATCACTCAAGACAAAGCAGTGCTCAAAGTACAGACTGGATCTATTATTATCGCCAATTGATTGGTAGAAAATATGAGTATTTGCACAATATTGCAAAGAGTGGGAGAGTCAAACTTTGCTGGATGATGTTCTAGATGCTACCCAGTTCTTTTGTATATAGTACAGTATACATATTGAGGGATAGAGGCTATACAGAGGGGGTTTATATTTCTTGTGGTAATTAATTAGTCCCACAAGATGGTGCTGTTTTCCCAATGCCAGTGTTTGATGAATGTCCTGATAGTATGTGCAGCACATACATATCACCGGCAGAAGTCTAAAGATAACCGTAACACAAATTTGATCTTGGAACAATCAAAACAAGGTGAAGGTTATTCCTTAACAACGTAGATAAATCAAAGTGAGCTAATGGTTTTTGTAGGTAACAGCGGGTACTGTTATATCAACACTAAACATAATGTCGTACTCTGTGAAGGTTGTTTATTCATGCTATCCTTATCCTCAAATAAGAAATAGAGATACAAACTTATATTTTTGATTATGGTATTAAATTATGAGGTACTGTACATCAATAAGCTACAAGTACATTTCAGCTTTTCCTCTCCTTCGTCTCAACCCTCTATTGTTTCAGGCAGTACCTTTTGTAGTGACACCCATGCTCTGTCAATTAAACGCCCAACCAGGAATACTGGTTTTACAATGAGAGTGCACCACATAGCTAACATTCTGTCACACACAGCCTCAGTCACGCAGTTTCACTGAAGCTGTTAACTTCGGGAACACATTTTCTCTGTGGATCCATCGACCAGCTCTCTTTTTGTTGAGTCTTTTCTTCAGCTGTTGATCTCAACACATTTTATTAAGAGGTTAACATATTGCTGCTGAGCTAAATCACCTGTGGATTTTAATTTTGTTCTTACATTCTTCTGGACATATTTTTCTTTTAAAAATGTCCCACCCTAGCACCCTGGATTTAGACAGGTACAGCAGCTTGGAGAAATCTCGTCGCTCTACCAGTCGTAACCAGTCCAGGTCCGAGGCCAAGTACGGGGACGTCCTGTGCGACTTCTGCACAACAAGGAAGCAGAAGGCTGAGAAGTCCTGCTTGGTGTGCCTGGCATCTTACTGCGACACCCATGTCCAGACTCACTATGACTACCCTGCCCTGATGAAGCACAAGCTGGTCAACGCCACGGGTCAGATGAGGGAGAAGCTCTGTGCACAGCATGACAAGTTGCTGGAGGCTTTTTGTCGCACCGATGAGACATCGGTGTGCGTCTTGTGCATGATGGATGAACACAAACACCACGACATCGTGCCGGCTGGAACTGAGAGGACTGAGAAACA
The DNA here is from genome assembly GCF_043250625.1 of Sebastes fasciatus. Taxonomy (NCBI): domain Eukaryota; kingdom Metazoa; phylum Chordata; class Actinopteri; order Perciformes; family Sebastidae; genus Sebastes; species Sebastes fasciatus. The sequence continues at coordinate 9,365,544 of NC_133803.1, forward strand.
AGTGAGTGGTGAAAACCATCTGTCTATCTGTACTTTTGGTGAAGATATTTGAGGGTTATTTATTGCACAAGGCCGACATGAACAGTTTAATGTCACTCCCTTCACAGAAACAACTTGGTACAACTCTGCACAAATCTCAAACTAGGATTGATCAGAGAGTGAAGAAGTGGCAGGATCTCCGACAAGCTGTTGAATCAGTTAAAGTGAGTAAAACAAATCACACTACTTTAAGGATAGCACATTGCTCAAAACAAGTCAATGAGGTTTTCTGGTTTGAAAAATAACAGCTTCCCATCCACATTTTAACAAACTCTCTCCCTCTCTTTCTGATGTGTCTCATCAGCACTCAGCTCAAACTGCCATGGAGGAGAACGAGCGTATCTTCACTGAGCTCCTGCTCTCCATTGAGAGGAAGTACAACGAAGTCAAGGAGATGGTTCGCGCCCAGGAAAAGACCACTGTGACGCGGGCTGAGATGCTGCTGGACCGCTTGGAGGAAGAGATCACACTGCTGAGGAAGAAACACACTGACCTGGACAAGCTCTCACACACCGATGATCACATACACTTTTTACAGGTGAGGTTGAACTGAAGATCTTGTGTGGTGCAAAAATCAGGGGTCTTCCTAGAAAACATTAGTAGCAATGTTTAGGCTAATCTCTATCTTTCACCATTTTTTACCAGAGCTGGCAGTCTCTGTCAGGCCCCTCAGGATATGAAGACCTCAACAACATCAGTGTCGCTCCCAATTACTCCTTTGAGTCCACCAAAAGAGCCATCGCCTCACTGAAATTACAAGTAGAAGAAGTCAGCAAGACGGAAATGAGCAAAATCTCAACAGCAGGTCCGTCTTTCTGCATCTTAAGTAGCATTGTTGCCTCTCTGCAATTTCCTTTCCGGAGTGGTTGTTTTTTTAAGTCTGCTGTTGCTTTAATGAAGCTCATGAAGTGTTTTTTTTTATCTGCCTCTTCATAGTGAAGGATGTCTACATCACACAAGAAGGTGAGGCGAAGACAAGGAGAGAAACGAGCTTCAGGGACGAACCAAAGACAAGAGAAGAGCCAAAGACAAGAGAAGAGCCGAGGACAAGAGAAGAGCCAAGGACAAGAGAAGAGCCAAGGACAAGAGAAGAGCCAAAGACGAGAGAAGATTTCATGAAATGTGAGTTACTAGGTTACTTTTTACAGAGAAGGATGCCTTTAATTCTGGTATCCCAGCATTCCTTAAAACAAGACAGTCATGGTGACATAGCAGGAACATCTCCATCCCTAACGACAGCATGACGACACCATGTGGTGAAACAGCTGAACAGAGTGTTACGGAAGGCATGCTGCTCGCAGAACTGGTTCGGTGAAATGTTAGAAAGCAAACTCGCAGTTCAGTTTCACTTAAACAAACACAGGTGTTCCTGCTGGTATTGTGCTCCACCTGTTGAAAGCATTTTAACAAGCTGAAGCATGAGGGTTATAAACAAACAGTGTGCTAACTTTATCATTCCTAATCATGTATCCCAAGTATTTAGTCACTGTAGTAGGTGATTTATGTGCAACACAATGCAAAAGACAAGTACCGTTACAGGCTTTGTAGAAACATCTACAGGCTAAACGACAACGCAGGGAGGATTAATAATGACATTGTCCTGCATTGTTTAGACTCCTCCCAGTTGATTCTGGATGTCAACACCATCCATCGCAGCCTTCACCTCTCCGAGGGTAACCGAACAGCCACAATGAAGAGTGAGCCCAAGAACTACCCTGACCACCCAGAGCGATTCGACCACTGGCAGCAGGTGAGAATTTACTGCTCCGCAGGATGTCATTTTATGCCTGGAAAGTGGAGGAGGGAAGTTGATATGCTATGAATCACGTTGTCAAGAAGGGGGCATACAGAATCCTGAATGTAGACTTAAAGAGACTTTACTGTCCAGGAACTTGCTCTTTATGAATCGCCCTGCTGAAGCTGCCCAAGTTTTATTGTTTATTAGAATTCATTTATGGCATCATGTGTTTTTAATTTTTAAAATTAGTTTTCTTCCTCTCTCTTGTTATTCACTTTTTATTGTCATCATACAGAACAAGGACATCAGAAATAAAAAACAAATGACAATATATATATATTTATATATACTTTATATATATATATATATATATATATATATATATATACGTACAGTATACACACACACACACACACACACACACACATGAACAGGGTAAGCATTAGTATTATCAAAATGATGGAAACAACCCGGGAAAGTATAGCAATAGAATATATAGCTCACATTTCTAATGGTAATGAAATTTAGAGCAAACATCCCATTACATTGCTACCATTCACATCTAAATAAGTATGACCATTCCTGATAACATCTTACTGGGTACATGTCACCATCCCATCGTTATCTTTCTTATATCATAATATAAGTAACATTCCCAGCAAGAATCGCCGTTACCTGTCACATGTCTATCACTCATATAATAGCCATGTCTGTCCCACCCATCACTACCAACACGACATCATTTATCACTTAGTTATATCACTTATCATAATGATGATTTAAATGACAGTACGTAAGTACATATAATCAACATACAATGCAGGCGACTCTCACACATCATGAAAATAACATCTTACATATAACGTTGTCATCCTCTCCTTAGTGAGTCATTCAATACTGTATTCATGTAGGGGCCCCATATTTCCAAAAATACCTTTTTCTTTCTCTCTCTTATGTAAACTTTTAACACATCTTTTGTTGGTATTGATTGAAAATTGCCATCCAAATCAGGATTTTAGTATTAGTCTTTGATAAAAATGATAAAAGTGCTTTCTTGTGTAAGTGATGTCTCAACATGAGATGAGTAAATTCTCATTTTAACAGCTTTTATAAGCCACGCATAAACTTCATCTTTTGATCTCTCGTTTCTTCTAATTCCATTGCAGATGTTGTGCATGGATAGCGTGACTGGTCGTTGTTACTGGGAGGTGGACTGGAGGGGAACAGAGGTAGACATGGCCGTCACATACAGGGGAATCCGCCGCAAAGGAAACAGCAATGATTGCAGCCTGGGCTGGAACGACAAGTCCTGGAGTCTGTACTGCTCTGAATCCAAATTCTCCGTTGTGCACAACAATAAGAGCAAAGATATTGCAGCTCCAGTGTCATCTCGTATCGGCATCTATCTGGATTATGCAGCAGGAACACTTGCATTTTACAGTGTTTCTAATGGCATGCAGCTTCTGCACAGAGTCCAGACTACATTTACACAGCCCCTCTACCCTGCATTCAGTGTGTGGGGCTTTGGCACTACTATAAGACTATAGGAGAGTTGCCATAGTGCTCAAATTTACACAATATTCTTAATATTGTTGTAAAAAATTGAAGCAGGATGTTTGATTATTTTTGTTCCAACTTTTGCTAAAAATCTTTTTTTTTAATCATGCATATATGAGTGATTTAAATGATCCAATTAATCTGTTTTTGTTCTTTTGATCACTGATTGTTGTTTTGGGGCAATGTAGTCTACAAAATGTGTCAGGTGTAAGTAGGAAAAATATGCAGTAATTGATTATGATGTTATTTTCACAATGTTTCATATCTTTTTCTCAATCATGTTAAAGCATGCTATATTTATAGTATTGGTATGTTATAAATTCAATTAAATCCGTTTCTAAAACCCCCCAAGTTTTTACTGATTTATCTGGCACTTTGGATATGGAGCTGGAGTTGCTGTTGTTTTTCACATTCATGTCAGTCTATTAGCCATTTTGGCTCCATTGAATCTGCAGTAGGCTGAGTGTTTTTGGCCTCATTGGGCAAAAATTGCATTATAACATTTCAGCATATTGTAATTCAAGTGTTCTGAGAGAAAACTAGAAAACAAACTTTCTAATTTTACAGCTAAACAGTACACTAAAAGATGTTTCTGAAAACATTTTAATACAAGAAATAGGCATTACAGTAACAGAATATTAATTCATATTTGATCAGCGCTGCCTAGTTTGACCATTTAATCGGAGTTTGCGAGTGATTGACAGCTGCTCAGAGACGGCAGGTTCCAGATCGGCTCTGATTGGTTGTTTTCCTCCGGTCTGTGAAATCTTGCAGATGCCATTAGGAGCACCGGAGGACACAGAGGCACATGATTTTTTTTTCAGAATACTACTGTCAGGATATAGTGAACATTTTATAAAAATAACTTTTTTTAAATCCTATTTGCTCCAATTCTACCCACTGCTGCTTTAATACAGACAAACCCATCCACTATCTGGGCCTAGCAGTGGTGAACACCTGGAGAGATATTCCATATGCCACTGCTCTAAGATTTTGAGTTGTGTTTGCTTGAAGTGACTAATGTAAATAAAAACCAAACATGAAAACCAAGAGAAGATCAAATTATATTGAGGGTCCTCATTAGGGGATACAATTTCTTTTTTTCTCTCCAATTTTTTAGACATTTATTAAGTCCAGTACAGGGTTAACATCAAAAACACACACAATTACTTGCACATGATTACATTTGAGTATTCAGGTTCCTGTTAATATGCCATAGCAATCTTTTCATGAGTAATATTTACCACTAAACAGACTAATACAGACTTTACATTATCAAAAAAAGTCAAGAACAATGGAGTTTAAGGAACTTTCAACAATAACAATAATAGTTTTCTTTTCTGTTGACTTGTCTTTTAACATAATCATTGAAGATGTTTATCATAGATCTCACAACAATTTCATGTGGATATTTGATTTTGGGTATAAGAATAAGGTATGCATAGTCGGATGCTGTGTATTGTATATATGTATATATGTCTATATATATATGTATATTATGTATATGTGGTATGCAGTGTGCGCATGTAGTGCAATGTGTGGTGTATGTATGTGTATATATGTATATATATGTGTGTATATGTGTATGTATGTGTGTATGTATATATTGCATGTGCATATTGTATATTATAAATTGTATATTATAAGTAATAATTTGCACATATAAGAAAAGATAACAAATAGTCAATATGATTAAGTTAAATATGTAAGTAATTAATTTGTTATTATGATTAAGTTATATTATAAGTAATGAATTGGTATTCTGGATTGATAACAAATTTATATTTTGATAAGGATAATTATATCAGTAATTAATTCATATTTTTGTATGACACAGATTAAAGGTAATAATTATAGTTCGACAAATTTAGGAAAATCAAATTAGAGTATATGTATGGCTCAATAAGGAAGCTGGTTAATAATTAATAATTGACTTATGGAGAAGGGGTGGGATTAAATAAATGTATACTTCTCACTCCTTTTTTGAATATGTAAATCAAGGCATCAAGTGTTTGTCAATTTATTTTTCTTATGCTTTTCATTGTATGTAAATACTACTGTTTCTGACTGTCCTGTTGTTGGTATGATCATTCTTTTTCTTTATTTTTTATTTTTTTTGTATTCTACATGTTCGAAATAAATTTTGAAATGAAATGAAATGTGGGACACAATATTTTCTCATAACCCATACATTTCTTGCTTTCCATAGACTTTCTTAGCAACCACTAAACAGACTAATACAGACTATACATTATCAAAAAAGTCAAGAACAATGGAGTTTAAGATACTTTCCACAATAACAATAATTGATTTATTTTCTGTTGACTTGTCTTTTAACATAATCATTGAAGATGTTTATCATAGATCTCACAACAATTTCAAGATTCAAGACTCAAGCCTTTTATTGTCATTAGATTGTGACAATCCCATAGGTGCTAATGAAAAGATAATACAATAAAAAAAGAGATAGTGCAATATAAATATGAAAGATAATACAATATAAAATATAAAAATGCAATATGTATATTGATGAGATGACAGTTTTGCCAGATTACAGTTTTGTCCGTCAGATAATTATATAATTATTGCACAGCATCATATAATTATTGCACAGAGTGATCAGCATATGTTAATGTGGGACACAATATTTTCTCATAACCCATACATTTCTTGCTTTCCATAGACTTTCTTTCACACAGTTAATGACTGCCCACCATTTAATGCACATTAGGGGACACAGATCTAGAGAGACATTAACAAGTTAAAGCTGCAGGGGGCAGCAGAAACATGTTTTATTGGACGGATCTCACACACACATGACAAACACACACATAGTGCACGTATACACGGTTCTTTACAGACGTGGTTTCAAATTTCACTATAGATACATATTTGTTGGCTGAGTCTGACTTCACAGTGAGAAAAGAAAACGACCCATAATTATCAGAAACTGGGAGAGAAAAGACACAACTACAGGAGCGCTTGTTTTTAGTATGAAGCGCATCTGTGCCTACATGAGGAAACTAGTATGAACTGCGGTGCTAGGAAACAGCTGGGCTCCGGGTTTACTTTCTTGTGAGGAACCGAACTTGCTTGTAACACACAGTTATTCTTAATGACACTGTAAAAGACGAAATATAATGCCTGTCGTTATTTTTTACTTTCGACCTCGCAGAGCCGCCCACACGGTTCGCCGTCAGTTATAAATGTAGCGCTCCCTAACCCACTACAGGTTTGAAGGAGGCGGAGTCAAACAGCTGGAGACTCCGGAGAGTCTCGTGGCGGCGATGCAACGGCTCAGCGCGGAAAAACGACTAACGGGACCTCGGTAGTTCGGGAGAGAAAAGACGGGATTTAACATAAAAATAAGACTTCACCGTGTCCCCAGAGTCCAGTGTGGACTAGTTGTGATCTACCGGAGGTGTGGAGGACGAGTCTGCGGACTCAAAGTTACTAAAGAACAGCTTTAACTTGCTGAGCGACCAGAGAGGCAGAAGGTGAGCAGAGAGGAGTCACACATCTGCGCTGATGCTCGACGTTGTCCGCTAGCTTGAACCGTGAAGGTGAGTTAGTAGGATGTGTTGTGCCCTGAGAAGGGAGGAAGATAACTAAACATTAGTATGTAAATAAAAACTTATCATAAAGGTATGCCATCACCTTTATTAAATTAACCTGTAAAACAAAGTTTAAGTCCAGTTTGTTTAAAGCTAAATCAGATTACCTGCCATCAGTGCAGTACAACATCATAATGGCTCCAACATCTCCAAAACTCAAGATAAATATAACATCAAAGCTTCACAGAAGCAGTATTATATTGGGTTTGATTACAGCAGGTGTTTTTGTTTTTAATGTAACCTCTTCTGTGTACATTACTTTATTAAATCAACCAGTAAAACAAAGTTTAAGTCCATAAAACAACATTTGTTTAAAGCTAAAATAAGATTAATTGACATTAGTGCAGTACAACATCATAATGGCTCCAAAACTCAAGATAGATATAACATCAAAGCTTCACTAAAGCAGTATTGAATTGATATTTGATTTGATTACAGCAGGTGTTTTTGTTTTTAATGTAACCTCTTCTATATACTCCTCTGTGTACATTACTTTAATAAATAAACCAGTAAAACAAAGTTTAAGTCCATAAAACAATGTTTGTTTAAAGCTAAAATAAGATTATCTGCCATCAGTGCAGTACAACATCATAATGGCTCCCAAATCCTCCAAAGGTCAAGATAGATATATCAAAGCTTCACAAAAGCAGTATTGAATTGATATTGGGTTTAATTACAGCAGGTGTTTTTGTTTGTAATGTAACCTCCTCTATATACTCCTCTGTGAGCATCACATAAACCCTGATTACAGTCTTGCTGAGATTACCTTAACTGGCAAGGCTTGATGATGATGATGATGACTTTCTAGAGAAGATCTGTATATGGTGGGCGAATGAGGAAAAAGTACCAAGCAATAATAGATTTCAACAGGTCAAAGATAAGCACAATTCATAGTATATTTATGTAGGTATATGGAGCCTATATTGAATACCCTTTTCCTGCTTTTTAGTAAGAGATGTTGTGAATGAGGAAATAGAGTAATTTAATATGACATTTGTGCTTTTCCCTGTAATGATTTACTAATGGTGCTAATGGGACCCTCAGGTGTGGAGCTCCCTACCTGAGGATCTCAGGCTGGCAAACTCAGTATCTTCCTTTAAATCTCTTCTTAAGACTCACTTTTATCTTATGGCTTTTTTTAACTGATGTTTTTTTTTTGTTTTTTTTTGCACAATTTAAGACTATAAAACATAACAAAAGAAATAAATGAATAATATACAGTGCAGGAAGAGGCAAAAAACCCACTGGGCTTATCTGAAGTCTCCACCTAGAGACAAGATTAATATAAAGAAAATAATATGACTACATAATAGTGATAACAAACATTTAGGACAAGATATATATAATAACAACAATACAGTAAATATATAAAAAAAGACAAGTGTGTGTGTGTGTTGCGTGGAAGTGTATGGTTAGTGTTTGTGAGGAGGATATTGTTTAAATATCTATAGAGTTCTGGGTAATCGTAACCAAACAACATTGCGAGTGGGAAAAAACAACAACTTACAAACAGATTACATGGACAACATGGGGAGAAGCAATTACAAAACAACAATTAAATGACCCTTTAAGTGACTTTTGAAACATTTGACAGATGAACAGTTTATTGATAGATGTGAAAAGCTACTCCATAATTTGCTTCCCCTAAATCTTATCGAAAATTGATCTCTACTAGTGAGGAATTTAGGAGGATGAAGATCTAGAGATGGTGCATTGTTGTAACTATTTGTATGATTTATCATGTTTTGATCTTAAGTTCTCGATGTTAATTACTTTTACCATTCTTTTATTGTAAAGCACTTTGTAACCTTGTTTTTGAAAGGTGCTATATAAGTTATTATATATAATAGTTATTGAGTGAGTGATCCTGACCTAACTCATTTCCCTCCTCTTCTCATTCACCAGCTGAAAGGACACATCTGTCCTTGCCAGTGTCCCATCTGCTGTCCTCTATCTTCAAGAAAATGAATCAGTCAGTGGCAATGCAGATGTCAGTCACACTCAGTTAAATGTTAGTACTACTTGAGCAGATATCGCTCGGCTGGCCGAAGAGGAAAAAGAAGAAAGGGGCTGCTCAAGGAGCTGGAAGATGTCTCTCTGGATGATACTGCCTGTTAGCCTCCCAGTCCTGACCATCACTGGGATATGGGTTGTGTAAGTATTACATTTCTTTGGCAGTAACAACACTGTAAAATTCATGTTTTAACCTCAAAATCACGACCAAGAAGTACCTCAAGCCAGCTGACACTGAAATTGTGAAATTGTCTCCTGCCTTGGTAGTGAGTGATGATCAGTAGAAATTGTATTTTACTTATTATGTAAGAAAGAGAAAAGACATTCTTCCCGTCATTACAGTTACTGTCTGTCGAAAGTGAAAACAAAATTATTTTCGTAGAATCATGTTATTTCTGCATTGTTGGCCACAAGATTTAGACAGACACTGAAATGGTGAAATTGTTTGCTGCCTTGGTAGTGAGAGATGATCAGTAGAAATTGTATTTTACGTCAAGGATGATACACAACTTATTATGTAAGAAAGAGAGAAGTCATTCGCCCTACAGTTACTGTCGGTCGAAAGTGAAAGAAACATTATTTTCCTAGAAACATGTTATTTCTGCATTGTTAACCACAAGATTTAGACAGAAACTTATTTAGCCATTCACACAAGGGCTGGGCGATATAGAGAAAATCAAATATCACAATATTTTTTACCTCAATATCGATATTGCAACTATATTGTAGGGTTGACCATTGGTGCTAACAGAAATATCACCATAATAAAAATTTTTTTTTCCACAAATGATCTGTCACATAGAGTACACGAGGTGATACCCAGGCCATATTGTAACAAATTACAAATCTTTATATTTATGTTGGAAGCAAAAACCTTTTGAACCCCTCAGCCTCTGTTGCCTCCAGGAGAGCAACACTGCATATTTACCCTGAATTCCTGGGAGCCATGGCGATTGCATGTGGATTAACTCTCTCCAGGAAAGATCTGGGATTATCACCCCTCTTTTTAAAAGAGAGACGTGCAGGTTCGCAGTATATCTTAATTATCTGCAGTATGGTATCTGAGCAGATGTACCGGAGAGAAAAGAGAGTGATTACCTCCTGGTTGTGTTTGGGCTGACAGCTCTCCTCTCTGCTCTGTTATTTTGTTGGGAGGAGGAATGCTAACCCCAAGGGGAGAGAGACAGATGGCCCGATTCCAGATTGCCGTAGTCTACATGAGTTGCGTGGGGAGTACACAGTCTAATCAGGTGCAAAGCTGAGATCTTGCACACCAATTAGTGTTTGTGAACATGGAAGGCTTCACAGTCCAATCAGTAGTGTGTGTTCAGGAGTACAGGGCTTTGCAGAAAAGTTGTATGGTTGAGCTGTTAATGTTGCTTCAGACCTATACAGAGTTGGAGAATGTGCAGGTGAAATATAGTGCAAGTGTTGCACATTTCTTTCTTGCTTTGGCATTTGTTTCGGAGGTAGAAAGTTGATCTGAGTTAAGATGCCAAATGCTGCTGACTGTCAGTCCCTTTAAACCCGTTTCCTTCCCGTTACCTTGACAAGGGCGCCTTGTTTCTAAGAGCAGTCAAGGGTCCTTTTCCAGACTAGAGGAATGTCAAAGGATGTGACATGTTGCGTAACTCCCTCTTTCACTGTGGGTGAGTGGGTGGGAGTAAGGTAAATATTGGAAGGCGGTAATAGAGAGCGTAAGCAGAATTTCACTCAGCATCTGGTGGCCATGATGCCCAGTGTACGAAAGGTCTTTGTGGAGGCAGAGGAAGGCTTATGCCCACCCAAGAGTCTTGGCTTTGATTCTTCTGCTGACCTTTTTTGAGTTAAGCATTAAGCAATGTGTTTGAAACATCAGTGTGGCTCTACTGTACCCGTGATCAGTTGAGATTTGAAATTGCTTTTAAGCATAGGCTATATTTTGCTTTCAGTTTTAAAATACTGTGCATTTTAGGCGCTACAGCAACCAGCCAGAAAAGCAACTAGAGCCTGCCCTGTAATGCCAAAATTCATTCATAGTTTATGCATCCCACCCTTTCCTGTGGTTTCTGATGTGTTATTTTTGCACAGTTTTTGGGAACTCTCACTGTCCATGCCAGATCCTTCTGTGAAAGTCGTTGTTCAATCCTAAATAAAAAAACATGGTCTGTTCCACCTATATATTGCTCACAGGCATACAATTACATTTTACAACCACTGCTGAGCTTTAATAGAGGTCTAATTATGTAAACAAACCTATTATTACATAGCCTCCTCCGAGCACAGAATGCACCAGTTTAGTTTCACATACCGCTAAAAGAGACCTCTTTATTTAGAAATGTCCCAGAGCTGCACTGCTGCTATTTTAGCTGTGGAAGCTGACCAAATATATAAAAAAATATGTGCCTCAAAAGTTGTGGAAAATTTAGCAGCCTCAGCTGGCTACAGTTTCTCTACCTATATATTTCTAATGAAGTCCCTTGGTAATCATCTACAGTTGTTGTTGTTGGTGTCATTGTATTGGAGCGCTGGCAGCTTTCTACCTGACGGCCATATTCCACTCACACCAGTGGGTTTCCTTACTGCATTATGCAAGAGCAGTGCTCTTTACATGTCTGCCTTCTGGCTTATATGACTTTCACGTGGTGAGCCACATAGCCTAATGCCATCAAATAACCAGCCAACCAAATGTCGTCACCCTCTACAGCAGTCGGTCAATACGACATGCATTTTACCAATCACATGTAGCGTTAGAAAACGAAGAAACCAGTTGCAAAAATAGTGACATGACCTTTGCTTGTGAAGATAAGCAAGATGAGTCACATATAGAAACTCCAAAATGTTGATTTCTCTAACAGCAATTAATGCTCTAGGATTAGCATAAAATCGATCAGAATTAAGTAGGGAGATTGGCTGTCGTAGTATTGATTGTTGATGATTTGACCTTTTCTATGTAGGATTTTGTGGTAGATCCCTCTAAGTGTACGATACGCAAACGGATGACATTTTTTGTTACCACAAAATTGAATACTTACCATTAGGGGTGGGAAACACCAGATGCCCCTCCATGCAATATTATCACGATACTTAAGTCACGATACGATCTTATTGCGATTTTTAACATTTATGCATTATGCTGAGTATTGAGATAAGATATATTGCAATATATTATCTTTTTTCAAGTGTGAATTATGCAATTTGTCAACATCTGTTTCATCTAATAAGAGACAGTTTTCACTCTGTTCATCTCAGAGTTTTCATTCACATATCACACCCCTTTGAAAATGGCCATGCCAGTTTTGCCTCGCTAAAATTTAAAGTCATTTTGGAGCGTTATTTAGCATTTTTCCCGACAAACTAACAAGACATGGTACCAATCGATTCCTACGTTTTTTTTTTTTGTTTCATATGATATCAGTATCTTCACTCTAGCTACAACCTGTATAACTGTATATATAACAGTGTTATACTGTATGATTATCACAATGACATACTGTAAGTGTGAAACCTTGAACTCTAATTATGACGTTCAGCTTTAAATTCTGACACATTGGCTATATGGTATTGTGGAAATTATTTACACCACAATCTTTATCACACATAAAATATGTCTCGCTTCCAATAAATATGGTCATGGATCGTGTATGTGTGAGGTGACGTGTGTCTGTGCTTGTTAGTGTCTTCTGGGTAGCAGGTGTGTGCGTCTTTATGATATGTCTCTGTGACTCGTCCATCAAAGACTGGTTTGTGACGTAGGATACTGGAAACATTCATAATGGGTGCTTAACCTCCTACTGAACTACTACGGCTTTTATAAATCAGGACAAATAGTTTCTGTGTCTACATCCGACTGTCTGTCTTTCCATCTTTTTCTGGCAGTTAGAAATATTGTTTTGATCAGTGTTTCCTACGTGTGTGTGAATAACAAGGGGATTTATTACGTGACAATTGCTTTTCCTTCCAGATTTTCCCTTTACCCCGTGAGATGCCCACTTAGAAATAGGGCTAAAAATGATCATGCATAATTGTATATTCTAGTTTTTACAATTTAAAAGCACAGTTTGGCTTATGGTAAGACTATCAACAATTTTTTCTCTGCACTTCCTACTGAGAAGTGCAACCAGCCATTTCATACGCAGAGTTTTGCGTATTTACAGCTGCTTTTCCATATAACTTGTACATGTATATGGACAGAACAGACACAGTTGAGCTGTAACTGTTGCTGGTGGGGAAATAATCAAGGGCCTGACACTTAAGCTCCAAAGCAGCAACATCTAAAAGTCACCAATACCGATAAGCTTTTTATTTTATTATTGGTGCAATATAACATTACAAAAAGACATAGGGCAATTGGACAGTGTTAAAACATACAGACATTAAGACAAGTACAGTACACCACAACAGTTTGTTTTGAACTGGGAGGTTGAGTTTGGCCAGTGTTGTGATGTGACATGTAAGATTAGGTGAGGTATGCTTGCAACGAGGATGGCTATTGGCTAATGAGTGTCTGCAATAAGCTAATATAGCCGATGTGTTGCCTTGCTGATTTATCAGGCCAGCTCTAGTTTTATTTTAATTGATGGCTGACTCAATCATAATGTGACACCCAGAACTTCCATTTATGTCCAGAGTTTAAATGTTTAATTCAGTTGTGTACTGACTATAAAATGAGCAAGTCTTATCTGAAGTACAATATGGTTGGTGAGCTTGCAGAATACAGCTTCTCTCTTTTGATCCTCTGGCCAACGACCTCTCTGTTGATGTGGCGGGTCAGTGACCCGACCAAATAAACACTACTGTTGTATTTCAGCAGTAATCAAACCTGTTTGACTGACACAAACCAGTCTTTTCTGTGTTTGGCCCTCTGAATCCCCGATTGAGTGATAAGAAACGGTCAAATGTCAGGTCACCTGGTCCGACAGGTTGAACAAACACATTCAAATCAGTGGTAGGTCAAACTGGCAGGATGTGAACAAAATGCCATTTTGGTATTAAAAGTATAGTCCAAGAAGTCCAGGTGGCCAATTCAAAACCAACATTGTACATACAGATTTAACTGCACCACACTGATATTATACCTGCTTGCTATGTCTGCCTGTCTGTCTTGTGTGGCTGATCTGGGGTCACAGTGGATGTTGAATTGGTTATGGTTCTGACAATGCAATTGTTGTGTGTTTCCTTGTATTTTTGTGATTTAAAAATCTGTTCTTATTCTGAATTATTACTCATTAAGTCACATGGATGATACTGTAATCATAAAATACACTCACAATGTACTAAAATTGTTATCTTTTGTTTTGGCTAATTTTAGGTACGCCATGGCCCTGTACAATCAACATGTCTGCCCTGTGGATAACTGGTATGTTGCATAATCTATCCTACACACTCACAAAGTCATTCTTTGCAATGTGGTGATTTGTCAGTGTCTTCTTTCCCAATGTTTTTTCTCAATGGAATGCAATTAGCTCTGTTGGAACATTAAGTAATGGGATTATTTCCTAGGCTGTCGCCTCACAAATGTTTGAAAGACACACTTAAAGTCTGCTCACGCAAACCAAAAGAATAAACAGCAGTACATTAGCATAGATCTATGATTTAACATTTGCTATTGTCAGTGAATAACTGACTATTCTATCCTGGACGCTGTGTTTGTTTCGGACAAGCTGAGGTTAATCTCTACCAGCAGAGCTACTATTTGATGACACAGTGATTCTGACACTTTGACTCAGCAACCCTAAAGACAAAAGAAAGCCTGGTTGTGACCCCAACACATAACACTCAAACATAACAATTATAATTACTGTTACTGTACTGTAATCTAAAGACTGAAAATGTTCATTAAGTCCCAAATTAAATATTTATTCCAGACATTCTAAGAATATATGTGATAATAATAATCAGAAATTTGTTTTGGTTTTGAACCAAATTTGGTCAATTGTAGGTTGTATTAATATTTCCACAACTTAAAATAAATGTGGTTTTGCTCCATATGTGTGTCTTTTAACATTAACTTAGCTTTTTGTTTGTGTGTTCACCCGTGTGCATGTTTGATGTTCCAGGTTGTACAACCAGTCATGTGAAGAGGATCTGTATTCGCAGAGTGGGTCAACCTTGTGCTGCACGCTAGACAATGTACCTCTCATCAGGTCAGTGAGAGAGACTCCCGCCCTAAACCCAACCCTACCTCTCTCTGTCTCTTTTCTGTCTCTTTGTTTCTGTCTGGTGATTAAAAACAGGAACACTGTCCCATTGTTTTACACGACCCCTGTCGGCACATTGTTGATAAAAAAGCGAGTGAGCCTGAAGGAGACGGTTCTCCCGCGTGTGTGTGTGTGTGTGTGTGTGTGTGCATTCTGAAAATAACTCGGGGCTCAAATATCCTGCCTGCCACCGTGGCAGTTCAGAGGCAAAGCATGGGTCTGCACTTTACCGTGTAAACACACACACACACCGAGGCGTCGGCTTACATTTGGGAGGAAATAAAGACACTCCCGCTCTTTTGTTTAGCTTTTTGTCCCACTGAGCTTTCAACATCAAACACCAGTTGTAGATTGTTAATACTGAGGTTTGTTTAAAGACAATATTGTGTTTTTATTAAATGCGATGAGCATGAATATGTAACCGCAAATATTAAGTAACCCTCAAACTATATATGCAACTTCAGATTAACATCTGAAACTGACAGAAGCAGAAATGTATAAATGTTGCAAAGGTAATCTTTACTAATGCAGCGCTGCTGTTGTTGCTTAATCTACAGTTTAGTGGTGAAGGTGGAAGAGATACACATTTTTCAGCTATATTACTATACTGTATATTTAGCTATAACATATGCTGTTGTAGTCAGTGAGTAATTAACTGAAATTAAACTGTCAATTGAAATCTAAAATCTGACTACATTACCGTCCATCAAAATACTGAATAAATCAAAGAATTGTTTTAAAAATCACCATTGTGAGAATTATCTTACTGGATTTTCCGTTTTCATCAATGTACTGAAGAATGTGTGTGTGTGACTGCAGTCAGCTGAGAAGGCTTTGGCTTGGTAGGCAGCAGGAACTCGGGCACAGACAGCTACAGTTGACTGTCTCCTGACATTTCCCATTCCTAGAGAAGAGTATGCAGTAGGTGAAAAGTCAAAGGCTTGATGATGGGTTGTGAGGAAGCGTAGTTCCTCCCCCACCCCCCCTCGCCCCCTTTGCTTATTGCATGAACAGAAATAAATTTCTAACAACATGCTATATTGCACAATGTGGGAGGGGAATGATTGGTATAGTGTTGCTGTGTGTGCGTGGGTTGATTCACAGTATTTCTGTGGTTTATTTCTGTGTACTCTTTCTTGCAGTAAATGTGGGACTCTTCCTCCTGAGAGCTGCTTCTTCAGCCTTATCTGCAGCACAGGCTCATTCATGGGTAAGGCATCATGTGTACACACACAAACACTGTCGCAACTTCGATGTCCGTTATGTTTTTTATGTAAGCTTCAACTAACAGATATTTAGATTATCCATTAATCTGCTGATTATTTTCTCAATTGATTGTTTTGCCTATAAAATGTAAGAAAATGGTGAAAATGAAGGGAGCTCTGATCAATCGGTCACCGATCGTTATTGGCTGATATTCATTTTGCACGAGCCACCAGCAAATTTTGCAAGAAAACACACTGATAATCTATTAAAAACGATATAGGCCTAAAGGATAATGATACAAATTAGTATAATCTGATTTCTGATACAATATGCATCCCATCTTTGCCAATCCTTTTGAGTTTCCTGACCCGAGAGAGAGAGACGAACAGACACACACACCGGTCATAATGTCCGGTGAAAATAATTCCCTCTAAGCACAATATGAATTAAATTAAAATAGACAAAAATTAAATTTCCACATATCCTTCTATGAATTAAATTAAAACGCTCTAGAGTTATTGGAAATGTTTGGATCACACAAGTCTGAAACAACCCTACGCAGCCACCACTGGAATCTAATTCTGCAAATAGTATAAAACTATTCACTACCGAGCCCGTTTGTAACCGGTACCGACAACTTTATCTTCTTCCAGAATGAATATAGGGGAAACACTAATTAGTGTACAATGAATAGACATGCAAAAATGTTGATTTAGTATTCAAATGGCAACGTTATGAATGAAGCTTTTAACTATTCGGTACAGCTCTTCTGAAACTAAGCAGGTCTAACGACAATGACGACGAGCATGAGATACAGTCTGAAGTCACGGAGGAGGAATAAATAAGAGGCATCACTTTTCTTTCATAAAGTATTAATTCTATCAAAATGTGTGTCTCAAAGTATATCAGCAGGAAAGATTAGTTTCATTTGTAGAAGATACTAAATGTACTTGTTTTGAACTATGTTAAAACTTCAGAGTTACGTTAGTTTTGTTGCCCTTTTGTTGCTGGTCCCGTGCAAAACCTACAACCACACTGACCAAGAGCCAGTGAAAAGCTCGCATGTGGTCATTTTGAATGAAAGGGGAAGTAGAAAGGACAACAAATTTCTCTTCAGGATGGTTTCATACTGAATTATACTCCGATATAGAAGCGCACACATACTGTACATGGTGAGTGTGTATTTTCGTAGGCACAAGGAAAACACGCGTGTTATAAATGGAGGGACTGAGCTCCCATGTGCTGGTCTGTATGTTTTTTGTGAGTCTAAACGTGCTGTTCCCTGCGTTAACTGGTGGGTCTGACTACCCTGATCTAGTTAATGTTTCCCAGCTGTGGTTTAGACATGTTCTCTCAGTGTGTGTGTGTGTGTGTGTGTGTGTGTGTGTGTGTGTGTGTGCGCGTGCACGTATATAAATCAGGGGAGAGGTCTCTTTGCCTTGTTTGTCTTCTCATAAGTCTCCATGCCTCTAGCAGCTATTTAAGGCCTGCAACCTATCAGCTTGATACTTCTGAGAGGGAGGCAGAGAAAAAAACATGAGACAATGTTCCTTGAAGTTTCCAAATAAGCTGTTTGCTGTGCGTTGTTGTCTAAATTACAGCTCTGGTCTTTGCCTGTGACAAGAATAGGGGAGCCTTTCTATATGTGTGTGTTTGTGTGTGTGTGTGTTTTCATATATATGGAGTGAGACTACACATAGCATGCTGTGCTTGAGAGATAGTAGGAACCAGACTGTTGCAGCTCAGTGTGAAAATCTGCTCAGGCAGCAGTGAAAGTTTAGCATTTGAGCAGCACTGTCAGCCAACCATGACCCCTGAACCGCAGTAGGTCAGTCTGTCGACCTTGTGTACATATATGTATTTGTTTAAGAGAAAGAGAGGTAGGTTAAGCAGCACTGACCGTGATTGTACCGTTAACTAAACAAAAAAGGTTTTGTGGCAACTAGGGCTGTCCATCGATTGAAATATTTATAATGATTTATAATTTAATCGTGATTACTCGCATGATTGTCCATAGCTACTCACGATTAATCACAAATGAATCGCACATTTTTTATCTGTTCAAAACATACCTTAAAGGGAGATTTGTCAAGTATTTAATACTCTTATCAACATGGGAGTGGGCAAATATGCTGCTTTATGTAAACAGATTTATATATTTATTATTGTAAATCAATTAACAACACCAAACAATGACAACACAACAACAGCTGTCAGTGTGTCAGTGTGCTGACTTGACTATGACTTTCCAAATCTGCATGTGATTATCATAAAGTGGGCATGTCTGTAAAGGGGAGACTCGTGGGTACCCATAGAACCCATTTTCATTCATGTATCTTGAGGTCAGAGGTCAAGGGACCCCTTTTGAAAATGGCCATGCCAGTTTTTCCTCGCCAAAATTTAGCGCAAGTTCGGAGTGTTATTTAGCCTTCCTCTCGACTTATGCTAGCTATTATGACATTGTTGGTACAGATGGATTCTTTAGTTTTTCTAGTTTCATATGATGCCAGTATCTTCACTCTAGCTTTAAATCTGAGCCTGGTATAACCTCCGGAAGATGGATTGTGTTAATGCGTTAAAGAAATGAATGCCGTTGAAACGAATTTGCGTTAAAACGTTCTTACCGCGTTAACTTTGGCAGCCCTAGTGGCAACCAAACAATGTAGCTGCCAAACAATGTGGCATCTCAGGGTTAAAACCAAAAGCAACACAATATTTCAAATTTCCTGTCAACACTGTTAACTCCATTGCTCAATCAGGATGACAGGATGACTCATGTCTGACTCTACGTCAGTACATTCTATTTTACTCTATTTAGGTGTAATGCTGTCGTAACTTTCCAGTTAACTGTGTTTACCACAGAGCTACCTCAGCCCATTACTCCTACACAATTTATGTGCAATATAACTGTAAAGTCAGACAGTGTGGTTTAAAATTGGGGCATTTTACAATTGAGAAATCAACATGTCTGGACATAATTATGTTATGGTGACCCTGTCGTTACTCATTTGTTACTCATCCAACAAATCTGCACAAAAGCTAATATCAACCAATGTATCGGCCTCTATCCCTCTCTCTAAACTGGATTACATTACAGTTAAAACTGACATTAAAACTGCACTGTTGTTTACAGAAGGAAATCTGATCTGTTCATCTCTTGCAAAACACTGTAGATTGCGACATATCCTGTAAATCTGACCTTAAGCACACTTGTGCCCCTCGTTTTTATCCCAGTTCCCACCTCTCTGCCAGTGTACACACGCAATGTTTCAAAGACAATGCTTGTATTCTCTCTCAGCATGCCTCCTGTGGGAGAGAATGCAGCCAGGTGTTTGGGTTGCAACATATCTCCTTGTGAGTTTATTTAACAGTGAGGTGTGGTGTGACTGATGTGACTTTTGTAGGAATATGCCCTTACACCGTTAGCCCACGTCTATGTGTGAATGCAAAAGCAAGTCTGTGCTTGTGACAGTAGGATTACAGTATGTCCACATCATTGCACGCTAACTTCCACGGGAGAGTGACATTAGTATTCCCCCCCCGGGCTTCCTGAGTTCAGAGAAAAGAAGTCTGGGGAGGGCGTCTGTGTGGAAGGTGACCAACAAAGCTCAAACAGTGTTAGGGACATTATGTTAACGTATTCCTATTGTTGAGCTGTCAGACAACAGCTTGTCTTGACCGTCTGAAGCCAGGTGGAGGTCAGCTATGCTGCTTACTCATCAGACATGTAACCTTTATGCTGTAGGAACCCGTGACCCCTCAGCATGACATGCATCCTCAAAGGAATATGCCAGCAAACAGCCCACACAGCCCACTCTTTAAAGAGTGCACTAAATAAAAGCTAAACATGAAGGATTTCCTCATAGAGAGTGTGATGGGGAAAATGTTCAAGATTCAATCATTTATTGCCATATCAACTGCCGTTGATTTGGAATTTCTTTCAGTGCACTCAACAACAAAACATATCGCTAGGGCTGTCAGAGTTAACGCGATAATAACGTGTTAACGCAAATTTGTTTTAACGCCACTAATTTCTTTAACGCATTAACGCAACTTGTGATTTTTAGGTTGTAGGGGTTCTGTTTTAAAGCTTGAGTGAAGATACTGGCATCATATGAAACTAGAAAACGTATACTGCATACTAGCCTGTCATACTAGCTTGTTGCGAAGGAGGCTAAATAACACTCCAAACTGGCAGGGCCATTTTCAAAGGAATGTAAAATGGGTTCTATGGGTACCCACGAGTCTCTCCTTTACAGACATGCCCACTTTATGATCATCACATGCAGTTTGGGGCAAGTCATAGTCAAATCAGCACACTGACACACTGACAGCTGTTGTTGTCTGTTGGGCTGCAGTTTGCCATGTTATGATTTGAGCATATTTTTTATTCTAAATGCAGTACCTGTGAGGGTTTCTGGACAATATTTGTCATTGTTTTGTTTTGTTAATATACATACATTTGCATAAAGAAAGCATATTTGCCCACTCCCATGTTGATAAGAGTATTAAATACTTGACAAATCTTCCTTTAAGGTTCATTTTGACCAGATAAAGAATGTGCGATTAATATTCAATTAATCACGATTAACTATTTTAATCCATTGACGGCCCTGATAATCACACATAATCACTTAGCACACACAACAAAAACACACTGCAACAATTATGATGTAGTAACCATACAATAAATACAATAGTGCAGCTAGATGGCTTATGCTTCAAAGTGACAAGTTAAGGTGAATGTGCCGGCAGCCGGTCTGCAGCGCAGAGACAGAGATGCCATAATCTAATAAAATACACTGCAGTTGCCTTTCCTGTTCCTTTAGCAACACAGTGTGTATTAAAGGAGTAGGAAAAAAACAAAACAAAGACAAGATTGTTTCCGAGCCTGGAGACACTGCCGTTTTTTTTTTTTTCCATGATTGTAGCTGAAATCACTTTGCTAAGATAATTTTCCTGCTGAGGGAACAGAGAGAAACACAAACAAGAACTCTCTCTCTCTCACAAGGTCGGACTTGAGGAACTGAACAAAGATCTTATTGATAAATTTTTTTATAACATTGCATAATGAGCTCTATTACATTAGCTTCAGATAGATGTCCTGATTACATTACATCTGTTGGATTGCTTATCTTCATGTAACATCTGTATGGTCCCTGTTAATTAAACAAGTACATACAGTATATTTATATATATATATATATATATATATATATTATTATTATGCAGGATTGTCATTTTTTATCTTGATTAATTGCAAAATGTCTGAATGTGATTTATTTACATGCTGTGTTTTGTCAAAAATGCACATTATCAAGCAAAATTAGCTCAGATCACATTAACGCTATATTCCAAAAATCCATGTTAAAGTATGATTTAACAGTAAAATTATTTGCTTTTTGCATTTTAGTAAGACTTGAGAACTTAATGTAGTTAAGTTTACTGTAAAATAAAATATACTCAGTGCACTTTTTTTTGGCATTTAGTAGAAAGAAGTCATGAACTTAAACATTTTGTACTAACAGGAAATTACTCAAAACATCTCCACATTTATATACATAGCTATATTTAACTATGTACAGTAATGTGCACATTGAGACGCTGGCTTAGAGCCAGACAGGCCATAGCATATCCAAACCCTGACTGGTGGAGACAAAGCTTGACAAAGTCCTGCACTGATGTTTTTCTTTCCTCTCCGTGACCAAGGTTTCCATTTTTATTCTCTTTTTGGCAAGCACAGATCGTCTTAGAGCCCGTCCCTTACACAGATGGTGACAGATTTAAGACAACAGTTTAGTCTCTGAGACAATATATGGGCTTCAGGTCAAGACATGAGGGGCTCCTTGTCCCCTCTCTTGTCCACTCTCCCCCCCATATGCCCCTCTTTCACCAGGCCCAGTCAGCCCTCGTCAAGCACCAGCCGTGAGGAGCTAACAAAGAGAAACCAAGCGGGGGTCAGCTCCTCAGTGCACCAACAATACCCCCAGTCACAGCCCATTAGCACATCAGCAGTCATCTGTCCCATATACTGTACTTCGGTTCCCTTCACCTTTTAATCTTATGCAAGACTTCGACCAACCCCCCACCCGTTTAGCGTTCTCACTTTCGCGCCATTTCCTGCCTCTTGTATTCCCACTTGTTAAGCAGAGAAATTCAACTTTGTGTGATTTTTAATCAACTTCCAAGGAAGTCTTGTGTTTTTTGGCTAAGTGAGGTGTGGGAGATTTAAATTGCAGCCAGGCAGGCACTGTGAAATAATAACACACAGTACCAACAGTGTGCAGGGTACTTCTCCAGAATAAGCGTAACCTTTTCTCCCTTTCTTGCAGCATTTCACTGTTCTACTGGTGAAGTGATTTTAGTGTGTTCTTAATCTGCTGAGCCGTCATCATAACTGACTGATCTTCTCCGTGTCTTTATGTCTCTCTCGTTTTGTAGTTATGGTGATTGTGCTGCTCCGCTATGCCCACGTCATTGAGAAGCACCAAAATTGTGTTCTCAACACGGCGAGTCTCTCCACAGGCTGGATCTGTGCCGCTGGACTCATCATGGTGGGCAACTTCCAGGTACGGTGATCCAGTTTACTTTCATCAAACGGAGGTAAAATGCAATGCCAACATTTACAGTAAATAATGAAACAGATCTAACATAGTAATAACATTTAACAAGGGAAATAGAAATAAGTAAAGTTATCCCATTTGACACAGTTTGTGTGAGTCTGGATTCTGGACTGTGACAGTAAACCATCAATGGGAAATATAAAACTGCTGAAATAGAAATGGATACGAGGTAATTAGTTGATTAATTGATTAGGCAAGCGGCAGGAAATTCATCTACAACTATTTTTTTTATAATTGATTCATCGTTTCGGCAATTTTTCAGGCAAAAAATGACAAAAATTCTCAGTGTGAGGATTTGTTGCTTTTTGTAATCTTGCATCATATGAAGTTGAATATTTTTGAGTTTTCTACTGTTGGTCAACAAAAACAAGACATATTATGGCGTAACCTTTGGATCATTAATATTAAGATGGCCATTTTTCACTGTTTTGTGATGTTTTTTTTAGAGGAAACAATTAATCAAGAGATTTATCAGCGGAATTATTAAGTAATCGTTAGTTGCAGCCCAAAACAGAACCGCAATGTCATTGCTTCTTTTTTTTTACTTTATACTTCCCCTAATGACGCATTCCCTTCCTCCTCTCTATCACACCTTGTATTTCAGGTTTCTTAATGTCATTCCTGCTTTCACAGACACGATGCTGCACTGCTCTTTCTTGTAGTCAAAGTCAGGAAACCTATCCTGAATTCCTTCCCTGTAGATATTTGTTCTTTGGAAAAGAATTTCTTGAAGTTTAAATATTTGGAGCCCTGGCTGGATGCCTGGACTTTGTGTGTGTGTGTGTTGGGGAGAGAGAGAGAGAGAGAGAGAGTGTGTGAAAGCAAAGTAGAGACATCTTCGGTATTTTCTGTAGAAAATGAAGAGTTTGGGAGGGGGACTTCAGAGATAAAATAGACAAAGTTTGGTTTCCGATGAAAGGCTGGACACATCTGTAAAATGTTACCATTCTGGTTTTGTCCTTCAACTTCTAAAATATGTTGTTAAATAGTTCACAATGACGGGAAATAACAGGAGAGAGACAAGGACGGAGAAGACATGTGACTTCCATGGTACGCACATCGGCCCTTTTGATACTGATTCTAAAAAGTATGCAGTGGTAAAAGTTTCTAGTTTTAAATGAAAACATGTTTCATTACAAAGTAGAATAATGTTTCCTTGAGTGTATCTGTTGTCATTGTTCTATATATCATATATGATGATTTACCATGTTGTCCGTTGTTGAAACATGAGTGGAGAGAGGATGTGCTGGATCTGTGTGTCAGGTGTGGCAGAGATGAGAAGCAAACTTAAATAATTGTTACACAACATCTTAGATCAACAATTCATGTCTGAAGTTCACTGTGTGTGATGAGGAAGACGAAGAAGTGTCGTCGTCTTACAGGAATGTGTGTTGACCAGGTGCGTAGTTTGTTTGAGAATGCTCAAAGGTCGTCTTCACCTTTTTCCCGCTTCTCCTTCGGGGCCTCTGCTCTGCAGAACTGGGAGGAATTATACGGGAAGAGCCAGGGGGAAGTGAGTCATCAAGCCTGGCTTTGCATGGAGAGGAGCTGGGCAGACGGGGTGTGTGTAGCAGAGGCCCCTTCTATAACCAATCACAGGCCTGAACGTAGCCGCTCGCTCACAGACATCGCATCTCTTATAGTCGGGGACATTCCAGTGGGATGTAAATAGAGATGTCATTGATGGTGAATAAACTGTTTAAACCACATGACAGAATAGAAATTATGCTGGCAAAATGAAGCACAGCCCCAAAAACATATGGACACACAGCATCCACAGGCAAACAACGCAAACAAGCTGGAATCAAAGGAGAAAACGGCAGCGAAGATCTGATGAAACCGACAGATCAAAGACAGTGAAAGCACCGGAAACGCAACACATGGCAACATACTGAGCGGCGGCAACGGCTTCAGTTTGTGTGTTACATAAGGCTTTGGCAGCGTATGGTGCGGTGTGGCCACTGGGGCTTTTTTCCTGTCAAGTGGTCTGATGGTTTGGGCAGAGAAGCACGTAAATAGATGATGGAAAAGCACATCACTACCACACAGAGGTCCATGAGAGTGACATGGCTAGGTCAAAAGCTGCCTTCAGGTGGAGGAGAGAAAGAAAGAGGACCAGAAAAGCTGTGAACAGCTAATCCTGCATGCTCCTCTCCAGATGATTCCCGCTGTCAGCAGGGCCTTTTTGCCTTGTTGATGCTGTCCAACTGCATCCAAAGGAAGTCCTGCCAGTATCAAACATTCCTGATATGTGCAACGCACTGATTGCATCCCTCTGGACAATGATATTCCAGCGGTGTGGTGCATGAAATCTGAGTGTCTCCACATTGTTACAGTGAATTGTACGTGTATGTTTTTTATTTTAATGAGATACAGTATGTATCAAATAAGAGCTGCACGGTGGGGCAGTGGTTAGCACTGCCGCCTCACAGCAAGAGGGTCGCAAGTTAAAAAAACCCGGCTTGGGGCCCTTCTGTGTGGAGTTTGCATGTTTCCTCCGTCTTAGCGTGGGTTTGCTCCGGGTTCTCCGGGTTCCACCCACAGTCCAAAGACATGCAGGTTAATTGTTGACTCTAAATTGCCCCTAGGTGTGAATGTGAGCGTGGATGGTTGCCTGTCTCTATGGCCCAATTCCAATCCGGCCCCTACACCCTCCCACTCCGTGGTGGAGTGAACTCCGTTTGTAGTCACACTCACAGCTCAATGAAGCACCTTCTTGAAGGTGGAGGGTAGAAATACAGCAGCCACTTTGGGACGAACTTCCCTCTCTTCAGCAAGGAAATAAATATCAGAATCAGAAATACTTTATTGATCCCCGGGGGGAAATTGAGGTCCGTTTTGCTCCCGTTCTAGAATATAAATATAAATATATAAAAATAGAGAAATATAGATAAAAGAGAAAATATAATAACAAACATGTTTAACAGCAGTGCAAATAATAATGCAGAAAAATAGTATCTGTGCAAATTATATAACTGAACGCATTTATAGAAATTCAAGAATAGTGTAAAATAAGAATATTAGTTTAAATGTACTGTATAAATAAATGCAATGTTAATGCCGGAGTAAACCAGATTATTGCACAGCTGAATGAATGCACGAAATCATTGTACTGTTGAGTCAGTATTGCACAGTTGAAGATATAATAAATTATGGGGTTATAACTCCTGATAGGGTAAAAAATAATAAATATATGTTGTATGTGTATATATTCTAGACTAAACAAGGGTATATTTGATCCTTTGATTATGTTATGTTGTTGACGTCTGTATGACAATAAAGTAGAATAAATGAAATGTCAGTTTGAGCAGTTTACAGTAAATGTTTGTACTGGTAGTCGCACGGAACTGACATCGGAGTGTGTTCCATGACGAACACAAAACAGCGTTTCACGTCGTCAGTAAGGCGGCTGGTTAAGTGGGCATCAATGCAGCTCGCTGTTGGAGGGTTTTATAGCCCACTTCCACTCCCCAGTGATTGGTTTGGAATGGCACTTAATAAGGCGGACCCTCCATGCGAACGCGCAAACGGAGTGGAAGTGGGCAGGGAGAGGGTGTAGGGGGTCGTTTGGAATTGGGCCTATGTGTCAGCCTTGTGATAGTCTGGTGACCTGTCCAGGATGTACCCCGGCCTTCGCCCAATGTCAGCTGGGATCGGCTCCAGCCCCCCAGCGACCCTGAATAGGATAAGCGGTTACATATAATGGATGGATGAATCAAATAGCCAAGTTTCAGATTTTGTTTAGTTTTGCTATTTTTCTTGCTTGCTCTCCTCCATTATGCTCTATCTCTCTTTAGCATTCTTCTTTATCTTTCTGCTTATTTGTATGCAGCATTGTATGGGAATAAATGGGGGAGATCGATACCACTCTCATGTCTGTATGATAAATATGAAGCCACAGCCAGCAACTGGTTAGCTTAGCTTAGCACAAAGACTGGAAACAGTGGGAAACGGCGAGCCTGGCTCTGTCCAAAGGTAACAAAATCTTCTTAGCAGCACATCTACAACTCATTAATTAAAACATTATCTTGTTTGTTTAATCTGTACTTACACCGAAGTGTAAAAACAACCATGAATTTATTATGATTAGCGTATATGATGTGGCTACAGATGAATTATCTTATAGTGGAAGTTTTCTGTCAGAGGAGAAGAGGTGAAAGTAAGAAAAAGTATATACAGAAAAACAAGGAAGCTAGGGTTGCTGGTTTGTGCAATATCTTTGTGAAAAAAAAAAAAGAAAAGCAAACTGATTCTCTGGAATTGGCTAAACCAAAAGCTACAAAACTACTGTGGAAATTCCCTTCTTTGCATATTATAAAGTATTGGAAAAAATTTAGCCCAATGCAATGCCTTCCATTTTAAGTCTTGAAGTAGTCATGGGTAAAAGTTGAAAGCAGGTGCAACATGTGCTTGATGATGGCTCAGGTGATTATTCATGTTTTTAGTTTTTGCCAGGGTCCCCTTTTTGTATGTTGCCAAGCTGAAGGACTGTTTAAAGTGCTTTTGCAATAGGTGGTGATGGTGACACCCTCTGTTACAGATTTGGGCAGGAGTGTTGTAAACGGTTGGAAGTCTAAAGAGTTTCACTTTATGTTATTTCATTTGTTTCAGTTTCCAGAAAGTGAAAGCTGAATCTGACAGAAAGCTGGATGTCAGTTGGGCTTGTTCCCACATCCTCACACCCCTTATCACCCTGTGCACACTTTTAACTTTCTGTAATCATTCAAAATGCAGCACACAGTAAAAGCATTTATTTGAGATGGTTTACTGCAGAGGATCATGTCTGAGAGTGACAGTGAGGGAGAACTGTTCATTGAAATGTGGCACCAATGTTTAGAAAATATGACAGATGTAGGCGCACACACACTCCGGTGACTTTTAGCTGCAAAACATTTCAGCAGAGACAGATGAAGGCAGATGCTCACAGATGTGTGTTTTCTGATGAACACGTGTAGCCATAATGAGAGCTTCCCCCATATGGCTCTGCTGTTTCTTCATTGTTTTTCACTGCTTCTGCTGCCACATTTCAGTCCACCTCACTGCTCTCACCGTCCATCAGTTTTTCCATTGTCCTTAGCTTTATCTCTAACCTGCGTTGTTGTGACAGCACATGTTCCCGGCATACTGTATAATGTGTGAAAACGTACATTACAGTGAGTAGAACAGCAAAGATTTACTTAACGGATCATTAAGCCATCAGGTAATGACTGCAATTAGTTATAGAATCTAGGACACCAGGCGGCACACACGCAGCGCAGACCACTGTGGAGTGTATATGGATTATTTTCATTACTGATTAATCTGCCGGTCTGTGAAATATATCAAAAAATGGTGAAAAATGCCCATCACAGTTTCCTAAAGCCCAAAGTGACATTTTCAGATTGCTCGTTATATCCGAACATCCTTCCAAAACCCAAAGATATTTAGTTTCTGATCATATCAGACAAAGACAAGCAGCAAATCCTCACAATTGAGAAGCTGGAACTAGGTAAAGTTCTGCACTAAAAACAAGAAGGTGCCGGGAGAACAAAGCATATGGTTGTTGTTTGTGCGTATGTGTGTGTGTGTGTGTGTTTTTCCATTACTGAGAATAGTGAGTAACAGATTGGCAGTACTACAACACTCAGACTCCCACAGTTACAATAGATGCAGGGGTGATGCAGTAAAAGAAATACGATTTTGTAACAGCCACTTTACTATGGAATTTACTAGACTAAAGTGGAATTCCCACTGTGAGTAACACACTGCTTTCTGAACAAAAACATGTGGAAAAATGTCTGTGATTTACGTCCCATCTTCACTTCCAGCTCTGTAGGTGTCACAGGCACATCTAGGAAAAGACTTTGCTCGCTTTTTCACAATGAATTGTCAGGAAATCTTACTGTGTCACATCAAGAATTAGCCTATTGCACAAGAATGTTCAGTATGTACCAGCCGGGTCAATGGACAAATGGCTTAAAAGCCAAAACTACGTAACTTGTAGGCTATTGCTCTAATGATCCCTAAGAGTTACGTGGAGCAGAGGAACATTGTTATTCCAAACACAAGGCTTTAACCACTCAGCATCAGTCAAGAAAAGCAAATCTTTGTCTTCTATCAAATTAGTCTGGCCCTTGAAGATGTATTTCTAGCTCTGGTTAATGCTCCATTGAATCTCTGATCTGATCTGATCAGTACATCTGAGCTGTGTGTGTGTGGATCCTGCAGTGGGAGCTGTAGTCACATGCTCCTGAGCAGCTCTTTTGTGTATTGTTTCCTATCGTTCTTGTGACCAGCAGGGATACGGAGGCGTTCTCTGGTGTTGCTTGCTGCTATTGATTACTTCATATTACCATAACATCTCGTTTTCACTTGTTCTTCTTTGGCTCCTTACTAAAAGAAGTCTTAACCCCTTACCTTTCCGCTCTCTTTTTTTTTAGAGGGGTAGAGTTGGGGGACAGGGGACGTTCAGGGGTAGATAAAAAGTCAACAGTAGATGTCACATAGAACTGGTGTACATCATCTGAAAGCTGGGAACCTGAAGATTCATGTGAGATGCAGCTCAGCACTGTGTGTCAAGTTGTTCTAGTCAATAATAATAATAATAATAATAATAAAAAAATACTAATAAAGGAATCAATTAATTAAAATAAATTGTGAAAGTGTATAAGGGTTTAGAACATTATGATAAGTCTGTGATTTCCATTCCCATGCTCTTTTATGTCTCATAAGTTATTGCAGTAATTTTTGTGTTGATACCATTTGTTACACTGATTTGGTGCTAAATAAAAAAAAAAATTACCACTTGAGAATTGATAAAAATGATCAATAATCCATCCAAAACACCACATTAAGACACCAAGACCTCGAGGAGCACCATAGAAAAAGTCATGCTGAGATTTGGTTTCAAAAACTTTTGACATTTCGGCGATTGCATGGTGAGCACTGATGTTCTGGAAACTGCTCAGAAACCTCCTTATTGTCAATCTAATTAGTCCATCCTCTGAATGCTCTAGGTCTCTAGTTTGATCCATCCATCCTCTGAATGCTCTAGGTCTCTAGTTAGTGGTTGTAAAGTCTCATGAGGCTGTGATTATCCTAGAGGTCACCACAGGTCATTTTATACAGTGAGGTCAAGTTTAAAGAAATGGTCTCACTACAATGAAATGGCTACTATGGGGACTCACATCATCACACATGAACACAATTGGTGCTCATTGGATCCACAAGAGTCATCTTTACAGTGATACTCAATTTATGTAATTCCAAGACTGTTTAGGGACCCCAGTATGCAGAAATATTCAAATACACCATTTTATAATAGGCGAAAATAACACATTTGTACCGCATGAAAAAAAACCAACTGCATGATTTTTGCCCCAAACTGCATGTGATTATCATAAAGTGGGCATGTCTGAAAAGGGGAGACTCGTGGGTACCCATAGAACCCATTTTCATTCACATATCTTGAGGTCAGAGGTCAAGAGACCCCTTTGAAAATGACCATGACAGTTTTTCCTCGTCCAGATGTAGTGCAAGTTTGGAACATAATTTAACTTCCTTCTCGATAAGCTAGTATGACATTTAGTTGGTACCAATGGATTCTTTAGGTTTTTATAGTTTCATATAATACCAGTATCTTCTTGCTTGAAAACGGAGCCTGCTACAACCGCTGAAAGACAGAATAGTGTTAAGGGTTAAGTGGCTTCAAAAAAAGCATTACACAACAATGAATAATTAGACAACAGCTTGATGCTGAAGCTGTCTGCTGTTGCCCCTCTCTGATTGTTCCCACGTGGTGTTTTCTTTTTCATTAATGTCAGCTGCTAAACTGCAGATTTTGTGTATTATCTTTTTAATGTAACCCCTGTCTCTCCTCCTCCCTCTCCTTTCTTTATATGACAGGTGGATAATGCCAAAGTTCTCCACTATGTCGGAGCAGGCATCGCCTTCCCCACCAGTATGCTGTTTGTGTGCCTGCAGTCAGCACTGACATACCGACTGGCCAAGACCCAGGGGGAGTACAACGTGGCCCACCTCCGGCTCTGCATGACCCTGCTGGCCTTCGCAGCCTTGGTGCTCAGTATCCTCCCCAGCCGCTAACAGATGGCAGCCTTCGAGGCTGTCAAGTGCTTCAGAATAGAGCGTAGTGCTGCCAGCCCGATTAAGGACAGAGACATCCCCTCCACATTATATCACAACAACAGTTTCCCTCCAGTATTCAATCCTGTCTTTCATATTATAGGCCTTATTTTACAGCTATACATGAGAGTAGATTCAAAGATTTATAATGGACATGGTAGAGGACATGTCAAACAGATCTGTTACAGTCAATGCCGTGAAAACATTTTGAGAATTAGGCTTATTTGCTTTCTTTCTGATAGAAGAGTAGATTGATACCACCGGCAGAGACAGTTCAGAAAGCAGACGGTGCACTAGGAGTCAGTTTTCCTGTATCTGTGTCACGGTGGTTTTGACACTGCCCCGCCCCCTTTAGGGGACTAGTGGCATGTCCTGAGTTTATTAACTCCAATGGGAGAAGTGAACATGAATACACAAAGAGAGTTTGTACTGAGGTGAATCGTATCAATGTTAGGCCTTCTCACTGCTTTGCTGTTGTTGTCCTTGACCGTGTTTTCAGGCGGTGTGTTTTTCTGTCAGGAGAGCTTCGTCCTTCAACACGCATCAGCCATCTTCGAATGGGTGTTCTGCATCATCATCATGCTGTTTTACGGGACATTTGCCTTCGAGTTTGCCGGCATGTCATCAGATACCATGGTGGTGCTGGCTAGAGGGACCCTGGGACCTGCTGGGAGAGAACACAAGGTGGACGCGCTGGGATCACTGGGAGGGCCCATTCTACACTCACAGCCACATCCACACCAACCTGAACACATGTCCATACTGTAGCCTGCCGGCACATCCCGATGCCACACAGTTGGCTTGTTTATTCTATTCAAACTCTGGCTGTCGAATGAGTTTAATTATTAATTTCCAGCCACGTTCGTCTGAAGCTTTGAAATGAACCAGGCCAGTGCAGTCGCCGCTCACAGCAGAGTGGATTCTACTATTTCAACCCCGGGGGTGTGGACCTGCTGCCACAGTGGAGAGCTTAGCTTGTATTGATCACATCAGAGCTCGGTGTCTCTAAAGAACTTTTTGTATTTTGCACATCGCACAAGTGTGAAACCAAAATTTCTCCCAACTTGGCAGAGGAGTACTTTGTCAATCAGATCAAGAAAATGTACTGTTCCCCCCTGAGATCCTGTAACCTGCCTCAATAAGTGGCCTTGGACCATTTCCCCTTCAGATGACTGCCGTGATGCTTTCATTGTACGTAGAAGAGTGAAGGCTGCTGGACGGCCGAGCTGCCAGTATTACAGTAGTGAGACAAAGAAAAGCAGAGAGAGAGAGAGAGAGAGAATATGGTTTGTGAGTGTTACAGTGGGAGCAAGGTCATGCCCGCTTTCCCACGAAAGAATAGATGAATGCAATACATTCAAAAGAAACGGTGTCAAATGTAGAGTATATAAATGTTTTAGTCAATCCTGGAGATAAAACAGGGCAGCGGTCTGCATTTTGCAATCATTCAAACCTGCATTAAGCGATATTTTTGATATAAACAAATCTCAAGACTCCTTCATAGTACTGAACCCCTGATAATTAACACCTTACTCTACATACTGTAGATTGTAGCTGCTTTTAGCTGACTGTTTTGGTTATTGCTAGGGCTGTCAATCGATTAAAATATTTAATCGCAATTAATCACATTAATCGAAAAAAAATTATATCTGTTCAAAAGATACCTTAAAGGGAGATTTCTCAAGTATTTATTATTCTTATCATCATGGGAGTGGGCAAATATGCTGCTTTATGCAAATGTATGTATATATTTATTATTGGAAATCAATTAACGACACAAAACAATGACAATACAACCCATTTTCATTCACATATCTGGAGCTCAGAGGTCAAGGGACCCCTTTGGAAAAAAAGGAGTGTTTTTCCCTCGCTAAAATGTAGTGCAAGTTTGGAGCGTTATTTAACCTCCTTCACAACGAGCTAGTATGACCTGATTGGTACCAATGGATTCCTTCTAGTTTCATATGATACCAGTATCATCACTCTACCTTTAAAACTGAGCCCACTACAACCTCCAGAAGATTGATTGCGTTAAAGAAATTAGTGACGTTAAAATGTGTTATTGTGGCGTTAACTTTGACAGCCCTAGTTTTTATATAGACCCAGGTACTTTTCTCAGGAGTCGGTTAGCAAAGGCCAAAAGGAAAGTGAATATTGAACTCATATTTTTCAGGTGGCCATCAGGATGATAATGTTGCTCTGTGTCTGCTGGATGTGCAGGTAGTAGGCTCAGCCATAACAACTTATCTCTGTTTGGTTTGTGGTCAAAAATCGCTTAATGCAGCTTTAAAATACGCAAAATCAGCAACTTAAGGTTTGATCAGCAACTCAACAAATGCAAGCCTAACACTATTTTTGAAAGTATCCATGAGACCTACGCCCAGCGCACATTGTCTTATTGTGTCCGGAGGCTTAGGGTGATTATCTGAACTGCATACAGAACAAACAGTAGACCTGGTGCCTCATTAAGACAAACCTTTATGCCTGACTCTGAAAAAAACGCGTTGTCTTTTCCTCTTACTGTTAGGATAAATACACCATATCGACCTTAAACCTCAAATTGATTCAACTTCCTCTCTGTAGAGTTCTACCAAAGAATATGAAAGGGAGATGATACAGTGTCCAGAGGCCAAATGCGTACCAGCTAATTCAAGCCAGAGCCCTGGGTTTATTGAGTTTAGTGAGGAGGCATCACGCGTGTTTTCAGGTCCTTTGGACGCAGGTCTGCATCTCATTACTCCCCAGCAAAGAGAACATGCTGTCATTGCTTTACTCTTTCTTTGAACTCTCCTTAGTTTGGAGTTTTTTCAGCATGTCTAGCTGTTGTAGCAGGACAAAAGGGAAAAACGAGGGATTTGTAATGTAAGACATAAATGAGATGCACTGTCCTGCCTCCGTGTTACTGTACAGCAGAATACGCCAAATATCAGTTTGCCTGTGGCATCGGTGCTAAAACACACAAGGCCTTATCTTGTCATTTCCCCCATAGTTTAGCTGGGATTATGATGAACGTCTGATGAATGGAAGCAATAAGATGGAGCCGTAGGGTCAATCTCAGAATCATTGATTTCTAGTAGTGGAGGAGCAGGGACAGAAGGTTGCATGCACGCGTGCGAGTGCCAGGAATACCAAAGCGGATATTTGTCATTACCAATTCATTTACATTGAAAAATGCTCCCTGTGAGCTTCACTGACTTGACATTTTGATATATGTCAGTGTAGTTTTTATTCTATTTTAGCCTCATGGTCTTTTTTCTTTCAGCTGTCCCTCCGTGCAGATGTTCAAATGTCGATTTGTATTCATTAACTTTCTCTGACACTCTGTGCTGTGTTGTGTAGTACAGAGTTGTGCCAAGATTCCTGTTTATATTTGTAGGAAATTTTCAACATCTCAGTGTAATATTAACACACACAGAGCAAGCAGAGGGGTTTACAACAGCAATGGTCTTGTTAGTAGGCTTTCACACAGTGAAAATATCACTCCCTCATACCACAGCCGGCCACATGTTGGGCAGAGGTTTTGTTCGTGCCAGTATTTTTGGGTGCAAGTGGTTTAGCTGCTCAGAAGCCCATTCTTCAAACACAGTTTTACAATCTGTTACAGAAGGACTGAAATGTAGCAATTCACTACCTGACTGAATGTATGAATACTATCAACAAGACTGAAGTGGAAAAGCTTGTGCACGCTGCTCTGTGGAATGAGCTGGACGGTGGAAACGACACCAGACACACCTCTGATCACTTGCTTCTCCCTGCTGGTCAAACTGCGTATTGCATTTGGAATCGGAGCTGTAATAGTTGTAGCTCAACTCTTGTTTTCTACTTGAAATTTTTTTTTATATGCAGTGGAAAATAGTCAGTCACCGCCGGGTTTTAGGCCAAATCTGCTTTTGTTTTAAATATACTAAGAAGGTGGAGCGAAGTCATGAAGCGCACTTCTCCTGCCTGTGCATCTGGCGTTAGTTCAGCAGTGATCTTCAGAGTTTTCTACCTGGCATCACTTTTGAAGTGAAACATGGCCTTGTGACCATACATTACTTTTACAATATGCATTCTTCTAACAAATCACAGTAAAGATTTGATGCATTTAATTGTTAAGCCAAATGATGGTGCTGCTCTAGAGAGAAACATTTACTAAAAGTTTGTAATTTTACTGAATGGTTTATGCATGTTGGGAAGCTATGCATAACAATGTCCCTGTTTTCGAGTTGAACACTACAAAATTTCATTTTCTGTCAGTCAGATTCACATTTTCCATTGCCCATTCGGCGTCCTTCTCTTCATTTCATATCAACCTCTCTACGTTTTGTCCCTTTTTTCCTCATTTACTGATCTGTCTAAACTTTGCACTCAGGAAAATGTTACGACACCAGCTGCATTGTCTGATTCAAAGCGGAATGAACTCTGCTTGCTTCTGCCTTCTGTTGTCCTCGTTTTAATGGCATTCGTTTTGTTTATAAAGATTGGTCATGTTTATATGTTTTTGTGTAATATAGGTGGTTAGCCATGGTATAATAGATTATTTTTGTTAATCAAGACTCTGTAAAGCTTACAAATAAACATTCCTGTATAGTTGGCTTGTGAGAATGCGTATGCTGCTCACGCCAACATGGTTAAATATCTGCAAGTAAAACTAGGTCACTCATGCAATCAGTAGATCATTGGTGAGAGCATTCTGACAAACTAGCATCTGTAAACCTCACAGAAATCTGTTACTCTGTTACTTCTCTGTTGAAATGCAAAATGCTCCCTATGTGCCTTATATATTATTTTGATAATGAAAACCAAAGAGGTTTAGGTTGTAAATTCTATTTTGATGAAAAGTCATATGATTGTGTATATATATATATATATACGTATATATATGCCTTAATGTTGAACAAATAAAAACGTATAAAATAAGATTTTTCTTTGTGTAATGCAATTTTATTTTCCCCACATAACTCTAATCTAGCATTTTGTGGACGGGGCCGGACAACAGTTTATGTCTTTAATTTTCTTTATTGTTTAATTATTTACATTGTCCAGTTTCTTTGCCAACAGAGTTGACAGAAGATGACACATATCAACACATTAAAAAGAGGATAACCAATCTTATAAAACAATGTTAGCTGTTACATCACCACCAAATCCCGGACCTCTACAGATGTGAAGTTTTAAGGTGAGTACTGTTCACACTTCCTCAGTACCATCAAAATTAAATAATTAGATTAAATACTTTGTGATTGTGATCCAGGGGGAAGGATCTCAGTCTGCAATACAGTGCTGCAGAGCACTTAGCACTTCATATTGAGTAAGAAATTTGTTAAATATCCCAAAGATATAGAATGAGAGATGCATTTACACCAAGATATTGACTTGGGTCAGCATAGGTCATAACAAATGCATCAATTTTAAGACATCAGTGGTGCACTAAATGCTTTAGTCTCAACGGTGTGCAGCTGGGTAATCCACTGCAGAGAGCAAAGAGAGAAGAGACTTCAAGTTATTTGCTAAAATGAGTCACATCTACAGACGCAGTCACAGTCAAACAAACAAAGGGCTGAAAGGATGACAGAAAAGAAGAGCAGTATGGAAACTAAGACTGCATGGCTATTTTACATTTGATTTATTGTAACAAATGCTTCAGAGATAAGAGCTCTCTCCATGTTTTAATGACCCGTCTTGTCGTACTACGGTGATTGTAACAGTGCAAACAGCTTTCTGTAGCACACATTACAAAATAAGACTTAGAAAAGGAATTTTACAGCCATGACAAAAAATTAATTTTTCTTCTAAAGCTGAGCCTTTGGTTGAGCAACAATTACACTTATTTCATTATGATAGTCACTGATGAGATACTTGACATAGAATGGCATTAAAAATGTCACGAAATGGAGCCCTGTCATGACCATACTAATACAGTGATCGGTGATCTGAATAGTTTTATATATCCTTGATCATGCTTGTATCTCTGTCTTCCTGACCCATGTCATCTCTCTAAGCACATACACACACCCTTCCACACACTTCCCCTCCCTGACCTCCGACCCTTCACCATATTTATATTTATTTATTTTTATTTAAATGTATTTATTTTACTTTATTTTAATTATTGGATTGTTTAAGTATGTGGCCCCCCTTTTTCTCTGAATTCAATTGAAATGACAGTTTAAGATGAAGTCTTGTTTTGTTTTTGTTTCCTCTCTCCCCCCCTTGTTTTAAGTTGTGAAATTTTGTGTTAAAACAAAGACAGCTGTGAAATGAAAATAGAGTAGGAAAGAATGTGATGATGATTGTATAAATTGCTGAAACTGCAATAAAAATGAAGTTTAAAAAAAAAAAAATTCACCAAAAAAGTCATACTATAATATGTCATAAAAAAATGTCATGAACCAATAGTCACTGTAGGCTAAAGTGTAGGAGCCTGTTTTGTATGTTTTGTTAAAGAACAACAAGGCTTCGCAGTTTGAGTTTTAATGACGCAATCACTGCGCGTCCATCATCTAGAAACAGACGCAGGTGTGTGTCCAGGTGTGTGTGAGTGACATGAGGACGCTGAGAAGATCATTATTTTCAACCGGTTGCAATCGCAAGCAAGTTCTATGCACAGGAGATTGATTTTGTCTACGTTTTTGAATACTTTGATGCATTGAACTATAGTTTCTTTATTTTGTTACAAGCTTAACGCACATTGCATTTGCATGCACGCCACTCATTCATTCATTAATTCATTCATTTAGGTATTCATCTGCCTGCTGCCTGCAACCGAAACCAGAACTACCTAGAGACCTTCAATCAACCCAACTCAGCAAGTAAGTGATGCATAATAATATCAGCTACTGTGGATATTATTGAGGCGTCCATTGAGCCTAACTAGTCTACATGTCTGAAAGCCTTTATAAAACAGTATTTCATACAAAAAAAAACCAATCATAAAAAGTCATAGTAGAGTAGCTTTTGTCATAGAAAATGTCATTAAAAAGTCATAGTATGTCATAGTATAGTTTTAAAATATAATATAATATGTCATAAAAAAGTAATTAAAAAAAACTTCTCTACCTCAGTTCTTATCCTGCATTATATTTAATATTTGACATTTCTTAATATCTATATCTCCTATATTTTATTATCCAGCACTATATCACTTTCTGTGCTATATTCACATTTTTAATAGTCCTGCATCTCAGTTGTTACTCTGCACTATATTCATGTTTAAAAGTTTCTTCTGCACTATATTCACATTTGTATTAGTCCCGTATCTCAGTTGTTACCCTGCACTATATTCATTTTTAACAGTTTCTTCATATCCTGTTATTTTTATATCTGGTATATTTTTTTTATACTCTGTATTACTTACTTGTGTCTTTTTACTAACATGTTTTGCACTATGGAACTGTGATGCTGGAAACTTGAATTTCCCTCAGGATCAATAAAGTTACTATCTATCCACCTATCCACCTATCCATCTAAAAAGTCTTGGCATAGTATGTCATGAAACAAGTCATAGTATAGTATTTTATAAGAAATGTCATGAAACAAGTCACTGTAGGCTAAAGGGTAGGAGCCATTTTTGTTTGTTTTGTTAAAGAACCACAAGACGTCGCAGTTTGAAATTTAATGTCACAAGCACAGCGCGTCATCATTTAGAAACAGACACAGGTGTGAGTGACATGAGGACGCTGAGAAGATCATTTTCAACCAGTTGCAATCGCAAGCGTGTGAGCGAGATTTGAGTTTATTTTTATTGTATAGTATGTCGAAAAAATAAAAGTGTAGTTTGTTGAAAAAATAAAAAAGCCGTAGCATAGTATGTTAAAAAAGTCATAGTAAAGTATGTAGAAAAAATAAAAAAAGTCAAAGTATAGTATGTCGAAAAAATAAGAAAGTAATTGTATAGTATGTCAAAAAAATAAAAAAGTAATTGTATAGTATGTCGAAAAAATTATAAAACGTCATAGTATAGTAGGCTATGTCGAAAAAATGGAAAAAGTCATAGTATTTTGAATTTCTTTTTTGAAAAGTCATAGTATAGTATGTCGAAAATAATTCATAGTATAGTATGTTGAAAAAATTATAAAACGTCATAATATAGTATTTCGATTCTCATTTTTAAAAGTCATAGTATAGTATGTCAAATAAAGTCATAGTATAGTATGTCGAAAAAATAAGTCATAGTATGTTGAAAAGAGAAAAATTCAAAGTATAGTATGTCGAAAATGAATAAAATCATAGTATAGTATGTGGAAAAAAGTCAGTTAAGTATATATGTGTGTACATATACATGTATGTATATGTGTATACATATATATACAATAAATAAGTGTTAGAATAATAATTTGCTTTTTTTATTTTTATCTTCACATCATAACTCTAATCTAGCGTGTTGTGGAAGGGACCAGACAACAGTTTATATCTTCAATATTCTTTATTGTTTAATTATTTACATTGTCCAGTTTCTTTTCCAACAGAGTTGACAGAAGATGACACAGATCAACACATTAAATAGAGAAAACCTCTTACAAAATAATGTCGGCTGTAGCTGAACGCACGGGTTGTTACACGCACCACAAAATCCTGGACCTCTACAGACATGAAGTTTTAAGGTGAGTAGTTTTCACACTTCCTAAATCCTATCAGAAGTAAAGAATTATATTACTTTGAGTTAAAGCACTGGCATAAGCGGACATAAAATTCAATTTTCTAAATGCCCTGTTTAGAAATATATTTTAATAAACACTCCCTGTTCCCTTCTAAATCCAAGGGGAAGGATCTCAGTCTGCAATTGAGTTAGAAATTAAGTAAATTTGTCAAAGATATAGAAGAGATCTGCACCAAGGTGTGCTGTCAGATATTGACTTGGATTAGCATAGGCTCATAACATTGTAAAAATGCAGCAATTTTAAGACATCAGTGGTGCACTAAATGCTTTAGTCTCAACGGTGTGCAGCTGGGTAATCCACTGCAGAGAGCAAAGAGAGAAGAGACTTCAAGTTATTTGCTAAAATGAGTCACATCTACAGACTCAGTCACAGCCTGCAGGTAAATAAAAAAAAAAGACATAAAGGTACAAATCAGCCACCAGGTGAGCTGTGCGGCAAAAAAGCAGCTTGATATTAAAACGAAAGGATGACAGAAAAGAAGAGCAGTATGGAAACTAAGACTGCATGGCTATTTTACATTTGATTTATTGTAACAAATGCTTCAGAGATAAGAGCTCTCTCCATGTTTTAATGACCTGTCTTGTCGTACTACGGTGATTGTAACAGTGCAAACAGCTTTCTGTAGCACACATTACAAAATAAGACTTAGGAAAGGAATTTTACAGTCATGACAAAAAAAATTAAATTTTCTTCTAAAGCTGAGCCTTTGGTTGAGCAACAATTACTTATTTCATTCATGTGATAGTCACTGATGAGATACTTGTCGTTGTCAATAGCAATTTTTGTAAATGAAGCACTGAGGTGGTTTCTGTACGTAAAGGAACATTTGCAGCTTTGAGGTAAATCACTGCTTCTAGTGGGGTAGAGGTATTTATCTTCAGAGGATTTTATTTGCTGTGATGTTCCTTTATGTTACCAGGGAAGATCTTTGACTAGTATACTTCTTTTTTTTTTTTTTTAAAGTTATTTTTTTGGGGGCATTTTCCATTTTTTTATTCAGAGGACAGTGGATAGAGTCTTGGAAAGGGGGGAGAGAGAGAGAGTGGATGCGGAAAGGGCCACAGGCCGGATTCGAACCCGGGCCGCCGCGGTCAGGACCAAGCCTTGATACATGGACGCCCGCTCTACCAACTGAGCTAACCCAGGCGCCCCTAATATACTTCTAAAGCACCAACACTTGCATGGGGGTGGGGGATTACTAGTTACTGAGATGTCCTCTGCAATGTCTCTCTTCTCATTGGGAGAGTGTCCCATTATATGTCCGTTGGCCACTCGTGCATATAATTATGTTCTCACCTCTTTAAAGCTGACTTATCCCTAACTTTGGCTTTTCTTCTTCCTATTAAAAAATGTCCTCGTACAGCTTCCAGGTGAGTGGATCAGGACAAGCAGGTGGAGTATTTAGTAGACAAGCTTTTTGGGCGTCTCCCAAGTAAACTCTGGTCGACCAAAGTGGCCATAAGAGGCTGTCTGCTGGTAGATTGGTCTCTTCAGGTTCAGTTCCCTATGGAGGATACAGAAGAAATGCAACATCAGAGGTGAGACAGGACAGGTAAACACAGCACAGGATAATACCTATGTTGTTTGAAAAAAAAAATGTCATTAAAAGTCATAGTATGGTATGTATTAAAGTGATAAAAATAGTCATGGCATAGTATGTCATGTCATGCAGATTTCATTAAAAGTCATTGTATACCACTTCATGAAATAAGTCATAAAAATGTCATTAAAGAAATCATAAAAGTAATTATGGTATGTCTTAAAGTAATAAGATATCATACTAGCAGGTCATTAAAAAAGTAATAGTATAGTTTGTCTTAAAGCAGCGGTTCCCTAACCTTTTTTACAGGGCAGACCCTTTTGTAGATACAAATATTTTCAAAATGTCTTAAAAAGTCAATATAGTATGTCATAAAATTTTTCAAAGTTATAAAGTCATAGTATACCATTTAAGTCATAGTATGGTATGTCATTAAAAAAGTCATAAAATATACTATAGCAGGTAATTAAAAAAGTCATAGTATAGTGTGTCATTTGAAAAATCATAAAAAGTATGATTTGTCTTAAAATAATATCAACAAAATGTCTAAAAACTAAAAGTGTGTCAGTAAAAAATCATAAAAAGTCATGGTATAGAATACCATTAAAAATGTCATATTATAGTATGTCAGGAAGAAACTCATAGTATGTCATAAAAAAATCATAGTATTATATGCCTTAAAGTAATAATAAAGGTCATAGTAGGTATAGTAGGTCATGAAAAATGTTGAAAGAAAATGTAATAAAAATTACAGTATAATATGTCATACAGATGTCATAGTATAGTATTTAATGAAAAAAGTCATAGTATAATATGTCATAAAAATATTATTAAAAAGTTATTAAGTCATAGAAGCATGTCTTCAATTAATAGTCATGGTATAGTATGTCATGAAAAAAAAAAAGTCATAGTATTGGTATGCTTAAAAAAATAATAGTGGTATAGAATACCATTAAAAATGTCATTATATAGTATGTCACGAAGAAAGTCATAAGCGCCATAGTATAGTATGCCATTAAAAATATCATAGTATATTATGTCCTAAAAATATCATAAGTCAATAAAGTAAGTCATGAAATTATCATTAAAGGTCATAGCATAGTATATCATGAAGTCATAGTATAGCATGTTATAAAACATGTTTCCTACGCAGTATGTAAAAGTATGGCATCTCATTTTAGTAATGTACAGGTCTGGATAAGTATGAAAAAAGGAAAAAAAGATAGTATGGAAAAATGTGTTTCCAGACTTTTGCCCATATTCTGTTTTCTAAAATGTAAAAATAAATTGATCATACAAGCAGTGTTTTTCATGGCGTTTGCAGCAGCGAGCGCGGCCAAAATATTTACCACTGTGTGAGAGAGCGCGGGCCAGAGGGAGCTTGATGTCATCAAAAGCAAGGCAAGAAGTATGCCGTGTGACACAAAGCTAATGGACTTTAGTTGTCTTTTCTAGTTCCAAGGTGAATTGTACATGAATAGCCCCTCCTTTACTGAAGGGATTGCTGGTATACAGTTATTTAAATTTGCAAGACAAAAACATTGCACTGTTTTAGTATTGCTTGAATTAAAAGCTGTGTAGGAACTCTGAATGTGTCACGACTAGGAGGATTTTTAACTCAAGTTTCTGAAGTGATCAATCAGGACCCATTAATAATCTAATTGCCTGTCACTGAGTTTTAAGATAATTTTATTGCATCATTGTTTGTGCTGCTCTGTATGTATTTTAGTCTTGAGTTTTGAGGCCCATGTAGGGATGGGTATTAGGCTATAAATGCTGTGGTGTTGGTTCATGCTGTGTACAAATAAACATGAAATAAATAAATTCAAGGTTTGACAACTGAACGTTTATCTAATCTTTCTGTAATTGCATACAGCCTGCACTGCAGAAGAGTTGAATGAAGACAAAAGCTACCCTCTTAAAGCCACTGTGTATGATTTGGTGCCCCCTAGTGATGACATAAATATGCTATGATGACTTCTACACACAGTGGCCTAAAATGAAGCAGCCTTGACATCGTCTCGCCTAAGGAGGATACAGAGGTCATATTGTTGTATTTACCTGACAATGACTCCTGGCCGCAGATCAAAGTTCTTGTTGACAATCTGGAGCAGCTCTGACTCTGTTTTCTGGGAGGAACCGTAGGTGAACAAGGAGATGGACAGAGGTCGGGCCACTCCGATAGCATAAGACACCTGCAACACACACAGATGGGTAGAAAGAAATGTTTTAATCAGCACGTTTATGCTTCAGACACAGGTCATCTACACATAGCCTTAGCCCTCATGCATGTTTGGATGGCTGAATGAATGACGCTGTACGCTCACCTGAACCAGAACTCTCCTGCACAGTTTGGCTTTGACCAGAGACTTGGCCACCCAGCGGGCAGCGTAGGCAGCAGAGCGGTCCACCTTTGAGAAGTCTTTGCCGGAGAAAGCTCCGCCACCGTGAGCGCCCCAACCTCCGTATGTGTCTACAATGATCTTCCTGCCTGTCACACCAGCATCACCCTGTTGGACAGAAAAGAAGAAACGATGAGCAAAAATCAGGGGTGATTTTTTTTCTCTCTAAAATTTCGTTGTTTGTTTTCTAGATGAAATAAACAGCTTGTGTATGTGATGGTCACCTGAGGTCCTCCGATGACGAAGCGACCGCTAGGCTGGAGGTGGTAGATGGTCTTGTCATCCAAATATTTAGCAGGAACCACGGCTTTGATCACCTGATGGAATCAATGCAACATTAAACCGAAAGACATGACTTCATTTCCTCAGCAGTACATCAGTCAGAGCCCAGTTAGGTGCGTTTATGAGGCTCTACCTTCTCCTTGAGGACACTCTTCTGTTCCTCCAGAGAGATGCAGTCATCGTGCTGGACAGAGATCACGATGGTGTGAACTCTCTTGGGGATCACAGCTCCGTCCTTCTGGTCATAATGTACCGTCACCTGTGGGACACACAAGAAGTCAAAAAGCTGGTACGACCTGTTGGAATTTGTTATAATTACTGACTTAATCTACAGTTCTCTCTCTTTTATTCTCATTTACCCAATTTCCTGCTGCTCTAGTCACCCAAATTTCCCCACAGTTTGATTGTATCGGTTTTATCGTGCAGACCCTAACTTGAAACTCTGAATGAAATTTGCCTGATTTCCTATAACATCCCAGAAAAAAAAGTGGTTGT
Organism: Sebastes fasciatus; assembly: GCF_043250625.1. NCBI lineage: Eukaryota > Metazoa > Chordata > Actinopteri > Perciformes > Sebastidae > Sebastes > Sebastes fasciatus. Next base: position 9,409,995 of record NC_133803.1, read on the forward strand.
ATTTGCAATAGCCAGGTAAATACATAGTCACATAATACTTCTGTGGTGTAGTAAAAATGTGTGCTTACTGCTTAGTCCAATCTGTGATAAATCTAAAGCTCTGTGTTTGAATACCCGGTGTGAACTCTGACCTACTCTCTCTTGCCTGGCGTTCTATTTGACCTGGGATACGAAGGCAATACACACTTAATGTCACGGAGCTGCAGTCAGCAGCTCGAAATCAGTCTAAAGTCTATTATTTAAACAGAGAGCTTTTTGTTAAAGTTCGGGTAAAGTAAAATCAGAGATTTGTTTCCCGAACAAATTATACATGTTAGAAAATAACTGCAAAGACTGAACTATGTAGTAATCTTCTATACTTGCCATTTTTTTTAATAATCCAAATTTGTCTGGGTGGTTAATAACACATTTTTCTGTGGTGTGATAAACTCTGAACAGGGTTATTTTTGCTTTGCCCAGACTTTAAATACTTGCAGTAGCCACCGCTGATCCGATTTTGTCTGCTGCGACCAAAATAAATCTCTTGAATTGGAAGACATCCAGAGTAGAAACAATAAAGTAATTCATAGAAAGACTGTTGTGGTGTGGTTTCTGTTTTGGGAGGGGGGGAAAGTCTTGCACTTCACCTGTGTTTTAGAGTCGGGACGCAGCCAGGCGATGGCGCCACTGCGTCTGAGCTCAGCCATCTTTGAGTTGAGTCTGTGGGCTAAGACGATGGTGAGAGGCATGCACTCCTCTGTCTCATCCGTGGCGTAGCCGAACATCAGACCCTGTAGAGAGAGAGAGAGTCAGAACAGAAACAGAAAGATGTAAACTGTATAATGAACAGATCATCGTCAGCAGGAAATAGTAATGTTGGCTGAATCTGTAACAAAAAGGTAGACAATGACAAAATATTGACTTGCATTGCACTTTTTTTAACAATATTTTTATGGGGGTTATCCAATTATAACAAACATTACATATTAATAAAATGGTCAGCTTTGGCAGTAAATACAGTATACCATCAAATGATTATGCAAGTAAATAAAAACAATATTGTAATTAAAACAGAGGTGAGATATGCATTGTTCTACACTGCAGCCTGCGAGGAGTCAGCTAGTCCTAGTTATACTGATATTATATGATATAAGATATAATAAATGAAAAGAGCACTTCTTGTATCAAACATGTTGGTAAAAAGACATTAAAAAGGAATGCATTGGCACCATGACATACTAGCTTGTCGGCTAAATAACGCTCCAAACTCGCGCCCAATTTTGGCGAGGAAAAACTGGCATGTCTATTTTCAAAAGGGGTCACATGACCTCTGACCTCAAGATATGTGAATGAAAATGGGTTCTATGGGTACCCACGAGTCTCCCCTTTACAGACATGCCCACTTTAGGATAATCACATGCAGTTTGGGCAAGGCATAGTCAAGTCAGCACACTGACAGCTGTTGTTGCCTCTTGGGCTTGAGTTTGCCATCTTGCGATTAATCGTGATTAAAAATTTTAATCGATTGACAGCCCTAATTTTAATTGTTGACTTTTTCATTGTCTTACAGATTGAATTACACTTCATTTAAATTTCAGTGGTGGAATGTAACTAAATACATTTATTGAATTAATATACTTAAGTAAAATTCTACAACATTATTGTACTTTTTAGTAGTTATAGTTACTATAGTCCAAAAAATAAATACAAATTTGTGTTTTTCCTTCTTTCCAACCCTCATTTATCATCTCCTCAGATTGATCTTGTGACCCAGTGGAGGGGGCCCAACCCCTTGGTAGGGAACAACTGGACTAAACGACCTGACTATATAAAGTAGCTAAAACTAGCTCAACCTTAGCCAGCTACAACAGTAAAATGTGCGCATTGATACATCAGTATTAATATGTCAGTCACAGGGGCCATTTTTTCTGCATAACGAGTACATTTACTTTTGATACTTCAAGTACTTTTAGCTGCACTTTTACTTTAGTAGGATTTTAAATACAGGACTTTTAATGGAGTATTTACTTAAGTAAAGGATCGGAGTACTTCCTCCACCACTGCTGAATTATCTCAATTCTTTGACATTGTGATATTTGACTTGTGTCACTATCACCCAGGCCTCCAGCCAACATGAACCAAAGGACACATTGTCCTGTTGCAACAGTCTTACCTGGTCTCCGGCTCCAATGTCCTCCTCCAATCTGTCAACGTGGACCCCCTGAGCAATGTCCGGACTCTGCTGCTCCAGAGCCACCAGCACATTACATGTCTTATAGTCAAAACCTACAGAACGAGAGTGAATGAGAGAGAGAAAGCTGTCAACACAGAGTGCATATTACCTCTATTTTTGTTGATTTCCAAGTTTTTTTCTCACCTTTGTCAGAGTTGTCGTAGCCGATGTGTTTGATGGCGTCCCTCACCACCCTCTGGTAGTCCACGTTGGCCCGAGATGTGATCTCTCCACAGAGCAACACCATGCCGGTCTTGCACACCGTCTCTGTCAATACAATCAACACATACTTTTAAGCTCTTTGTGATATTAGAACGTCTGTGGACACAGATCTACTTTTTGACTTCGACCCCTTGGAAATAGATGTTGCAACAACATGACAGGCCAGATTGTCGTTATTAGCAAGTTCACAGGGTTGCTCTTGTGAGCGGTCAACATGTGGCACTCAGAAGTCAATATTGAAATACGATAAATAATCTCAATCCCGAGGATTTACCTAAGCAGGACACTGTTTGTTTGTACTCATCTATGTCAAAACTGAATGACTCACATGTTGCCGTTTGTCTTACTTAGGAGGATGTAAAAAAAGAAGATATTGAGTTGATGGTTTCATAAACTCTACCTCTGTGTCTCCATGTTTAAAACAAAATAACATTAACTCGATCTGAATTCTAGTTTACTCACCACAGGCCACTTTGGCATCTGGGTCCTGCTTCAGGTGAGCGTCCAGGACGGCATCACTGATCTGGTCACAAATCTTGTCTGTGGAGAGGCGACAAGCATTAAACAAAAAGTTTAGACTCAGAATATAGATAGTGTGATTTGAATTAATAATTGCACTGAGATTTCTAGACGTTTTTATTTGAAATCTATCTGAAAAATCTATTTGAAAAAAACCCAATATATTGTAGCATTATTAATGTAGGTTTTATAAATATTTCTCTGAAAGGTTAAACGTTAATATTTCAAACAGGAAGTTGTATCAGGTGGATTTGAGTGCAGCAGCAGGACAATGCCTCACAAACCACTCCATTCATCTCTCTCCGTCATCCTGCTGAAGCAATGCAACACACGTTTCATCAAAAACAACATGAACATCTGGTTGCATTGACTCGACACGACACTGAGAACCTCAAAATATAGTTTTAGCACTAATTCTCAGATACGGATCAATAAAGTTAATATTAAATGTTTTCCATCTTTACTTTAGATTGCAGTTTACAGTCTAGTCTGTAGGTGTAGGACTACGTATCTTTGATCCCCCCCCAAAAAAGGCCACTATCTGTGGGAACAGCCCAGATGTTGGTGTGTTATCACATCAAAAGGTGTGTTCTGCAGCTCTTTACCAAGGCCACACACCTCTATGAATGTACAAACACTGTATGGAAAGTCTTAACCCTTTGAATTTTATCATTAGGCTGCACTGTTATTTAACATTAACCATCTGCTAGTATAAGGAAACAAAAAGGAACTAAAAATGGTATTCTTACGGTTGACTATGTTTCTGGAAGATTTAGCCATCTGATTTTCTTCACAGCACTGCTGACACAAAGTGCATGCTATTTTAAAAGATGGTTTGGAAATAGCTAAAGTGCCTTTTTAGAATATGAGTACCAAGTGTTTGTTTTTCTCTTCCTTTCTTTTCGCTGGCCATTAGGTGTCTGATGGTTTGGCATTTTATGGATAATGTTTGTTTCTTATTAATTTAAGTAATGTCTAACTCCACGATTTACAGAGTGAGATATGATATCTTTGTACAATAAAGATGTACTTTTTGTCGTGTTTCAAACCTTTTCTTTAAAAATCAATAAAAAGTTGAATAACAAATTATGACACGATAATATTGGTGGCTCAGTCGTCACGTTCTGCTATTATCTGTGAAGCTGAATTTACTGATTATCGATTTAGCGCAGGGGGCTTTGTAACATATTTAACACATTGACAAGGGGGGGTGGTCTAAAGGCAGCAGTGTAGAGGGTAGAGTACGTTTCAGCTTTAATCATTATGTTTTAAGTTAGACAAGCTTACTCAGGTGTGTGTAGAAAATCTGGGTAATATTTCCTAGCAGTATATAAATATTTAATTTATAACACACTATAATGCAGCTGTAAGGACATTTTAAGGGTTTGTTAAATATGCAGTATTTATCAGCAATTATAACTTCTATAACCGTCTATACTGTTAAGAGTCTTTGAGTTCCTGAAAAGTGCTATATAAGTCAAATTTATTATTATTATTATGAAGAAAAATGTTATATTATTACAACTGCATTTGACTATATTGTTATTAATTATATACCAGCCTCCACTTATGGGTACCCACAGGAAGAGTTATATTTGTTGAAAAATGCATTAATAAACATTTATATCTGTTTACAACTAGAATGTTAAAAAACATTTATTAAATATTTATATATTGCTAATAAATGCTAAATAGGGGGACTTAAATTAAAGTATTGCCAATATGGGATTGTCAATTGTTGGACTTGAATGACAAGAGTTGACACCCACATCAAATAGCAATCCACAGAGAAACTGTAATGGGCCATTTTAATTAGGTCAAGGCTGTTCGATGTCGTCGTTCTGTAGCAGCATGCATTTTGGCTTTACTTGTATTATCTCTATTTCAGTGCTAACATACTAGTTGCAACCTTACACCAGTGTGTCACACACGTTCACCTCCAGCTGCCCATAAGTGAGCGTGAGGGGAGTAAACACATGTTGCTGTGAATGGAATACCAGCCACGCTTGGAGAGTAAATACTCAGCACCGTGGAGATATTTTGGACAAGTCCAACTTGCATAGTTTATTTATATGCATGTCTATGTTTCTGCAGTTTTAGTAGAAATGTTAAATCGATTTCTCTGTGTGTAGTTGAAAAAAAAAGGTAAAGATGTTTGTTTTTTAAAATTGGATGTTTCTTTTTGCAACAAATTGTAAAGAAATTTGACAAGCAAACACTTTAAAACACTTCATTCTCTGTGTCCCAGTTTCACACACGGGTAGCTCACCTGGATGTCCCTCTCCTACGGACTCCGACGTGAACATGAAAGAACCCTCGTCCAGCACGTCACTCATTGTTTCTATGGGGCCAGGTACTTGGAGAGACTCTCGAAAAGTTTCCTCAGTTCCCTCCAACAAGCAGTCCAGAGACACTTGAAGGCTGCTTTATAGTCCTGCTGGTTCTCTTTAAGAGACAAATGAAGAAAGTGAGCCCAACAGCCGTGCAGCCAATACAAAGTCTACCTCACAAAACTCCACGTCTGTGTCCACATGGCCCAATATATATACGGCTAAGAGAACGCACACGCGCACAATCTGTCGCTCACACACACACACACACATACATACATACATACATACACACACACACACACACACACACACACACATTCGTTATGTGAAGCCATGGGACAGTCCATTCCAGGGGGGAGTGGATGGGGGGAGGGCATTTACAGCTTGTGGAAACTGCTTGTTAACCCCTTGTGTACAGTATGATGTTTGAATGTGTGTTTATGGTCATCACCTCCACTTTGACAGCTCTGCTTTATTGTGGAACGCCTGTTGGGTGGGAGCAGCAACATCTTAATTAGGGGGTTCCCTCCCCCCCCCCCCCATCACACCGGTGGGACAGCTCTGTCTGCTGGGACTCGGCCAGGTCAGGGCAGCCTATGGACAGAGGGAGGGAGAGAAAGGTGGTTGTTGTCAACTTCAAAAAATGATACAATTACTCCTGTTTACGTCATGTTCTGAGCAAAATGAGTTTGTTCAATTAGAAATTAAATTAGAAAAGAACCAAAAAAATGACATATGAGCTGCAACAATAGTCGATCACTTATTTGATTAAAAGAATATTAATCTGCAACAATGTTTTTAATGGATTAATCGTTTAAATAATTTTTCCAGACATTTAGCAGCACTAGAAAATCACTAAGTACATTTAGTCAAGTAAGGTACTTGAGTTGAATTAAGTACAACTTTGAGGTACTTGTACTGCACTTGAGAGCCTCCATTTCATACTTCTTTATACTCCTACTCTCCTGCATTTCAGAGGAAAATGTTGTACTTTTTACTCCACTACCACTCATTACTTTGCAGATTAAGATTTTACATGAAAACCCAATGATTAGTTTATAAAAGATATAATGAATTGTTAAAATTTCTCTGTTGTTACAATGCTAATTGGCAGAAAAATTTACCAAAATGCTCTGCCTGCAGCGTGGTTGTGTGTTCTTTCAATGATGTCACTGGCAAAACAAGGCTTGTCATCATTGAAGGCCATCTCAGTGAAGTGAGATATCGGGATGAGATTCTGCAGCCAGTGGCGATCCCATATCTCCACAATCTGGGATCTAACTTCATCCTCCAAGAAACAACGCTCGCCCCCACAGAGCCAGGGTTATCACAGACTACCTCCACAATGTGGGAGTAGACAGAATGGAACGGCCTGCCAAGAGTCCAGACCTCAACCCAATTCAACACTTGTGGGATCAGCTTGGGTGTGCTGTACATGTTAGAGTGACCAACACAACCATGCTGGCTGACCTGCAACGAATCCTGGTTGAGGAATGGAACGCCATCCCACAGCAACGTATATGTCTCGTTTGTTCCTTGTTACTGATAGAGAGTTCAATCATCCAATCCACCAAACAACTCAAAACAAGAGTCAATACCAACAGAAGAATACACCGTTCACCATTGGAAGAGCATTTTGGAACATTTTTCTTGGGCGCTACCCACATAATCAGCTGTGCTGCTCATCCCACAAATGCATGATCCTTACAAGTTGGACATCATTGTGAAGGTAAATAAACAGGCTTTCCAACCATGTAAAATACAATGCCAATTAAAATTGTAACAACAGAGAAATAATCCACCAAACACAAGTTTCCAAACTTTTTTTTCAGAGTTTATATCAAACTACCCATCAATATAAAATAGTTCAAATTAGCTCCACTCTAACCTTAACATTAAATTATTATCAATAATCAGTGAGATAATTGATAATGAAAATAGTCATTGCAGCCCTAAAAATGTTTAATATATTTATGTAAAAGTGAAGAAGGACATTAAGCAAAATGTACTTTATTGTCAAAGTTAAGGGATTCTTTATGTAGAATATATACATTATATTCTTGGATTGTCATTATTGATGTATTAATGTATGAGCAGCTTTTTAATGTTGTATATGGTTGAGATGGAGTTATTTTATGTTTTTTGATAATTAAATCTATCTAACAATTCACCACATTCAATAAACCAATTATATGTTTTGTCAGTCGCGGAGGACGTTCAGAGACAATAGTGAAAGTAAAAATACCATACATAGTTAAAGGTTCAAAATGCAAGATTGGGAGCATTTCTATTGCCTCCGCATGGTTCTCAACATGGCGACGGCTGAACAGCGCTAACAGTAAAAAAAAACGGCAACACTGCTGACAGAGCTAACAGTGTTAACCTGCTGGGGGGGAGTTGGAGCGTGGGTAACACGCTTCCACAAAGGCGCCGTTATCAGCTGTAACCTCCGTATGAGAGCAGTGTAGAGCTAGCTAGTGGGGCACATTTATGTTCAAGTGTTCATTTTTCAGATAAGTTTGGTTTTAATGAGTTTTTTGATGTTATAAAAAGGGGTGTGACGTCATGATTGACAGCTGCTCTGAGTGAAATAGTTGTGGAGCCGGAGGCTCGGGAATTGTGCGAGAGAGGAGATGCAACTTTAACTTTCTATAACCGCCACGAGTCCGTGTAATAGAACATGTGTCAATTTGATCATAAATGTAGTTATAGAGATATCATAGTTAGTTGTTGTGTCTTTATAGCCAAACCGCTACCGTGGTGCTAACGTAGCAGCTAGGTAGCTCACGCTAACAAGCTATGGTCGTGCTCGGCTTGTGACTGGTTCAGGCGGATGTGTGGGCGGGACCTCGATACCATGGCTCCAGCCCCCCCGATCACTACTGCAAAGACTCTGGCTCCAAATAACGTCAACATCTCAAGATGGCAGCTCCCGTATTCAGGATATTTTGGCTTCACTTTTGTACATTGGGAGGAAGTAAAGACGCGTTGTCCATCTATAGATATATACTCTATGGTTACAACACACACAGAGGGAGAGTGATTTCATTCTCTTCTCAGGCAGACATTACTACATAGCGAATAGTTGTTTGCTGCTACATTAATGCTCTGCATATCATATGGAGCACCTTTAAGTAAACATACAAAAGTTTTATCAGCAAAATGTGTTTTAAGTATTAAAAGTAGAAGTATTCATTATTCAGTTTGCTATATTATTATAATATAATAATATATATATTAGTTTGGATTACTGTTGATGATGCATTAAGGTGTAAGCAGATTTCTAGTGTTAGCTGGTTGAGGTGCAGCTAATGTTTACTTTATACAGTGCTGGGCTGTTTAATGTTGAGAAATGCATCATATTTTATAAACTAATCAACAAAATATTATCAACTACTAGTGGTCAAATAAATGTAGTGAAGTAAAAAGTATAATATTTCCCTCTGAAATGTGGTAGTGGAAGTTTAAAGTAGCATAAAAAAGTATTTGTACTTCTGTACAGTACCATGTAATTAGTTACTTTCCATCACTGCCTATAATTAAATTTGGAGCAGTCACCTGTTGTCTAAATGCTCTTTTCCATCTAAGTCCCAGCCTGAGGCTCTTGTCTCTGTACACAACTGCAGAAAATATCGAGCCATTTCCTGAGAGAAGATCAAATAATGAAGATGTGTCTCTCAGATATCTTGTGGCCTTTAAGGTGACTCACTGTGACTGTGTTTTCGCAGAATATCAGGTACTGTATATGACTGTTTGTGTAAAGTGATGCTCACAAACATACAGTACTGTGTGTGCATGCACAAGCATACACCTGGAGAAACAATGGGACTGTAAACCGCACACAGACACCGACTCTGTACCTTTTCATGTGGTATACAAGCTCTGCAGACAGCGTGAGATAAACAAACCTCTCTTTATTGTAGTATAAACAGTGCAGAGGGACAAACACTTCTCTCCATCTTTCTCTCATCTGGCTCTAATTTCATCTGGCGTTGAGTTGGTCTCATGAAATGAGAGGAGACTGTTAACTAGCTCTCAATAGTGAATAAAATACCACTCTCCCTTACCGCTTTAATCCTAATTTAAAGCAGATTTAACCAGAAAAGCATAAACTACAATCTACATTAACCATAGAGCCAATGTAAGCAGTAATTGCATGACCTGATTTTCTTCACAATTTTACAGAAAGTCTAAAATGTATTTTGAAATACCATGTATTTCAGAGTATTTGAAAAAAATACAGTATGTCTGTGCATAAAAACAATTGACATATTATAGGACATTATGGCGTAACACACATTCTGCAGTAATTTAGTGTTTGTGTTGTTAAGAGGAATGGGTGCAAATTAGAAACAGCTGTTTTGACATAAAGATAAATGCCACTTAAATAACTAGCAAGCTGACCTAATCTTACCCCAGGCCAGCAAAATCAAATCAGACCTGGAGAGGCACAAGCTGCACGCCGACTGAGCTGCTGAGGGGGCTACAACTAAATTATCCGTTATTCTTTCACTACCAACAAATAAGACATTTTATATTATTAAGACTATTCAAACTTAAATGAACCATGTTTTTGGGGGAAATCCCTACCCAGACTACCCCAGACAAATCATTTCATATTGCAAGAAAGCTAGTTAGCAGGCAAGCAAGCAGAGACATGGAAATAGTAAGCCAAGAGATTTAACTGTTGAAATATTAACCTCAAACCAATGGATAAACACGTGAAATACTGTAGTTAACTAACCCTCGCTAAAAGTAAACAGTGGGCCTAGGGGGAAGTACACCCAAATTCAAAATTCATACATGTTATTCCTATGATCTAAGACAGTCCAAAAATATATTAGCAAACATGAACAACTCTCTCCCAAATACAAAAACTAGAGTGCTAAAACTCAAACTTGTGATGTCATAGGGTATACAGTGTGGAGCTGCTCCGTAGACAATCGGGAGATGATCTGAGTATATGGGAACATATTCTGTTTTTGGGTATAAAAAAGAAAACAAACATCTGTGAGTCCACAAAATAAGTCTCCCATTGTCTATGGATCAGCTCCAGACTTTAAACCCTATGACATCACAAGTTTGAGACTTACTTCTCTGGTTTCTGGCTTTGAGAGAGAGGAGCTCATGTTCACAAATATTGATTGAACTTTCCTAGGCCATGGAAATAACATACTAGAATTCTTAATTTAGGTGGTGTTCCCCTTTAATAAGCTAAAACCCAGGGTCCACACTCACCAAGCAGCTCCATAAAGGAGCTTAACACTCACTATTGTATTCTGTAAGGCATAAAATATATGGGAAAAAAATCTGAACCTTCTATTCTGGTGGCATTGTGGTGTTCCTACAGTGCTGTCTGTCTGGTACCCCTTGAAGGCCCCCCCCTGACCTTTGGTTTGCATTTCTGTTTAGTGGACTTAGTCTTTTAAATTCATTTTTAAAACATTAAAAGGCTTAATTTTAATAATTTATTTAAATATTTTCAGATTAGACACTGGGTCTGCAACAGCTATGTGCAGACTTTCCACAAAAGCATTTGCTTAGCGAAGCATTTTACACTACATAGTGTCCGACATCTTGTATTTATATTATTCTAAACTGTAACTTGCCAATCTATGATAAGATTTATTTACAAAAAAAGGGGAATCAGATCTTGAATGCAATTACAATGATGCCAATTGGTGTAATATCCTTGTTTCAGACTGTACTAATCTCAACTAAACATAGACAAATACAATTTAACATCTATAATGGAACCTATTACACTCCACACAGACTAGACAAAATATACCAGAATGCCTCTAGCGATTGCCAGACATGTAAAACCTGGTATGAAGATTTACTTCCTATGCTTTAGAATTGCTCTTAGCTGGCAGAATTTTGCAAATACATCGTTATAATAACTTCAGATAATATAAAAAAATGAAATTTCATCTGACCCAGGGTCTAAATCTTGGGAGACACACAAGGACTTAACGTGAACCATAATAAAAACTAGAAAATTTCGCAAGAAATTTTGACCAGTGTGCCTGGTGCTGGGGGGGGTCTGAAGACTATAGTGAGGTTAGAAGAGGGGGATGATAGGCCCAATAAAGTCCCAAGTCTCGTGACCCGTTTAAACTTTTAATCATTTTTCTACGTTAAAGTATGGCGACTCTGTATGGCCCTAAAGACGAGTATTTTTGAGCTCTCTTCACGTCGATTTGCCACTCATTCCTATGGAGCAAAGAAATCGCGCTTTTGCGCGATTTTTTCGGAGACCGCTACGCGAATCTCTTAGAACAGTCATAGCACACCATTCCCGATCATTCTGTCACTGGTTGCCATGGTGATTGGGGGGGCCGAGAGGAGTGTTTAGTTTCCTGTTATTATAAAGTAAGAGTTGAGGGCTTTTATTTTGAAAAGTAGGTGAATACCTAGTTCCTGTTATCATACAATGAGAGTTGGGGGCTTTTAATCACAGGTGTAATTGATCACATTAATTATGGCCCTGATCCATTGAAGCCCTGGTTTAGAGCATGCTGGCTCACTGAAATGGCGTGATACAGTAAATAGTGTGTGTGTGTGTGTGTGTGTGTGTGTGTTAGTCAGCCTGCTCTGATTGGCTAATGTGAATCAGCTGTCTAGCAGCAATCTGAAGTTGCCGTAGTGATTGGCCACTGCTGCAGTGGGGCAGTTTATAATAGGAGTTAACCAGAGACGTACATGTCATAAAAGTGCTTCTACGACAGAAACCGTGACTCCTATCGCTTAGATTGTTCATGAGACCAGTTAGGAGTCTCCGATGAACAAATGGTGCGACATTTGGGTCTGTAGTTTCAAAAATGTGACCTCGGCGGCAGTTTCGAAAAGTAGTAACTTTTTTCTCTGATCCAAAAAATTCTGTGAAATTTAATATGGGGCCCTATGGGAGCGAAGCCTGCAGTTGCTCTCACGTTCAGGCAGTTGTCGCTAAATGTGTAAGTCCGACTGATTCCATAGCTACATGTTTGCGACCGGCACAAAAATACCTACGTTTTGATGTATTAATTATTTATGAGGAGTGGACGTTGTGGACTACAGAGCAATTTGTTCAGAACATTTTCAAAAAATTTCAAAGCTTTCCCGCACTCTAGCGATGATGTCACGCGCTCTAGCCCTTAACGACCCACGCAATACACACCCATTATAAAATCTGAAACGGTCTGAAAATTTCACAAAACGTAAACTGCGATTTCGTGAAAACCGTGCCAGCTATCAAAAAATTTCCATTTGGCCAAATAAAGTCCCAAGTCTCGTGACCCGTTTAAACTTTTAATCCCGTTTCTACGTTAAAGTATGGCGACTCTGTATGGCCCCAAAGAGGAGTGTTTATGAGCACTCGTCACGTCGATTTTCAATGCATTCCAATGGAGAAAAAAATGCTTCTATGCACACTGGAATGATGGAACCACTGAAGAAGGAGGTGCAGATGATGTTGGACATGGGAGTCATTGAACCATCCAGAAGTGAGTGGTCAAACCCCATAGTGCTTGTTCCCAAGAAAAATTTTACTCAACCTCGGTTCTGTTCAGACATGAGGAAACTGAACAGTATTTCCTGTTTTGATTCATATCCCATGCCCCGTATTGATGAGCTGCTAGAGAGAATCGGGAAAGCCAACTACATCACAGCATTAGACCTTTGTAAAGGTTACTGGCAAGTGCCTCTTGACCCATCTTGCAAAGAATACACAGCGTTCCAGATTCCAGGATGGGCTTGTTCCAGTACACTGTGTTACTCTTTGGCCTTCATGGCGCTCTTGCGACCTTTCAAAGATTAATGGACATTGTTCTTAATGATTGCTCCAGGTTTTCAGCTGCCTATCTTGATGATGTGGTAATCTACAGTGAATCCTGGGAAGAACACTTGCAGCATCTTGAAATCGTCTTAAGCAAGATACAGGAAGCTGGGCTGACCCTGAATGCAAACAAGTGTTCCTGGGCTCAGGAGGAGGTGAAATACCTTGGGTACCTGGTCGGCCGTGGGCAGATAAGGCCACAAATAGAGAAGATAAAGGCCATACAGATGATTCCAAGACCCCTGACCAAGAAGCAAGTGAGATCCTTTTTAGGACTGGTGGGGTGGTACAGAAGGTTTGTTCCCCATTTCTCTACATTGGCGGCACCACTCACCGAACTAACAAAAAAATCAACCTCGAAAGTGATATGGAATGATGAATGTGAACGTGCCTTCCAGGCATTGTTGGCAACGCTGAGGGAGGAGTAGCGCGGCAAAAACCGTAAGAAGAGGAATAGTAAGACTTCACTAGAAAATTTCGCAAGAAATTTTGACCAGTGTGCCTGGTGCTGGGGGGATGGGTGGCGGGAGGGGGGCAGATTCAGACTGTCTGAGGTCCATAGTGAGGTCATAACTATAGGCCCTTTCGCTGCGTGCGTGTCTGTCAGTGGTTGCCATGGTGATTGGGGGGCCGTGAGGAGTGTTTAGTTTCCTGTTAACATACAGTAAGAGTTGAGGGATTTTATTTTGAAAAGTAGGTGAATACCTAGTTCCTGTTATCATACAATGAGAGTTGGGGGCTTTTAATCACTGGTGTAATTGATCACATTAATTATGGCCCTGATCCATTGAAGCCCTGGTTCCAATGGAGCAAAAAAATCGCGCTTTCGCGCGATTTTCTCAAGAACCGCTGCGCGAATCTCTTAGCCAGGTCATAGCACACGATTCTTGCTTCTAGGCACACTGGAATAAATAAGCCCGACGAATAATAGACCAGTGTGCTTTGCACAAGGCTTTGCCTTGTGCTTCTAGGCACACTGGAAATACTTCATACTACTGGGAAAAATGTATTCTACAAAACTGGAAATCTGAACGTCCTCCTTCACAGAGGCAGCGGTTTAACGAATTAACATCCTATAGTACACCTGAAAAGAAGAAGTATAGTGTGAGGAGGAAACCAGCAACGTATGGAAAAATATGGGGCTCTTTTCTGGCCTTACTACCATCATTACATCCCCATGGCTAGTGAAGTACTATGGACATTTGTCTTACTGTGCTCCTATTGTCTACTTAATGCTGTAATACCTTACTAACATACATTAGAACCTCACACCTTACTTGATTGAATTTTATTTTATTCTATTTTTCAATTGTGAATGAGGTGCTGGGCTGTGGGTGGGGAGTGATAGGAGGTACTTTGTTTGTTTCCCTATTTGTTTTTCACGTGTATGAAAAAGGCTTAATTTTATAATTGATTTAGTTTGATATAAGTCCTAAGTTGCAGAATACTGTATAGTTGATGTAAATCTATATCTCTTTTGAGGGATACTATACGTCAGTCTACGAGGGCTGAGCTACTGCATTATGAAAAAAAAAATCAGGTGCGCAGATGCTGAAAGACAGAAGCTTTTTTTGGGAATCTTGTCGTGTGATTATCTGTCTCAAGTCATCTGCAAGTATAGAAGAAGAAGGACTAACAAACACAACTGGACATTATCTTGTATTTAGTTTATTTGGAGGTAACTGAATAATTTATTATCTTTGAGAAACACAGAGCTAGATAAGGGGAAAAAAATGTGTGTGTGTTTCTCTGTGTTTGCAAGAGTGACAGAACAGATAAACTAGTTTAGTGTGGCTACAAAACTACTCTGCTAACCTAAGTGTCAAATCATTGACAGTGTGGATGATATATTTTGTTGGCTGGTAAATTGTTTATTGACACATGTATGGCAGCTGTGAGTAGCTCCTTCATTTCCTTTGTGCATTGCATTGTGGGACAGTAACAGCTCACTCTAAAAATCAAGGTTTTTTTTGTCATATTAATTTTGTCACTTCTCCAGCGCGGTAACACTCATGCTCAAAACCTGGATAGATTCGGCATGCAGTAAGGAACTGGTACACAGATTCTGTCTACAAGGAGGCCGAGGTCAGAGGTCAGGGACAGTTAAATGTGACAAACATAAACTAGATTAAACAAGAGAGGACGTGAGCCAGCCAGACGGTGATGGAGTGCGCAACCTTTGATACACCTGTTTATTTTGGCCTGACTACAGTCTGCGTGCCAGGATGTAAACACTCAAGACACCATACTTGTTACCTGAACACATTTGAAACTGACTCTTCTCTGGTTTGCCTCGATACGTTTGTTAATGACTGACCAGGAAAAGGTACTTTTTTGAACTCTAACAAGATCATTCTGGTTATGTTGAAAGATAACTGCTATCAGAGCTTTGATAACGTGTCAGCTTGAAGCTTGAACAGGATGAATGTTTCCTGGAGAATTAGGAAAAATATATAATCTAGATAATACTGTGACCCTCAAAGTGTAACTTAATGTCTTTTTCTGTGTTCAACATGAGGCTAGGGGGCTTCAAAAAAACAGAGGGTAAAGTCTCTCGAGGTCAAACATCTGACCTCTATGTGCACTTGTTACCATGCACATGGAGCTCAGTCTGTCAGGAAAAACAATTCAATCTTGATACACAAAGTCAGGTCATATTTCCTACAAATACAGTTATTTGAAGTGTTGAATCATTCTGTGAATCTATAGAGTAAATTTACTTCATATTTATCTAACTCAGTTTTTAGCTGTGTTTTTATGGAAGACCTGAATCAAACTCTTTAAATTAATTTACAGTTCATTGAATTTTGTGGAAAACCACCTTTGGCTATATCAATCTGTAATTTATCTTTACAATACATTTTTAAATTCCATTTTTTATCACCAGTATATATTAATTTAGTTTTGTACTTCTGACACACCATTGTGATCATTATCAGGTACTTTTTATTGTCTATCCTAATAGATTTAACTTCTTAAGTACTGATTTTCAAACCACACTATATGAATAATTTTCATAGAGAGACAAACCCATCGACATTTGTTGATAGGTGTGTGCAGGCGTTACGTTTTGAGGATGTTGGTTTCCAATAGCTTCAACACTTCAAGTGATGTGCGTACAGTTAAGCCATCCCATAAAATAATCAAGGATGCAAAAATACTAGAGTGAGGGGCCACGTGTACTTTCTCTCAGCAGTGGAGGAAGTACTCTTATTCTTTACTTAAGTAAAAGTAGCAATACCACTGTGTAGAAATACTCTGAATGGCCCATTTCAGAATTATCTATATTATATTATTGGATTATAACTATTGATGGATTAATATGAACATTACTTTAATGTTGGAGCTGGTAAAGGTGGGACTAATTTGAATTACTTTATATACTAAATGTAAACTGTGTAGCCTGTGAATTCCACCCAGGGATCAATAAAGTCTTATCTTAATATATAATATTACATCACAATATATTTGTTGATTGTATTCTGTATTATTAATCTGAATCTGCAAAGTGACATGTAACTAGAGTTATCAAATTAATGTGGGAGAGTAAAAAGTACAATATTTATATATTTAATATAAATTACACTTCACTTACAGAGTGCTGTGTGACCACTGCACATCATTCAGCGATGAATTCATTCACATAATCCTATAGGCAAAGAGGGAATAGCGGATTTTTTGGATATACTCTAAAATGAAGGTTATTTATTCCTGCCAATAGGTCAGTGTGAAGAGGTGGATTTCAACCTACTGAGCAGGACACACTCTAAACAAAGTTTAAAGTTCAAATCCTCCTGAACCTTCATCCACAGAGCTGCTGGGCCCCTCAGACGATGACGAGCAAATTGATAAAGGCCTGATGACCTTGTGTTGCTGCAAAGGGTTTTTTACAGTTTGTCTCAAATCTTCACCTAATTATTTAACAACTAGAGCGCAGTCAATGGCCACACAGCGAGTGTGTCAGAGGGAATGAGAGCCCCCTTGATTTTAACACGTAATTCATGCTGACACTATTAATGAAGTGCAGCTGAATTAAACTAACACACATTTGTGAGTTAATCTCCGAATTCTATAATTCCACAGAAAAAAATCATATGGTGATTATTTTGACTGATATTGCAATTACGATATGATTTGCGATACTAGATGGAATGATTATTTTTACATCGTTATTCTCATTTTCATTGAAAAACATGTTAAAAAAATTATGGTGTGATTTTTGCGGGGATCTGTGCCAAACAAATATGTTTTCTTAAACCTGCAGTAGGCTAAATGTTTTTGGCATCATTAGGTAAAAATGAAATAATAACCTTTCAGCATTTTGTAATTCAAGTGTTCTGCGAGAAAACTAGACTTCTGCACCTCCTCATGGCTCCCTTTTCAGGCTTTAAAAAAATGTAGCTCCTGATGGGAGACTTTGGCCAATCACAGGTCATTTCAGAGAGAGAGCGTTCCTATTGGCTGTGCTACGGCTGGTGGGCGGTGCTTGGTATTTCATCAACTGATCTCAACATGGCTGCCGGGTCGCAAACTTTCTTATTTTACAGCTAAACAGTACACTACAAGATGATTCTGAAAACATTTGAGCAGAGAAATAGGCATTACAGTAACAGAATATTTATTCATATTTGATCAGCGCGGCCTAGTTTGACCGTTTGATCAGAGTTCGTGAGTGATTGACAGCTGCTCAGAGACGGCAGGCTCCACCTCGGCTCTGATTGGTTGTTTTCCTCCGGTCTGTGAAATCTTGCAGATGCCACATTAGGAGCACCGGAGGACACAGAGGCACATGATTTTTTTCAGATTACCTGTCTCATTCACTACGGTCAGTATGTAGTGACCAGTATGTATGTTTAAATAATATTTGCTACAATTCTACCTACTTCAGCTTTAAGTTTGTAGAATATGATGTGTAGGCCAGAACAAATCTGCAGCACCACTATTTTTTATTTAAAATGGTATTTTGTCATACATTTTGCCTTTAACAAATATTGTGCCTACATTGATTTGAAAATTGCAGTAGGCCATATTGCAATTGTGATAAAAATTTGATTAATTGTGCAGCCCTAACAGAGTGTCCGACATTACACGTTATAAACAAAAAAACACAATGTGGCTGAACCAACCCACATAACTGCGTGTCCTCCCTCTGTCTGATTGGCTACGTGAAACGTGTGTCATATTGACCCCCACCCATCCCCCTTTGTGTTTCAATTTAAAAGCAAGGGTCATGTTTTTTAGGTTCGAGAGTCAGTGAGACTCAAACTTGACAGAACAGGATGAGATAAATGAACCCTGGCGGCGTCAGGGGGCTGTTAACACCTGTTTGTCTTTCCCCAGGTTCAAGGACACGCAGTTTGCCTCTGCAGCTCTGCGCTCTGAGCTTGTGTGGTTACCAACCAGTTTCATCTGGACAGCAGTCACAGCAGGCAGGAAGAGTTGGATCCTGCAAGTCATGAACTTGTATTGCACAATTCAGAGATTGTATGTACAACTTGTTACATAATGAATAACATATCAGTAAACACAAGATAATCCATACTGTCTGTCACCATAACTGGTTCACCTGTATGTTTATGGAGGTTTTTTATCACTGTTGTTGTTCTGTGTTTTTACAGACTTTTACAGCTTTAGCTGGCTCTTTGTGCTTGGGGTCATTTCTGTTGTGTTCATTTTGTGGCTTCGTGTTTGTATTCATCTGAATTTTTGGCCTGAAAACTTTTTACAGAATTATCAGGTAGAAGTTTTGGCATTATAGAAATATTAATATTACCATTTTTCTTCACACAAAGTTTTTGAATTTCACTCAAAACAAAGAAAGGGAAGTCTGTTTCTGCTATCAAACCGATCCAAAAGCAGATTTCTCTTCTCATATGAACTCGGACAGTACCCTGTGTCCTTTCTTTACTACTGCCCTCTGCTCTCCGATTGGCTTCACATGCACAATGAGAATTTGACGTGTCAACCAATGCCTGTGAACGAGAACACCACACAGGAGGTGGGGCGCAAATCCTCAGCTGTGATTGGCTGTTGGTCCGGCACACTCCCCACTAGACCTGCATTGGTCCAAGGAGACGCTGTTATGTATTTGTGTGTATGTTTGCATTTGTGTCTGTATGTGAAGAGAATACCAAGCAAAAGTCTAATCAGAGACCTCACTTGAACCTTACAGATGTTTTGTACGTTGTGATGTGTGATATGTTTACGGTAGACTGACAAGTCTTAGCATATTTCTATCACAAATGGCTGATTATGTGATGAATTACATATGTAAACTTCACTTCGTCATATAATTTTAAGGAAAAATCCAGTGGCCATCCATCATGTTTTATAGTAGATGACGCAAAATGGTCAAAACAACAAAAACAAGCATCCAGGCAAGCTCTATCACACACACACAGCCCAGCATATGGCCGAGCAGAGCAGCCGGAGGGAGTGCAGCAGCTGGGCTCGTGGAGCGTCATCCTATCCCATCTCTATTCCAGCCCTTTTTGGACCCTCAGCACATTCCTCTGAGAAGCTGCCGCCAGTGAGTGTAATATTACCATTCTAGCAATGCACTTTTATCCCACACATTATGCAGGAGCGGGACAATGTGTTCACTTCACCTGACTTTAGAAAACTATAATTAAAAGGGAATAAAACTAAGGTAAGGTAATGTACGTTCTCCCACATCACAAACACTCCTCTCACCTTGAACCCCCTTTACTACACCGCACTGGGGTGGACTGTTTTTATCAATGGCTCCTCTTATAAAGCTGCTATCTCCACGAGGAGTGGTT
Source organism: Sebastes fasciatus (assembly GCF_043250625.1). Taxonomy (NCBI): domain Eukaryota; kingdom Metazoa; phylum Chordata; class Actinopteri; order Perciformes; family Sebastidae; genus Sebastes; species Sebastes fasciatus. Next base: position 9,429,882 of record NC_133803.1, read on the forward strand.
GTAAAAAGGGTCATAAAATAGAGACAGGATGTTTTTGAAGATGGACACGATCTGTATGATTAATAAAGATGGTCTCTCATTCAGTAATTTGGTACGAGTCAGATGATATATTATCAAATCAATTTTACATTAGATATAGTTAAACCTGCAGTAGGCAGTAAATTTTTTGGCCTCAATGTGCAAAACTTCCATAATAACCTTTCAGCATATTGTAATTTAAGTGTTCTGAGAGAAAACTAGACTTCTGCACCTCCTCATGGCTCTGTTTTCAGGCTTTAAAAAAATCTAGCCCGTGCCTTGAGACTTTGACCAATCACAGGTCATTTCTGGTGGGCGGTGCTTGGTATTTCCTCAACTGATCTCAACATGGCTGCCTGGTTACCAACTCTCATTTTACAGCTAGACAGTACAGTACAAGATGATTCTGAAAACATTTGAGGGGAATAAATAGGCATTACAGTAACAGAATATTGATTCATATTTGAGTTCGCAAGTGATTGACAGCTGCTCAGAGACGGCAAGGCTCCAGATTAGCTCTGACTGGTTGTTTTCCTCCTGTCTGTGAAATCTTGCAGAAACCTTTAGGAACACCGGACGACACAGAGGCATATTTTTTTCAGATTACCTGTCTCATGCACTACTGTCAGGATATAGTGACCGTTTTTTAAAAATAAACTGCAACTATTTTGATAATCAATTAATTATTTTAATCACTATTCAACCAAAAGTGCCAAAAATAAAATTCAGGTCCCAGCCTCTGTGAGGATTTGATGATGTCATGTATGATAGTAAACTGAATATCTTTGGGTTTGACAGTTGAATCAGACAAGCTATTTGAAGACGTCATCTTAGGGTCTTGGGAAATTTCAATGGCCATTTTTTTCACAATTTTTCTGACAATTTATAGACAAAATAATTAATTGAGAAAATAATTGCGAGTTAAATTTGTAATAAAAAATAATTGTTAATTGCAACCCTGAATTCAGCCACTGAACAGAATCTCTGTAATGTCACTAACCTCCTGCAGGGGTCGGTCTTGCTCTTAGCCATACCAGCTGGAGTGTGATCTCAGGACCTCTGCAGCTCCTTTGGGACTGACCTGAAGAGATAATAAAAAGACAAATCTTAAAGACATTCTTTATGCTCTCCACTGACACAACATCAGCAGTTAAAATAAGAAATTCAGATGGTGATCATTAATGTAACTAAAAAGATAAGGAGGCTGGAGGGTTATGTATATTGGTCTTGTTCTCAAATACTGAATTACAGATGCTATTAATTATATTTATGCATGTTAACAGCTTGAACATAATTAAGGCAACATTATATTCAAATATAAAATATAATATTCAAAAAGGCAAAGAAATAGCTCTTAGATGTGAGCTCCACTCAGCACCATGCTGAACCTGGCACAGAGGATTCAGCTCAACATGAGCCTTGTTTCACAGCAGTCTTTGAGGAATTTCTATCATGTTACGTTCACATAAGCTTTCACTGCGATTGGACTGATCGGGGTTTAGACGGCTTAAAGGGCTGGTTGCAAACATCAGATTCCTCCACATTAGCATCGAGGAACAGGCTGGTGAGTATCACCTCTTTATATATTTGGTGACATATTGTAACAAATGTTAAGTTAAATGTTAAGCCATTAAAACAAACTAGACTTTCATCATATTGGTATTTTTCTTTTGTTAATATTTGGAATTCATGCATGTTGTTAATCCAATCAAATGCAGTCACATGGAACAGTGCATTCCTGCTTTCTGATGAAATTTCTATACAATCTTTGTGTTTGGGGTTTCTTAAGAAACCTAAGGCAAATATGCTGATCATCTAGTACAACGATTAGATAAGGAAATTAACATAGCATGCATGAGTGCACCCGTTTAGCTGCGTAAAGATAAAAATAGCCATGCTAAAGTGATCTGACTGATAAGTTAAAATCATCTTAATCTTGTTAAAAGGTTCCTGAAGCAGAAGCCTATTTGGAAGTGAATCTTTTTAATATGTTATCTCTGTAGGTGGCCTGCGGAGCGAGTGTAGGGTCATGGTGAGTGTGACCGTGGTCCTGAAGACGGTGAGCCTGTTTGTTGCAGAGCTCATCAGCTCCGTCACAGACTGGTTCCAGTCCAAACCAGCATGGGCCAACCTAGAAGTGCTGGAGGACACAGAACTGAAGACCACTGGAGGCGGTGAGTCCGAAAACAGAAACGAGCAAAATCTATTAACTTGCAGACATGCTGCACTTAAAAGTTACAGATTTGTAGTATTAAATCCCCTCTTTTCTGCCATCGCAGCTCAACAAGGAAAAACTGTCTGGGGAAACCAAAAAACAGGGAATTTTGTGCTAAAAAGACTGTAACAACTTGATTAGACTAACTATTTTAACTCTTGGAACTTCTTAAATACACATTTACTGAACACTTTAGACAAAGGTGAACTGGTCAAAATCCAACTTTTGGTGTCTCAGATTATATATGACAGCACACAAATCAATCCACAATCCCTTAGCTGGTCAAAACAGTGACTGCATCATTCACAAGGGACAAGTAGTTAATGTACCTCTTCAGTTATCCCCTATGAGGGAGAGTCAGTGACATTTAGATTCAATAATGCTCTGTTGTCTTTTCCAGTCCATGAGCGACACAGGGCCAAAACTTTGTGGGAGAAGACCGGAGCTGTGGTCATGGTTGTACGGCGCCCTGGATGATTATTGTGCAGAGAGGTACGAAATCACATGCCTGTATGTATATTAGCAATAAGAACTCTGTAATCACATAACCGTGCTATCTGATTCTCTCCGTCGTTCCCTCTCTAGGAGGCTGCTGAGCTGTCCTCTCTGAAGTCCCAGCTGCAGGACCTTGAAGTCCCTCTGTTTGCCGTGGTCAAAGAAAACCTTGGCAAGGAGCTGGACTGCTTCAAGAAGTACTTCTCTGGGAAGGTCTACGTGGATCAGAAGGTCTGCTTTTACACGTGGCTTTAAGATATTATGTGTAACATGGAGGGTTACATACTCTAATCTGCTTTTATATCATTCTCACAGAGAAATTTCTACGGCCCTCAAGAGAGGCGGATGTTTCTCTCCATGTTTCTGCGTATTGGCGTGTGGAGGGCCCTTTGGCGGGCCTACAGGAGGGGCTTCGGGGGAAACCTAAAGGGTGAAGGAGTTGTCCTGGGTGGACTCTTCGTCATTGGGCCTGGAGATCAGGTAGGCAGTAACTTACAGAATAAATATTTTCTGACAAGTGTCTCTGGATGTTTAATGAGTTTGTTTCCCCCCCCCCAGGGTATTCTACTTGAGCACCGTGAGAAGGAGTTTGGGGATAAAGTGAATATGCTGGCAGTACTCAGATCAGCCCGCAAAATGCAGGAAGACATGGCTAAATAGACCTCAAATATGTGAATGAATGGACTGTTTGTTTAGTGAGGAGCTTTGTAATAACAGTTGCAGCATATTTCCATATGCATGTCTGTATTCTTTCAGCCCAACCCAGTAGTTTTTTTCCCTCTAAACCACAGCATTTCCTCTTACATGCTGAGCCCTACTCATACTGTAACCTAATGTCTTTCTGGATGCATTCAACTCTTACTGATATGCCACAAACCTGTGTTTAAAATGTGCCACTTCTTTAACTGTTTATTGACCCACTGTCAGCTCTGGTCTTGGTTGTGTGTGATGGTCTTTTGTGTGTGTTTTAATGAAGATGTTGTTTGTAAACTCTGCTGAGAGAACAGCTCTGATGCTAGCACACCAATCCACCTGTTAGCCAACGACAGTCTGGTCTGACATGAGGGGGAATTAAACTGTTGGAGTGATTAAACGCATTTTGTGTTGTACCACTAAACCCTGTCATGCTTAAAGAAACATTATCTGCATATTTACCTGTCCGTGTATCGTGTTTTGCCGGGTCTAGTTGCTCCTTCACAAACATTTCTGCCCAAGTTAAAATCTTCTTTGGCCGCCTTCTTCTTCTTCTTCTTCGTTGGAGTTTTTGGCGGTTGGTCAAACACTACGTCATGGTGCGTCACCGCCACTGACAGGTATCAATTACATTTTTTCCAATTAAATTTGCTTTATTGATCATGACTGTCAGGTGAACAATATTGCCAAAACATCAATTCAATAATAAAAAAAAATAAAAAAATAAAAACAAAAACATATATATACATATATACAATTCATTAAGCAAATTACAATATATAGATATTTAAAAAGAACATGCATGTGAATGCAAGAAAACAATAAAGAAGTAATTAATGTTTGTTGTGTCAATAAAACAAACAAACAAACAAAAAGATAAAAAACAATTAATGACAATATATTGCAATATCAAAGGATAAATGTTAAAAAAAACAAAAAAACAATATTGCCAAAGTGTCAATTCAATAATAAATAAAAATAAAAAAGAACAAAATAAAAACAAAAACATATATATACATATATACAATTCATTAAGCAAATTACAATATATAGATATTTAAAAAGAACAAGCATGTGAATGGAAGAAAACAATAAAGAAGTAATTAATGGTTTTGTGTCAATAAAACAAACAAACAGATAAAAAACAATTAATAACAATATATTGCAATATCAAAGGATAAATGTTAAAAAAACAAAAAAAACAAAAATATTGCCAAAGTGTCAATTCAATTATAAATAAAAATTAAAAAAAGAACAAAATAAAAACAAAAACATATATATTCATATATACAATTCATTAAGCAAATTACAATATATAGATATTTAAAAAGAACATACATGTGAATTGAAGAAAACAATAAAGAAGTAATTAATGGTTTTGTGTCAATAAAACAAACAAACAGATAAAAAACAATTAATAACAATATATTGCAATATCAAAGGATAAATGTTAAAAAAAAAAAAAACATAAAGTAGAGGAGTAAATAAAAGGCAGAATGTGAGTTACATCTATTATGTGTTGTTGTGGTTGTCTCTTAGGCTGTGACATGCACTGACATATCCTGCAGCCTCTATGGCGATGACACTATTTTCTCCAAGTAGATGTTGTATTTTATTTTGGTATATTTGGGAATCAAAATCTTGGAGTTTAGATTTAATTTTTGTAAAGATTTTTTTCCTAATTTCTTCATATGTGCTACATTGTAGCAGGAAATGTTGCTCTGTCTCCACCTGTCTCTGTGGTGTCTCGCTCGATCAGTGCTCGATTAGTTTCCCTCCCAGCTCCAGCTCCCTGGGATCGGTTAGTACGCCTGCGCCGACTCTGTTTACAAAACGTCTCGTTCAGAGAAGCGCTGCGTGTCGCTTCATTGATTCTGGTGAGTGTGGCTTTATTACAAAACTCCTCCATTAACTTTATATCACAATACAGGTGCACCTGCTGTAGGAATCCCTGCTATTTCCTAGCCCAGTGAACTAAAGGCTAACTGCTCATTTATCTATTGGTAATGTTGCTGCCATGACACCGTCGTCACCCCGTTACCGTGCCAACAGTGACCAGCCACTGTAACTTAGTAGGGCACTGAGAGTATGTGTTGATTATGTAACCGTCCCGCAGTAATAAAATGCTAAAATACCCTAGTCCTATTTGGCCACAATTTAAGTATAGTCCTGTAGAGCCTTCAGGCAGTGTCATTGATTACCCATTGGTAGTATGAAGGTCATTATCTGCATTATTTGCTGTCTCACTGCGGGCTAAAGGGGCGGTTACTGCTAGGTTGCTAGGTTACTGGTTTAGCTCTTAGCTAGTTAGTAGTGATGGGAATTCCGGCTCTTTTTAGTGAGCCAGATCATTTGGTTCAGCTCACCAAGAAGATCCGGCTCTTTTGGCTCCCAAACGGCTCTTCGTTTTACCACTTCTGCCTTCTATAATTCAGCCAAATTTAGCGCTGTTTTGATCTATGATTAGTATGTGTGCACATATATCACTTACATTATTCAATATAATTATACTAAACCTTATAATTTCCAGAATACCATAATTTTACATGCTGCTTCGTTTCCGACTGTCACTCATCTTTTCTGCTATTCGCTCACCGCACTCCTCTCTCTTTCTCTCCTCCTCTCCCTCCTGCTCTGTACCTGTAGACAGTCAGCGCACTGCGCACCCCCGCCCCTCCCTGCTTGATGGAATGAATCTTGTCTGTCATCACCTGATTGGTCGCACGGATGTCATTAACACAACATTTAGTCAAAGTCAGTGCATGGAGTGCCCGTGGTGCGGAGAATATTGTCCTATCATTCTGCCTTGAAATAATTAAAGAAAAAAGAAAAAGAAAAAAAACGTCTCTCGGACAGAAGCCGGCTCTTATCGTTCACTTAAAAGAGCCAGCTTTTTGAACCGGCTCGTTCGTAACGACACACCACTACTATTTTTTTTATTTTAAGTATTCAAATCTTTTACCAGCTTAAAGTAGTAATACAATTAAAGTGACGGGTTCAAATTGCTGAATTACTGTGTTATTATTTTTAATAACTGGGAATTTTATAATACAAAATATTATGCCAGCTAGAACAAACAGGAAATAAGATATCACACAACTACACACAGCTACTAAACTGATAATAAAAATAACAGCACATTAATGACAGGTACAAATGGAGTTAGGTATGTTGGACAATATTTATTAAGCTTACTTAAAAAAAAAGGCAGCTTTGTTCAGCTTTTGATGAACATAAAGTGAAGCAAGGACTGGATCAGGACTGATGTTGAATTCTTATAAGTCCAATTTGCTTTCAGGCAAGATGATTATTACAAATTGGGGTTTTAACAGCTGGAAAAAATGTTTTTTTTACTTGAGTAAAAGTATATAAGTATCAGCTAAATTGTCAATTAAGTAAAGTTCATTATGCAGAATGTCCCTCTTCAGATTGTCATATTATCATATATATATGATATTGATTAACATGCAGTACTTTAATGTTATTTGAACTATTTTATTTACGGTTTGGTAGTTAAATCCATGACAAATTGATGATGTGTTTTTTATGAAAAATCTTAATCTTCAAAGTAACTATTAACTATAGCTGTCAAATAAATGTTAGTAGAGTAAAACAGTACAATATTTCCCCTTGAAATGTAGTGCAGAAGAATAAAGTGGCATCAAATGGAAATACTTAAGTAAAGTATCTCAAAAGTGTACTTTAGTACAGCATTAAGTAAAAGCACTTAGTTGCTTTCCATCACTAGCTACTGTTTGATCCTTCGTCCTAGCACCGTCCAGGCATCTCATTAATATAATACACTGATTTATTAGACGTGTTCATTGTGTGTTAAGTATTGTGCAACATATCCTGTCTGGACGTACCTGTGCTGACTCACTCTGCAGACACATTCAACGAATCTAGACTCTTCCTCGAGTTGCAGGCGTGGACATCGGTCTCTATTGGCTGCTGCTGTTATCATTTTTTTTCATCCCTTTGCCCTCCCTGTCGTTAAGTGTCAGAGCACAAAATACATTCGGGTGATTTACTCTTTGAAACTGGCTGAGCTACAGCCCAGACGAATAAGTTTTTCTTCGCATTTTGGAAATGGAGACAAGTTAGTATATGGCATTCTTACTTTTCAGTTGGTTATAGACAGAATATAGATATTTCCTAAACTTAATGTCAGATTTTTGTTGTGAAATATCCACAAGACTGGTCATATTTAATTCTCAGTGCATGGATTTCTCTGTGTAGCATATTGTAAAAGGACTTATATGTTTGTGTTTTCACTGTAATTTATGTGTTGTTGTGTTAATCACACACAAGAGAGGTTCGGGTACAAGAATAGGAAGTTTGTTTGCAAATGGGGAACAGTCATCATACGTCAGTAAGATTAATGAGATAAGAATCACACCTTCGTGCTTTTATTGTTCTGACATTTTTATATTGCACACTCTGCAGGTTGGGTAATAAATTCCTATTTTAAGCATGGGTATAACTGGTTTAATTGTAGGTGTGATGTTTTGTCTGAGTAATCTAATCATGAAGAAAGATGCCAAGGTTTTTTTTTCCTCTGTTAAATCTGTGAAATCAAATGCAGCCTCCTTGAAAGCAGTGCTTGTAATAGAGGTGGAATGTATTGTCTATGAAATGGCCTGTGGCATGGCACAAGTGGTTTAACTTTCATAGAAAAGACTTGTCTTTCTTTCTTTCAGTGAAATTTTGAGGGTGTTTATAGTCAGAGGGTCAAACTTTTTCCACGGTCCTGATGCTGGCTCTGTCCAGGTGTCCGACAGCTTTGAGGTGGAGACTGTCCCCGCTCTGCTCTGCCCTCACTCTAGGGAGCGCTACCATGAGCAGCCAGCCGTCCACCACAGCCAGGCACCAGTTTCTAAGAACCCAGACTGCTCTGTTTCACCAAAGTAAAGCCAAAGCCAGTCCTGACCCAAACAAGCCGGCTTCAGGCAAGGACATATTTGACTCCATACACAGCTAGCTGTTGCCTACCGTAACCCAAACTTAAAGCGTGTTGGAGAAACCATGTTTCAACCTGTTTCCATGCTTTCCACCCACTTTGTGATGGAGAAGTGTCATGAAAGTAGACAAAATAAATTAGCCATTTTATAATATAATTATTTTATCTTAAGCAATGTAAAGTGTTTTGATTACATTTCATCCACAGTGTTCATAGATAAATAGCTTCACTAAAAATGATTGAAAAATAATAAGTACATTGTACTGGAGCTGAAACGATAAGTCGAGCTCTGGGAAATTGTTTTGTTTTTCAGTATCTTCTGACATTTTATAGACAAAACAATTAATCAAGAATATAATAATAATATAATAATCGACAGATCAATTAATGATGAAAAAACTGTTAGTTGCAGCCCTACAATACACTCGCTGCGAAATTTTCTAAGAAAAAAACAATAAAAATACAAGTTAAAGCACGTTAAACTGTACAAAAAAAAAGTAAGCTGTCACAGAGGGATTCATTAAGAAACACACCAGCTGCAAACTGGTTATCTCATCATTTTGAGCAGTATCCCATCTCCTTAAGTATGTGAAATATTTAATCTCATGGATGATCTTTGCTGTAGATTACAGTAACGTGAGAAGAGGCTATGCTGGTAAAAAGCACCACACACAGACTGAGCACTACACTGTAACTCAAGGCAAAATCTGCAAGCTGGGTCTTGTTGGTCTCTCAGCGTCCGAGGTCTCCTTGTGTAAGCAATAAGAGTGAAAGAGAGAGTGCAAATATCAACTAGTCTGCACATCTAGTGGCTCAGATACAATGTGGAAGAAAACTGCAAAAACTGTAGTCAAATCAAATAATGTGTCTTTTTCATTCTGATTATGTCAAACTTGTAACACATTTCTCTCCTCGTGTTGTTTGTGCTGCAGTGTTGTCCTCCGTGTCCGGGCTGGAGGGTGAGCTGTTCGGGATGGGGATGTGGTCTTTGGGTCTGGGTGCTGTCGGAGCAGCGCTCGCCGGGATCCTCCTTGCCAACACCGATCTGTGTCTGCCTAAAGCTGCTCAGGCGTCGCTGGAACACCTTGAAGAGGCTGACCTGCGCTCCACTATAGGTGGTAGGTAGGCTTTCTGACTTAATAATGTCGCCCACCAATAAGCCTGTTTGTCTCAACGCCGGCTGTTGTTAAACCCATTAGGAGGGGAATTAACATTACATCAGCACAGAATCAGCTCTTTCCAGTTTTCTTTACCATTGCATGTTTGTATGCATTGTACAATGAGGTTTTGTGTGGCATTTAAGGCAAAGCTGCTTTCTCAAATCTGCTGGTATTCCAGATTAGATCACTGTAAAGGTCTTTGTCCGAAGCTGAAGGTCGAGTTACTGTTATTCTTAATACATATAGATGTTCCATGTGACTATGAACATTTTGTTTTTTCTCCATTTGAAGGTTGCATCTTTTATCTTCCACACAACGGCTGTATTGACTTCTTGCAGCAGTAAAAACCCATGACATTCTTGTGCTTTCTTTTTATCAGAGACATGTCAGATTAGGGCCTTGTTTTAGGAACACTTTCTTCTTGTTTTGTCTGCAGATGACAACGTCATCAAAGCAAAGAGCCTGTGGGACATGAACGGGGCTGTGGTCATGGCCGTACGGCGACCTGGATGATTTTTGTGCAGAGAGGTGATACAAAATGTTTCTGAATGACGGAGGAGAGGGTGTTACACGTGACTGTGTATGTAAGTAATATTTACCCTGATGGTATAATCCGTCTCTCTCTCTGTGTAGGAGGCCTCTGAGCTGTCCTCTCTGAAGACCCAGCTGGAAGAGCTCGGGGTCCCTCTGGTCGCCGTGGTGAAGGAGAACGTCGGCACAGAGATCCAGGACTTCAGACCGCACTTCGCTGGGGACATCTACATAGATGAAAAGGTTAGCGGTGGTAGATAACAACAGATCTTCCAGAGCCACTGTTACTCACCTTCCTGTCAGTCTGCGGTCTTTACGGTTTTAAAGACTGGGACTCCAGCAGCACATACTGATAATGACAACCTGTCCCAACCTGGTTCTTTGCGCTTTTGTTTGTCCTCCATGACAACAAAAGAGAAATTATTCACGTTCGGGAAGCTCGAGCTATTAAACAAACAATTAATTAATTATTAAAATGTCACTATTTAATTTTCTGTTCATCAACTAATCGTTTCAGCTCTTGTGAGATTAATTAAGTGTATATGGCCATTAGAGTCTTGGTTAACAAAATCATTTTCATACATTTTTAATGTATGTGAGTAGGCTATTAATCATTAGTTATTGCTGGGAAATGAGAACTTGAGAACTAGAAATGAAAATGAGTCACATATCTTGAGAACTAGACTGTTTTTGTCTGCAGAGGGGCAACTTGGGAGTTGACGAATGAGGTGATGATGTAATTTTGGCTGTTAAAGCAATAGTAAAATAAATCCACAGGGACATTTCATTTCTCTTGTTTCGTCTGACTGAATCTAAACTGTGTGATTGTAGAAACACTTCTACGGCCCGCTGCAGAGGAAGATGGGGGGTCTGGGGTTCATTCGTCTCGGGGTGTGGCAGAACTTCATGCGGGCCTGGAGGTCCGGTTACCAGGGCAACATGAACGGCGAGGGCTTCATCTTGGGGGGAGTGTTTGTCATCGGAGCAGGAGACCAGGTGAGCGTAGCAAACATTCAGACTGCACGAGGAGATTTGGCTCAATAGAGCTTTATAAAACTGTATTTTAACTGTATGTTGTGTCTGCAGGGGATTCTACTGGAACACCGCGAGAAGGAGTTTGGCAATAAAGTGGAGATTGCAGATGTTTTGGAGGCTGTTAAGAAAATTGTGCCAGTGAAATAAGTATTTCTTTTTCCTAAAACAAATGGCATTAGACAAAGGTACACTGTATTTAGATCAAAACATATCTGCATGTTTAACTTGACACGCTGAGATGCACTTAAAGTCCGTCCATCACTGAAATATTTATATTACAATGACATTTAAGTCTGTTTGCGTTGTCTAACATCACAACATACCTCTGTCTTTTGCACAATAATTTATTGTTGGTTACGAAAGTAGAGCCGTGAAATGCGGCATAGAGCCAAGATTTTTGCAGGATTTGTCACCGATTTTACCTCTGAAGACACCTAGCAGCTAGAGTTTTTGAGACGGGTATTAAAATCAGGTAGTAAGGGACTTATCGGCCATTTGAAATCTGCCTTTTTAGAGAACCACATACAGTAAATCAATGTAAAGGCTGGATTACCATTTGATCAATTATTCTATTAGCTGTCAGTTAGTGGTACATTTGGCATAACGTTCCTATTTGTTCTCTTCGTTTGCTTCTCCTGGTCAGGCACCATAGCGGGCCTCCAACATGATTGACGAGTGTGTGTGCGGTCTGTGTGTGTGATAATGACAACTTGAATCCAAACTCAACATTGAGAGGATCAGGTTTGATGCTCAAACACGTACAGGTTCAGCATCACCGTCGCCATGTTGAGGAGCGTTTGTGCTTCCTGTGAAGCATGTTTATGTTTGTGTGTGAGAGAGACTGTGTGTACCTGTATATGTGAATGATAGTTTCAGAAAATAGAAGTAATAAAAAAAGAAGACCTCATCACCATATCTTCACTGTGTGACTCATTTTTTAAGACACTTTACAGGACCAATTTACAAATGTGTTGGTGATAGATTATACCAACTCTTGTGGATGTCTTTGTATTTCTAGCACACATTTCGAGTTTTTCCACACAAACAAACTACTGGAAAATTACAGATTTTGATTGGCTGGCAGGTGCAGATTAATGTTTAGTAACTGGAATGTATAACCAGACACATATGACATTTTGATATTTGTTTGCAGTACGCTGTTATGTAGGTTCTCAGCAACTACATCCTCCATTACAATCATGGAACATTTGTATCAGTAGAAGTTGTTTGTGCACTTTACATGATTTGGATGGACTAAAGACTTTTCTGATTAAAAAATGTTCTCTGATTGGTCAGCTGGCCCACTGACGCGATTGTTCAACCAAACCAAACTTTTCGGACTCCGCTCCAGCTCCACTCTAACTTTGTTTGAAGGCGTGCAAAACGAGCCGCTAGGCGGGTATTGTGCAAATGTGTTACTTGGTGACATCACCATGTTACAGAAGAAAAGGCAGGACTTGAATCAAGGCGTTACAGACAGTTCAGGAGCAGTGTTTCTGTGGGAGAGAGTAACTCCCTTTGGTGTGGACTCTGGATTTTGTACATTTTGCAGATCTTTTACATGCACAAAAAAACTATACAACACACTAAAGTAAGGGGAAAAAGCACAAAAGCATAAAAGGTCCCCTTTAAATCCATCTATTATAATTGCAATCACATACACACTCCCTTTCCCCTTTAGTTTAATCAATAGTCCAGTTAAATAATCAAATCCTGTGCATGCTACAACTAAAATGAGCAGAAACAGCAGTTTGTATTCGAAGCACACATTTTTCTGGTAAATAAATCTGACCGTTATTTAAACCATTAATTTATTATAGCTACAGAAACAGAATATCCACATATACTATGGCTGAAAACTGAAGGCAAATTTCTCATAATTTCTGTTGGAAGCTCGGGGTGGGCTCAAACATGTCTGTAAAAATTCACCGGTTATCACATTTAAATCACTCATGTGAATCATTTTATCTTCAGACGTCTGAACCAAGACATTAGTAGACTTGGATGTATAATACAAGCTGGGTTGGTCACTTTGTGTATGTGGCCAAAACATACTGTAACAAATTCAGATGACATTCTCAGTTTAATCTTAGTTTTATCTGATTGCCTCATGCTTTCCTGGTTGTTGAACAAACAAGCCGTATCAGATCAGAACTGGCTTTTTCACTCTTTAAAGTTTATTTTCTGGCCTTTCCTCAAGAGCAGGAGGACAATAATATATTTAAAAAACAATTTATAATACACAATGTTTAATAATGTCAAATTAAGCAGACGGGTTTGGACTTTAAAGTTACAATTTTATTCTATTGCTCTGAGTAAAATACATTCCACATCAAGGAAATATATTTCAACACAATACAAAATAGAGGGAGAAAACACTGTGCACCAACACTGACAGGACTACATTTGTGTGAGTTGTATCATGTAAATGACATAACCAAAGCATTCATGGAGTGTAATAATAACGGATTGTCTTTCCTTCAGTATGCAAAGATTTGACATCTTATGGCTTGCACAACCAAAGTTACAAATTAGTGGGTTTTCAACCAGTGTGCCAAAAATCACTGGTGCTATGAAATTAGATTTGATTGTGATGTCAATAAAAAAAAAAAATCTATGCCAAAAATATGATATTTATCTAAACTGTGTGTTGGGATTTATTTATATCTTCAATCTGTAAACTGCATTGATGACGATGCTTTGCGACTTTGTTGAAAGATTTGGTGTGCTGTTGAGTGACACACTAACAAAGTTGAGGACCACTTATATAAAAAAAGAAAACTAAACGAAAATATGTTTTTGCATGAGAAAAGCCTGGCAAAAGGTCCGTACGTTAAAGCTGAAACGAAAACTTTAAAAGCTACTCGCTTCTTCTCCTCAATCCTGTACAATTCATACCCGTCTCATCTTTGGCTAGATCTATTGGTGCGACATGTTACGTTGGTACAGTACAGTCACAAGCTGAGATACATGATTAACAAATGTCTTTAAATGCTGACTAAAACCCTCTAGCTTTGTTCTCGACACTTTTGCGTCATAATTCCAAGAATGGAAAAACCTAAAGGAAAAAAAGCAGAAGCTAAAGCGACTTGGTTATGAGCAATGAAAGCTGCCAGACAATGAATGAATTACTAATTAGCAGCAAGTTCATTCAACATCATCCAGCACCATAAACAAATACAATCTTCAACAATATACACTTTAAAAACTTCTTTTAAACAGCAATAACACAAATCCATCTAGCTCCTACAGCAGCACAGCAAAGGTTATATAGTGCAATTTCACCCTCAGCAGGAAAACACCCCAAACACAATAACTATGATGCAGCAATGGTATATATATCGAATATTGGAATACGGTAGCGATGTTAACTCTGAAACACTGTCCTGCAGTGCATGTGATCAAGTCTCAGTGTTACAGAAGGAGGCAAGCGACTTTAACAGTAGCTATTGTCCGGGGGTTAATATGAAAATATGAATGACAATGGAGAGTAAAAGTTAAAAGAAGAGTTTCATTCTAAAATGAGATATCCATCATTTAAAAATAATACAAAGACATTCTCATACAGAAGTGAGGAGTCGTATCAAGACGGTATTTCAGGATAGGGTATGTGTTTATAAAGTGATCTAGACAGCACTTTGGAATTAAACTCTTCAATTTTAGGATATAAACACAATCATTGTGCATTTCTGTACAGAAGTTGATAGTTGTGCAGTTCCTACAGTCCCTTAACACCCACAGTCAGTTTACTTTAAATGTATAACTTCAAATTTCAGAAACATAAACTCGAGTGACTACAGTTGCTTGATGGAGGTGAATTTAAGCGTGAACACGGCCGGTACAATCTCACAGTTGGGTATAGTTTTCTTTGACCAACATTCACAAAACATCACTTTACACAGACGTTGAATCACAGTTGGTAATCTGTGACTGTGCTCACTGTATAAACTTAAGTCCCACTAGACTAAAGGATCCCTCCTCTGATCTGAAAACTCATTAGCCCTGAAGGTGCACGCACTCATTTGCAGCAAACTCTGTGCTCCTGCAATACCAGCAGCTGTATTCCGATGCATGTGTGGGGCCATCTGGTGGATTCGCTAATAGAGGCACACCTTGCAGTTAAAATCTCTAAAATGTCTCATGCATATGTGCTCCATAATATATTGTACATCATATATATATATATATATTTATAAATATATCCAAAAAAATATACTTATTCTTGCATAATTCAGACAGACGACACTGGGATAAAGTCAGCTGATATTTCCTATCATACACCATCATCACTATCTAACCACACTGGACAGTCATGTGTTCAATTTGAATAAATTTGTTTAGAGAAGCTCAGCCAAACTGTCCACTTCCATGAAGCAACAACTGCGACAACAAAGACTGTACACACCCTAACTAGAGAGAAGCATTTAGTATTTGGACTATGTCACGCACATTAGCTACTTTCATTTGGTACAATGGGACATCAGTGGCTATAGTGCAGATGGCTAGCTGGCTGTTTCACATCAAAACCCTGCATCTCCGACTTTAAGGAACTGAAATTAGACTTCTTTCAATCTGCTTGCGCAATCCTTCAGTTCAAGTGGAAAAAAAGATTCAAAAAAAAATCTGAGTTACAAAGTTTTCACATGACAACAGCAATACATTGTTGTCTGTCTTCTGCACGTGATTGTATTTAAAAACACACAACTGACTAAACTTAGATCAGATCACATCATTTCGTTTTTAGCAACAACATGTAGACACAACAAAGTATATTCCTCCACCTGACACAACCACCTACAACAATCTAATATTTCATTAATATGCCACTAAACATAATTACCACTTCATATAGTGATCTCAACATGATAAAAGGCCTTGATAAACAGGCTGCCACTGCCATGGCAACAGTACATATTTATGTTGATAAAAGCACTCTCATAATAGTGTTGACTGATGCGCCCAACGGTTGTGCTTTGTGAGCTTTTGCAGTAGAATTTCTACATATTTCCTTTGCCACATTGTACCTAGCACCTAATTACCCGGTCTATGAATACGAAGGTACACTTAAAGGAGCGTTGAAGAGAGAAAGAAGCTGCACCGGTTAATAAGGAGTACAACAAAAGAGGAACTTTAAGGGTTGGACAATTAAGAGCCAATTCACACACTGCTTTTTCCAGTTTAACTACAAGGTGGAAATTAACTGGTGGCAAGAATTTCGAGGTACTATAGTCAGTGCTTAATATGACAATAGTATTGCTTCAAATATTACTGACTAGGCAATAATTGGAAAGAGGAAATCAAAATCAGGGGAAAGGGGGCACAAGGCAAAAAAAGATTATGCGACATTCAGAGGCAAAGACTTAGAAGCACAAGCCTTCATTTTAAACTGGAGTCACGAATAATTTACTAGAGGATTTAAAACTTGCATGAACCTGAATGCAACATGAAATATTGGTGATTGAAACACAAATCAGTAACTTCATGAGCTGCCACCCTGTAGGCAGTTTGGACCGAGGGAAGACAGAAAACACAACAAGACACAACAAAGAAAAACAGGAGTCAATGTTTCTTTTCTAAGGAGTGCCATATCTACCGGTATGTACAGAGCAAACTGTCAAGTGATCTTCCTTCTCAAAATGTTTTGTTTTCAGTCAGTCCTCAACAATCAACGCCCTAACCCTAATCCTCCGCTGTTACACTTGGAGTAGCTCAAAAAAAAAAAAATGCAGCAGTACACACAACAACAACACAAAACATAAATAAATTTATTTTTGCCCTCCCACTTGTGCCCCAGGACAGTGTATGTAGCAAGTGTGAGTGCATGTATGTCTTGTGTGTGTGTGCATGGAGTGTGTCGGCTAGTCCTACAGGCCCTTGTTGAAGTAGACGGTGGTGGTGCTGGGACTGGTCTGTCGTATCCTCTCCTGCAGATCGGCTTCCAGCCCGCTCACGCTCATAGAGCTACAAAGAGATGGAAGAACATGATTAAAACGCTGCTACATGTTAGATAACACATGAGCTCCTTTTCCTCCAAGGAGAGTCTTGGTACCTTTTCTGTGGGAAGAGGGCGCAGCACAGAGGAGTTGCAAACACCAGGCTGGAAACAAGAGATAGAAAGGGAGGTTTTAGTGTCACTTGTTCCTTTTTAAGTACAGATAATGGAGTCCATTATGTGTAATTTACTTACCACAGACCGACAAGCCCCACCTGGACCGGAGCGTTTAGAATTGGGAACCGCTACAGGGAGACAAAGTCAAAATTGCAGTGAATCGGGCAGACACGTAGAAAGTTTGACGTGTTTGTCTGCGTGGGCATAAGCATTCAATGTATGCGTAATATGTGGAATGTGACAGGACTCTTTTCAGCCTCACAAAACACCGGCAGACCCAGTAAATCCGCTGACAACAGTATGAGAGTCATGCATGCAGTCTGCTTACCTTCATGAAAGCTCTCTTCTCCAGAGCATTCATTATAACAGGGGGAATGGCTGTAGAGAAATGAAAATAAATCATGTGAAGTCATAGAAATGAAATAGTAGAAGGGTTATTGAACTGTTTGCTGTGGTAATTTGACTAGTACAAAAGAAAATGGCAAAAATGGTGCTGTTAGTTGTTACGGTGACAACAGAACACACGTCAATGTGGCCGTAAAGTGTGTGGTCGCAGCTTCTGGAGACAGCTGGCTGGTTAGTAAGCTAGGTAGCTTGTCCCCAGGCCGAGGGACCGTTAGACCCGGGGCTGCCGCTGGCTCATTTTCCGTAATCAGCGCAGCACCAAAGCCCGGCGGAACCAACCCAAGAATTAACCAGCCAGGGGTCCACTAGCCAGCTAGCTGTCTTGCTAATCCACCATGCTCCAATGCCACACTGCTTACAGAAAATGAGCCGAACAAAGTTGTCACTCATCTAGCGATAGTAACGTGCTTTCCTCCGCGGTGACGGAGTGTGTGGATGAAACATTAAGTTGTTAAATTTGACTTATTTACATTTTCGATGTGCTTCTTAACGTTACTTCTCCACTGCTCGATTAGCCGTTGTTACTGCAAAACCTCACCTCAGTGAGTCCGCAACCTGCCACCAATCGGTTTAGGTTATGCGGAAGTCAGCCCGCCACAACAGTACCTATGGCAACGGTACACATAAAAATGGCCACCGCTCTGACCATCCTGATACGTTGATTCTATTCTATTTCTATGAGTGATCTGTTTCATGAAAGAAAATTTCACACTTAAGTCTAACAGGGTGAGAAATTATTTTATCTCTCACGCCATCAACTACGGTACGGTTTGAGATTCACAAGTAAAGAAATGACTATCAAAACAGTGGATATAATGTTTATATTACCCATGGCTGGCACCGCCATGCCGATCCTTGACACCACCACCTGCATGATTGCCTGCTTGGCAGCATTGGGGGACTCTCCTAACCGGTTTCCATTCTCATCCATCACAGGGATACCGAACTTCAACTCCCTGGAAGAAACAAAAACAAAAGTTCCTAAAAGCTCCTGAGTAAACACAGCTGAGGTCTGGTTTTTACTTTAGATACCTCACCTCTGTCTCATGAAGGGAATGTTGATACAGTTAGCAGCAGCGACAGCAGCGAAGGGGACAAACCGGCTGGCGATTGGAGGTAGACGCTGCAAAGGTGCAGAATCAGAAACACATTCAGACAACAAAATCTCTACACAAATATACATGCAGATCAGCTTGTCTGTATCTGAGTAACTTTGTTTTACTTCATCTGTAAATTCAATGGAACTGCAGACATTACCGTAGCTAGAGACTTGAAACCCAAGGCGGTGACTACAGCTCCAGTAGTAGCACTGACGTAGGCTGCACCGAGCTGACTGCGAAGAG
This sequence comes from Sebastes fasciatus, assembly GCF_043250625.1. Lineage (NCBI taxonomy): Eukaryota > Metazoa > Chordata > Actinopteri > Perciformes > Sebastidae > Sebastes > Sebastes fasciatus. The sequence continues at coordinate 9,448,846 of NC_133803.1, forward strand.
ACACATTAGATGCAATTCACACATTAATTTACCCACTTCCCTTTTTCATTTTCACACATCATAATTAGCTGACTTATGCTACAGCACATGAAGTCTGTGGCTGAGAATCTATCAGGCACACTAAAGTGGAACATTTCAAAGTAAGTGTGCAAATTCATGCTATGTGTGATAAGCAAAGGTAAAGAAAACAAGACTTTCCAACATAATAATGCAGAGGAAGACACAATAACATTTATCCTCAATGACATGCTTAATACATGAATATGCATTAGCATGTTCTGAAGGCAACCCTCTCCCCACCCTCCCCATTCTTCATACATGCATGCATTCGATGCATTTCTGCAGCATCTAAGAGATGCATTTCGTGACACAATGAAAAGAGTATGCAAATTGCACGTTGACCTGACAATCAATCGGGAGCATATAACCTATGTCAGCATGGGTGCATGGTGACATGGGGCATGCTTAACAGTGGAACGTAATACCGCTGTGAGGGAAGGGGAGAGGACAGCTGCTCCCACTGCCTCCTTACAGACACTAGTTTAGAGGGAGGACAGGAATGATCTAGAGTGGAAGTGAAGTGAGAAGTCCTTCCTACTTCACGGTCATGGGGGCATCTCCACTGCGGTTGGTGTAGTTGACGACAGCGTTGAAGGACTGGTTAACCCACTGCCAGAACAACACTGCCGGAGTAGTCCTGTAAACACGAGGGGAACAACAACAGTGTGTTTGAGGAAGTGCCATTTCACAGAGTGTACAGTACAAACTATGGTTTTTGGCACTGCAGCGAAAGAGTTTGGTTACAAAGCAAAAACTGTCATAGTGGAGCATACAAGCAAAAATACCCAACTGTGTACAGATTAGATGTTTATGTGTGCTGTTCTCCAGTCCCCACAGTAGAAAAAGTGTGGGATATTTAAAGGTTCCATAATGTAAAAAGTTTTTCATGTCTTTTCTATTAAAAAGCAGATTTAAGTGCCAAATAAATCTGTGAAAGTATCGAATCGCTCAATCCACAGAGAAATACACACAGCCCTTATTCAGAAACGGAGCCTTTCAAACAAGCCGTCAGGATTTCTGTAACTTTGTGATGTCACAAATATACAATATGTGGACCATTACACAGTTTTAAACGTAAACATTCCATCCCAGTTTATTTCCGGCAAAGAACGTACAGTATATTGCCAAGAGGTGAAAGTCAACTTTCAGCGCCCGGCAGCAAAGCTACGCTTCCACCATTTTGGACTGAAAGCGACTACCGGACGCAAATAAAGCGGCAAACAAAATATTTTTTTTTAATTTCTATTCTATTGTCGTATTTTACCAAAATGGCCTGTCTTTAACAATAAAATATTGTAAATATAATAAGCATTTTCAGTCCAAAATGGCGGCGGCGGCTGTTGTAAAAAAAAGAAACGGAGTTTCGTCTATTTACTTCTATAGTCGTTGTTTCCGGTTGCAGTGTATGTGAATGATATGGAACCAAGCTCAATTTCAACAATTTCGTTGCAATTCCATTGAAATTCACTAAAACGGAGCGTTTCAGACAGAGGGTAAATACAGGCATTTTCAGGCAGACAGTATGAGGAAAATAAAGTTTTTTTCTTTACAGCATGTAAACATGTTCTAGTAGAAACATAAAATACAAGTATGAACCTGAAAATGAGCACAATATGGGACCTTTAATATATTAAACACACTGCATGTACCCTCAATCCTTATTTATTTCACACTGCAACTACCATTTTTTTTTTACAACCTAGAAGTTTAGTTTTGATTAAAGCTGGTATGCATAAGATAAAAACAGAGACATCTGTCAGGGGAGCATTGTAAACCATTACACCACATGTAATTAGAGATGTTTTTTTCCTTTTTCCTGCGGCTGTGAAATGTTAATCATCTTGTTAGGTTTTGTCTGACGAGTCGAGTCAGGCCACAAGTTTATTCATAGCCCAAACTCAAAGGTTTGTCTCAGAGAGCTTCACACTTTGTACAACATAATACACCTCCGATCCATGTTGCTGTTCACAGGTGAAACATAATGCAGTTATACTTTGTCAATTTAGGATTAAATTGTGTTTGAAGTAAAACCTTCTCTCTGGTTTGGTATTTTGAATCACTCAGTACAGGTTAACCTATACGTTTTCTGCATATTCTTTCATTTGATAGATAATCTGATGTTTTGCCTTATTTTTATTTGTTGTGCCTATTTTTTACTATTTAAAGCCACTATGTGTAGAATTTCAAAACTCCGAGTCTAGCTCCCTCCAGTGGTAGTACACAACAATTACACTGTGATATCCTACTGATCATTCTAATGAGGTAAAATATGTTGGTCCAACATGTTCAATATTAAATAAATGAATAAGACATGAAATAATAAATAAATACAGACAAATTATAGAATATAGCCATGACATTTCCATGAAATACATTTTTAGAATATCAATATTATGAGATGTTATTTCATCCTGCTTGTTTTTGTAATACCTTTGTTTATTGCAGGTAATTTCCATCTAAGCAGTTTTTATTTGGAAATGTCGCATTTCCAAAGCTTGTTGCGTAAATTTTCATTTCATGTTGTGAAGCTTTTATTTCACATTGCCATTTTTTTTCCAGGGACTGTTTTATTTCAGTATCATTCCACTTATTGGTTTAGTCTAAATGAAACTGAATAATTTCTTATTCATTTATTTGAGATTGAACACATTTTAAATTATGTAAACAGCTCATTTTCACTTGATAAATATCTCAAACTATTACATTGATTACTTTGTGTCAAATCAATGTGTTGTTTCAGCTCAACATTATCACATGACTTCACTGTCCTCTCAGCTGCCCAATGATTTATCAGTATTCAGCAGTGAGTGATATTTGTTATTCTTTAAGAGGATTTTCCCTCTGTGCAGGGATTAAAATCTCTATTTTATGCAGTGCTGTATTACATTTAAATCACATGGAAACTGTATCATATTCAGTTAGTATATTTTCATTTCTCTATTTTGTCTCTTTTATTTTGATGAAGCCATTTTCAGTTTGGTGTTTAGAGTACATTGAATCGTGTATTGAAACCTCTGCTGTACCTGTAGAAGGTGAGCATGCAGCCTGTGATGGACATGTTCATCGGCACCTGAGCGGACATCCGGCCAATCACAAACATCTTCTCTCCTGTGTCAGGGTGGAAGGCGGAGTCGTAGACGTACTTGGCTCTCCAGAGCTCGTCCTCTGTCAGGCCAGGCTTCACGTTCCCAACCCTGAAGAAGTCAAAACACAAATTTGCAACATAAAATTAACAAAAATGTATTCCTTCTTACTTACACAGTAAGTGAATATATATATGTAAGTGAAAAAATATATAGTATGTGCTTTTTAGCTTTTTTCTCCCATTGGCATCTCCATTTCAGTGTGAATGGCACAACTAGCCACATCAGTACCATTCATGCCTCACACCACCACAACCTCTCTAACATTATCATTTATACTCATACTCCATCACCTACTTGTAGTTCTCCATGACCACTCTGGCGTCCTCCAGAGTCTCAGAGGACAGCAGGACGTTCCTGGGATCTGTGACCATGAAGAAGTGCTTGGCGCGCCCCATGAATGTGCCTTGGTCCCATCTTGGCTCATTGATGTTTATGTTGAGGGACAGCTCTTCAGACATCCTGGCTTTCTATAATTAATGGCAGACATGTTAATTAGTATTCACACTATGTTACAAATCTATATAGGATCACATGTAAATATAAATGTAACATTTTGAGAGTATTTCAGAGGAAAAATTGTTGAGACACAGAGTTAATTTTGGAATACATGTTGTATCAGATGGATTAATAAACAAGGAGGTCCATGTATGTACTGTATAGGGCTGTCAGAGTTAACGCGATAATAACACGTTAACGCAAATTTGTTTTAAGGCCACTAATTTCTTTAACGCAATCGATCTTTTGGAGGTTGTAGCAGGCTAAGTTAGCTAGAGTGAAGATACTGGCATCATATGAAATTAGAAAACCTAAGGAATCCATTGGAACCAACCAAATGTCATACTAGCTTGTCGAGAAGGAAGTTAAATTATGTTCCAAACTTGCGCTACAGTTGGGCGAGGAAACAATGTCATGGCCATTTTCAAAGGGGTCTCTTGACCTATGCCCTCAATATATGTGAATGAAAATGTGTTCTATGGGTACCAACGAGTCTCCCCTTTACAGACATGCCCCCTTTATGACAATCACATGCAGTTTTGGGCAAGTCATTGTCAAGTCAGCACACTGACACACTGACAACTGCTGTTGCCTGTTGGGCTGCAGTTTGCCATGTTGTGATTTGAGCATATTTATTCATGCTAAATGCAGTACCTGTGAGGGCTTCTGGACAATATTTGTCATTGTTTTGTGTCAATAATTGATTTCCAATAATAAATGTATACAAATATTTGTATACAGCAAGCATATTTGCCCACTTCCATGTTGATAAGAGTATTAAAAACTTCACAAATTTCACTTTAAGGTACATTTTGAACAGATAAAAAATGTGTGATTAACCACGATTAACTACGGACAATCATGTGATTAATCGCGATTAAATATTTTAATCGATTGACAGCCCTAATACTGTACTGTACTTCACAGGCTGGGCCTGTAAAGACACCAAAACCATATTGTTTTGATACTTTACTTTGACAAATACAGTATATACAGTATAGGATTTTCCAAAAAAATACTTTTTAAACTTTTTCTAAAAAAATAAATAGTCTGTTGTTAATAATCAGTTGGGAACCATCTGATCAAAGAAACATTTAATGGAAATGTTTTCAATACTCTGTTCTACTGGAGGATATCAAATCAGTACTTCTGATACCCAGCCATACAAGTGAAATTATTATTGAAAACAACACTGGATGCACAGTTAATCCTCCACCTCTGCTCCATTAATAGCTCTGCTACAGTACAGAGTTGCATTGAGGTGAAGCCCCCTCCCCCATCACTGAACAGCATACAACCTTGTTGTTCTCACTGTGTCAAATTCAAACCTGTTATGGCCTACTGTTGTCTTGACAGGTTATTTAAAAAGGCATGTAAGCTACCAGGTTGAGGCTGAGCTCAAACATCTCGTATCAGTTGTGGCTGTGACTACAAGATAAAAGAACACTGAAACACAAACCCTGCTAAAAATGTAGGTCAGCGGCACTTGTGGTGTTTGTATCTGATGAATATACAGTACCATCATTTAGGACTACAAATAACAATGATTTACATTACTGATTAATCTGACAATTAATCTCTTGATTAATCAATTAGTCTAGAAATTTTAGAAGATGTCAGAAAATTGTGAAAAAAGTCCATAATGATTGACTTCTTGAAATTGCTTTTTTGTCAGACTAACAGTCCAAAACCCAAAGATATTCAGTTTACTGTCACTTTAAGATCATCGAAAGCATTACTTCTCTGCTTTTCAAGTATTGACTTGCTCTTTCCAGCTCATTTACCTTTTGTACTTCTTCAGTAAGTGCATAGGACACACACACACTGAGTGAGTCATAATAGATGTAACCATGGGGTGAGAACAGACACTTAACTATTACAGGAATGTCCTGTATGTGCTTTTTAAGGAACACGCCTACTACAGTGCTCAGGCCATCAGACCATAACCACCTCTGCATAACATCTGCAAACTGCAAATGAATAAAGATAATAACATCTGATATGGTGCATTCAAAGACACAAAAAACATTGGATATTTTGCTGAAAAAAAAACCAAGTTGATTATTTTTGCTCCTTTCAAATACACTTTAACCTAAAAGTCAAAAACGTCTAACTACTGAGAGAGCTAAACAGGTAAGTAAATAAGTAAGTTAAGCTTTATTTATATAGCACCTTTTAAAACAAACAGTTATAAAGCGCTTCACACACAAGAAGAAACATCAAACAAGGAAAAAAACAAGAAAAAATTACAATATGACACACAGAAACAATGAGAAACAGATCAAACAAAAACAGACAAACACACATGTGGATGAGGCCTATAGAATGGCTTGCCTATAGAGATGGGTTTTTAGAAGCCGCTTAAAACAGTCCAGAGATTTAGCAGCTTCAATAGATTGGAGGAGGTGATTCCAGAGAGTCTAAGTCAGCAAAGACAGAAAAGGCACAATCACCTTTTGTTTTGCAGTTTTTAGCTGTTTAGGGATGGATAAAAGGCTGAGATTAGAGGATCGAAGTGTTCGACCGGTCCAATATGTAACAAGGAGATCAGAAATGAAACTGGGAGCGAGGTCATGCACTGTCTTAAATGTAATAAGCAAGATCTTAAAGTTGATTCTGAATGTTACAGGGAGCCGATGGAGGGATGCCAGAACAGGTGTGATGTGAGACCGATGGCTAGTTCTGGTTAATAACCTGGCCGCTGCATTTTGAACCACCTGAAGGCGATTTAAAGCAGATTGACTGAGGCAGGTGTAGAGGGAGTTACAATAGTCTAGACAGGAGAATATGAAGGTGTGAATTAATAGTTCAAGAGTGTATTGTGTCACATGGTAAGTAGCTGATCAAATAAATAGCGTGACACACACACACACACACACACACACACTGACACACCCACATAGACACACACATAAACAAACACACACACACACTCACACACAGATAGACACAGATATAGACACACAAACACACATAGACACACACACACACACACACACACACCCAGACACACACCCATAGACACCCATAGACACAGACACACACACACACACACACATAGACACACACAGACACACAGATAGACACAGATATAGACACACATAGACACACACACACACACACAGACACACACACAAACACACCCATAGACACACACCCATAGACACAGACATACAGACACACACGCACGCAGACACACCCACACACACACACACACACACACACACTGACACACCCACATAGACACACACATAAACAAACACACACACACACACAGATACACAGATAGACACAGATATAGACACACAAACACACATAGACACACACACACACACCCATAGACACCCACACACACACACACACACACACACTGACAGATGGAGAAGTCACGACACGCTGTTTCTGTTTCTGTTCCTGTCATCCAGCCGGCTAAAGGCTGTCGGCTCCTTAACAAGCTAGCTAGTAGCCGGTGGTACCATAGAAACACACACTGGAGTTAAGAAACACTAGAAACAGGACATTGAAATCAAATTAAATCCCCACAACATCAAATGTTAGGCTGGACGTGACAATAAAGCAGTTACTTTAGTGCTCTCTTGGTAAACTAAACGTCAACCAGCCGGCTAGCTTACCAGCTAGCTACCGTGCTAGCTAACACCATAGCAGCCGTTGCTAGGACACACGTCGAGCAGGAGTAAACACTGACTTACTGTCCTGCTGTGATTTATCATGTACATTAACTAGAGACGTGAGTTCAGAGAGCTCGGAGACGTACCTGGTTTGGCCTGGTTGTGTGTGAGTGAATGTTGTGACCTCTCAATATCACAGCAGCACCGAGGACCTCTGCTGCCTTCTAGGACAGCTACAGCTATCGGAAAACACAGCTTCACCACAAAGGACAGACAGGGAGGTACATGGGAAACATTATTTTCTGTTTCACCTTCCAGTACTATATCTTATATCTCATATACTATATTATACTAAACTGTATTATGCTAAATTATGTTAATATAGGCCTATTATTTGGTTACATTATAAACTGTATATACTATACTATAATAATGATAATAATTTTATTTGTAGAGTACTTCAGGAAATTCCCATCATATACAACAGAATACAATGAAACATAAATAATTAAATAAAAAACAATAGAATGGAAAATAAAGAAACAAGCATATACATATTCATATAGTTACATATGCACATAAATATACATCAGCACACAAGCATACCAAAGACTATAGTTCAGCTGATTGGAAAAGCCATTCTATAAAAGTGGGTTTTAAGACGGGTTTTAAAAGTCGTGACAGAGTCTGCTGATCTGATGCTCATTGAAAGACTGTTCCAGAGTCGGGGAGCCAGTACTGCAAAAGCTCGATCACCTTTTGTTTCCAACCTGGTCTTTGGAACAGTTAAAAGACCCAGACTTGCAGACCTGAGGGGCCTGTTTGGACAGTACCGTGTGAGGAGCTCAGTTACATACTCCAGTGCCAGATCATACAGAGCTTTATATGTGATTAAAAGCACTTTCTAATCATTTCTAAAAGAGACTAGGAGCCAATGAAGTGAAGCCAGAATTGGTGTGATGTGAGAGCATCGTTTGGTTTTCAGTAGTCTAGCTGCAGAGTTCTGAATACTACTTTCTATACTTCTATATTAATACAGACAAACACTTAAGTTTGATTACTTAATCATATCATATATTAGTCTGATGAACGCTGTTTACATACACTAGACTTGCTGCTATTAATCACACCACTGCCTTTTCCCTGTAATTGTGTCTTTAATTGGTTCTTGTATAGTTTGAGTTTATATTTTTTACTTTGATTCCTATTTTATTTTTATATACCTTGTTCTATTTACCTTCTCTTTTTATCTGTAGCCTAAATATACTTGTGCTGATGCTGCAACTACCGAATTTTCCCTAAAAGGCTTATCTTTTCTTATGATTGTCTTCACCCTGTTGCAGCATGATGTTAAGTTTTTAAAATTTTGAGGAAAAATCAGTCGCACAGAAGTTAATCTCCGAAAACCCGAGCTTGGTGGAGGTGTTTGAAGGCAGCACCGTGCAGTGTAATAGTGGGGGCGGTGTTCGTCATGGAGGACATGAGTGGTGTGAAACCCCTGGACAGCGCATGATTGGCTTACAAACAGCTGACTGGCTCAAGGGTGTGTTACACTTCAGGAATTTCTATAAATTGTCAATCGGTCCAGAAAAAGTCATATAAATGTCTTAAAATGACAAACACCCTTGAATGATTATGTTTAACAAAGTTTTGGAAATATTTACAGGACTATTTGTAATGTAGGTCACAGCATGCTACTGTGATTGTAATCCTTCCAGTCTACCATCTACTACCAAACAGGGCCGGCTTAAGGCATAAGCCATATAGGCGATCACCTAGGGCCCTCTAAAACAAAATAATTATAATTTTTTTAAATATTAATACAGTATATATATATATATATATATATATATATATATATAAGGCCCATTTGCTGCATTGAGGTATCAAATGAACAAATAAATAAATACAGAAATACACTTTTCAACCCGTAACTCTCTTTCTCACACTTTTTCATCTGCCCGGCCACACTTATTTGTTAATAGAAGTTTAAATTGTAGTGAAACTGACTAAATACTTTTAAGCCAACAATATCAGGGACCAATTGTTTAGTTAAATGATAATAAATCCAGTAACTTTATGAATATATTTATGTATTTATGGTTTATGGGACTATAGGGTTAGGGTTCTAGAGCAGACCCATCCTGCCAAACATCATATAAAGTCTCTGTAACATTTTTATTCTTTATTTATTATTTTTCTCATGTATATTTTGGTTGTATTTATTTAATCTATTTTGAAAAATGTGATATATATATATTCGTGTATATGAATACAATTCCTTGCTCCTTTTGTTCAAGCTATAGTGTCTTATTGATGCGCATTGAGGTTGCATAAAATAATAATAATAATGTCCAACTAAAACAACCTTTATGATTCCTGGGTGACGACCTGACTTCAAAATTAGATAAATGTCAATACTTTTGGAGACATTAGGTCCTATATGTTTTAACAATATTTACAGTAATAAAGTACACCAAAACATGGAAAAAAATTTAGCAAAGCTAAAATACAAAAACTACATATTAAAAGATAATAATTTCTGTTCCTGTTTAGCTACAGTATATTGACTGTTATTAATAATATGAGTGATCAACTGGAGGCTCTGTCAGATCTACAGAGATGTTTCTAGATCTGCATCAATAGAAGTAGTGATGTGACACATGTGACCACCGGGTGGGGTTGTTTACCCACCTCACAGGCATGGTGGAGGCACTCACACACCTGCAGTTTTACAGGAAAATATGGACTTAATGAACACATTAATAACCTGATGACAAACTGACACAGACTCGAGGCAGTGTTACTGTAATATAAGAGCATTTAGTCTACTTTATAATCATTACTAGGCTGTACAGCTGCAGAGGCTTATGTAAAAGGCTTACACCTCATAAGACAATAACTGTCACCTGGAGAAGAAGGTGGCACTAATACTCCGGAGGTGTCCGATTATGCGTCAGCGAGGCGGACCAGTGCGCGTCTGTCCGAGCTCATCCGGCACGACATGGACACAGCAGGTAACGCTCTCACGCTTTGTTCACTTTAACATGCAATGTTACCATTGTTTCACAGGCGTTTTATAGCGTTTCACTGTTCTAGATGTCAACAGGAATACGTTTAGACTGAAACGAGATGCGTTAAAGTTTATCTGATAGGCCACTTGTTTATGTTTTAACATCTCTTAGTCGCTCTCCATGGTGCTGACTGAGAGAAAAACACGTCAAGTGCAATGAGAGTAGGACAAGGTTATTTCTGTTGACACATATTAAGGAGAGATATTCTACTTTATTTTTTATTCTATTCAAGGTCCCAGCAGGTTATAGGTCATTACTGTATCAAAATGAGTTTTATTATCCCCATCTGTTAACTTCTGACATCACATTACTCATCACAGCATATTATCCTCACAACAGATATCCATTTAATTAAACATGACCTGAGGGGGAAGCACCATGCACCGCTGACTTCTCTGCAGACAGGCCGGCTGCAGCCTCTCAGCTGAAGCAGCACGGGACAAGGCACATCATCTATGGAGATGGACTCTAAGGAAACTATAGTGGATTATATCAACAACCTACAAAGACAAGTCCACAGTTCAATCATGGAGCACTACTTTTTGCCAGCGTTTTTTAAATGATTGTTTGTTCATTCAACTTTGAGTTTTATTCTATGTCACAATTTCTAATTCGGATCTTGGCATTCTTTTATTTAGCCTTGTTTATGGTCTGAAACTGGTTTTAATGAAGATCAGGGATGGTACCTAAAGTTGCCTGCTTCAGTGGGGACCAACTCCAGTATTTGATCATCCACTTTGGACCAGCAAGAGCAAAAAAAGAGTCCAGTTCCCCACCAGTCTTGTTCCCCACCTCCGTTCCCTAAATCCCAGGCTGCACCTCTTCCATCCTGACAGTGGACCCCAGGTATCCTCCTGTCTGGATGACTAAGGGAAGAATTGCCAGGACCATAGCATGGCTCGCTCCTCTCACCCCTCTGGCTTGGGGGACATGACAAATGGAGGAGGGCACCCCCGCTTCAACCACGGAGGCCAGACCGGGGGTTCCCACAACACCACGCGCTACATGCTGAAGAAGCAGCACCGCCACAGACGCAGGTCCTCTTCACCTATGGGCAGGGTCATTCTCATCAACGCACCTGTTGATGGTGAGTCCTCCGTTACCGTGGTTACACACACACACACAGTGTCACTGGCTGCAGAGGCACACTCAGGACTGTTCAGTCAGTCAGTCAGTCATAATAGTCAATGAGCCAGGGGGTTGATTGTGCCAATTTGGAGGGACCATGTCTCATTGTGACATTGTTCCTTGACAGGTCAATGTCCCTAGTGTTGGAAGCTTTCTGTGCTATCACTCCTTTTTTCATTCTTCCATCATTATTAAGGGTAACCTTATCTGAATATCATGAAGTCATATATTATTATAAAGCTTAGACTATAATGTATCTACCAGTCACATTTTCATGACACTGGGGACAACATAATTTGACCTTTGACCTCTAAAGCTGCAATAGGGAATATTCTGAATGCCTCTCCAAATCCCCTTATAACTAACTTCATATTGATCTGATGTGCCTATGGATAATTCCATCATAAAGAGCACATTAACACAATTTTTTTATCAGAATAAACTTTGTGCAGTTTGTTTCTGATAGAATGTTCACAACTTTGCATTGGATGTTGTTATTGAGGCAGTTAAATGTTGTTATTGAGGCAGTTAAAAACAGCTTTCTAAGCTGCAGAAACACGAAATAATAATAACGACGGACACATTTTGGGGGTCTGGCTCAGGGACTATAAATCCAAGTTTAGTAGATAGTAATAATACAATATACTGTAGATACCAGAGATTAGAGAGAGATTAGTTGATTCATTGTTTAGTCAATCAAATTTGATAGTCTACTCATACCAAAAAAATGCAGGTTCTGGTTCCTAAAATGTAAATATTTGTTGGTTTCCTTATTCTCTTATGATAGTAAACTGAATATCTTTGAGTATTGTGATCAGACCAAACAATTCGAGGACTACACTTTTGGCTCTGGGAACTTTTTTTTTTTTTTTTTACGTTATTTTTTGGGGGCATTTTTAGCATTTTTATTGACAGGACAGTGGATAGAGTCTTGGAAAGGGGGGAGAGAGAGAGAGTGGATGCGGAAAGGGCCACAGGCCGGATTTGAACCCAAGCCACCGCGGTCAGGACTGAGCCTTGTTACATGGGCGCCCGCTCTACCAACTGAGCTAACCAGGCGCCCGGCTCTAGGAACTTTTGATGAATATTTTTCTGTATATTCTGACATTTTACTGATGAAACAATCCATCAATGAATTGAAAAAATAATTGGCAGATTGATCAATAATGAAACTGATCATAAGTTGCAGACCTAGTAGATATCACACATGTAATCTACACATTAATATCTCAGTGAGTCCGGGTTGAATGTTTCACACTAATTAATATTTCTAGGTTAGAAGATTTGAAGCATGAAGTTGGTCAAATTTGTAGGTATTAGATATTAAAGTATTGACAAAATATTGATGTTTCAGTTCTCTTTCCCCCACAGTAATTGAGTATCAAGAATTTCTGCAAATTATTTGGTTTTCTTTCAGTTTTGAAATCAAACCTGACCCTTGTGTTGCTCCGCAGGAGGGGATGACTGTGAAGACATTCACACAGTGACAGTAGACAAGAGTCCAGATGGGCGGCTGGGTTTCAGTGTCCGCGGGGGCTCTGAGCATGGACTCGGCATATTTGTCAGCAAGGTGGAGGATGACAGCCCTGCAGGTTAGGAGGAAATGAGTGTGTGTGTGTGTGTGTGTGTGTGTGTGTGAATGTGCTTCCCACGGTGACGGCAAGCTTATTTTTCAGTGCGCTAACATCTGGGCATGTTGTCCTCTGTTTCCATGTGACATTTACTCTTGTGTATCATGCTGAGTTCCACCTGTGTCTGCAGCGCAGGCTGGGCTGACTGTGGGCGATAAGCTGGTGGAGGTGAATGGGGTCAGCCTGGAGAGCATCACCATGAGCAGCGCGGTGAAGGTCCTGACGGGCAACAACAGGCTGCGGATGGTGTTGAGGCGGGTTGGAAAGATCCCAGGCATCCGCTACTCAAAGGAGAAGACCACATGGTGAGGCCAAACAGCTCAGTACAGGTTGTGTCAATGTGAATACAGCTGCCAGAAATGATATCTTACATCTAATCTACAATTAAATATTTACGCTTCATAGTTAATTCAACAACTTTACCAAACAGTAACTGAATATTATGACTACTTTGCTATATTGTTATGTAAAGCAGACTACAACCTTGTTGTTACCACCACTGACCTTTGCATGGCCCTTGTTTTGTGAAGTCTTGTCACTTGACTGTAGCTCACACTGGTTATCTTTCTTTTGGGATATACTGTATCTTGGTTTCATGTGGCAGCAGTGGATGGATTACCGCTGTGACCTTTATGGCTATTTGATTAACCGATACTGACAAGCTTGACTGCAATAGAGGCAAGAAAGCCGTGCATGTGAATGTTTTCATGCGTGCATATACAGTATGTCATCTTTTGCATATGTGTGTGTGTGTGTGTGTAGGGTGGATCTGATTCACCGGCGTATGGTGGTGGAGGAGAGCGGCCGTACACCGTCAGAGGCCAGTTCAGACAGCGCTCTACGCAGGATCATACATCTCTTCACCACATCAGATGACTACTGTCTGGGTTTCAACATCAGAGGAGGCAAAGAGTTCGGACTGGGAATTTATGTTTCTAAGTATGAACCTAGCGTGGTTTGAAACTAATGCTGGTTTTAACCTCCCCCCCCCCCGCCGCCCCCCTTGTTGGAGTGTCCTTGAGTAACAAAAAGGAAGGGCAAATGAGAACACAATTTTCCCACAGGAATTAAATATAATAATCTCATTTGCAGTTTGGTTTGTTTTTCTTTTTGCATTAAATCAAAGCAACCAGGCAACAATTAGAAGGTTGACTTTATCGCCATTACAACAAAAGTTGTTAAGAAACTGCTTTGATGAGCTTGTAGTGTGAATAAGCAACCCGGTATCAAGCCAAAGCGTGTAATAGACCCGTCTGTCCACCATAGAATAGCACGTCATGTTTTGCCTCGCCGAGGCGTGAATATTACACGTGTAGCTTAAACTTAACTTAAACTTTTAAAAAAACAGTTTATGTTAAGTTATATTACACACGTGTATGAAGGTGCAGTACCAGCAGGAGGCAACAAAACCACTTAGTTAGGTTTAGGAAAACCGTCATGGTTGGCCTTGAAATAAGTATGTAAACTAAGTAAAATATGTACGGAAATAATGTAACACTAAGGAAAATACATCACAAACATCACTAAAACACATGTCACAAACGTCACTAACGCAACTTACAAAAACAACACTGGTCTCGAATAGTGGTACCAGTCTCTTGGTTGAAAGTCCTGTGTTTGTTGGACCCATACACCTCCCCACCAAACTGCCATAAGCAGTCTTCCTCACTTTTTATTCTACATCACTAGCTCTGAGCATAGCATATTTAAGCGGATGAATTTACATTACAGTCAGTACAGACTACATGGCATACAAATAACACGCCGAAAGCAAGACGTTCTTATTGCACGCTTTTGCTTTGCGCATTATCATAAATGTAAAATATTCAAAATACTTATATCACAATTAAATACAGAGTAGAAAATGAAAGAAAAGTGTAATTGATATAAGAAGTTAGGTATAACCGTATACTGTAACTGCCCAGTTTAACCAGCGCTCAGATTTAATAGATGTTTATATCTCCTGTGTGTGTGTGTGTGTGTGTGTGTGTGTGTGTGTGTGTGTGTGTGTGTGTGTGTGTGTGATGCATTTCTGCATTTTCTCTTCAGGTTGGACCCGGGTGGGCTTGCCGAACAGCATGGCATCAAAATGGGCGATCAAATCCTCGCAGCCAACGGGATCAGCTTTGATGACATCACCCATAGCAATGCAGTCGAGGTCCTGAAGAGCCACACCCACGTCATGTTGACCATCAGGGTGAGACACGATTTTACAGACAAACACTTGAGGTCAAATTTAAAGTTGCAATCAATAATTTTTATATTAATAACGGATCAAATGATTATGTGTAATGTGAAAGGGGTTGCTTGTAATGACGAGCTGACAGAGAATTATCACCCAACTTTGCAGTTCTCTTCGGCTCTACGGCGTGATTTAGCCTCTTTAAGCTCATCGTTTTAGTTTTACGACCCGCAACATCTGTGTTTTTGTTCACTCTCGCCGCTCTCATCATCCCTTTTTTCAGCTAAAAAGCTCTAAAAACACACTGTACACTGCCTGCCCAACACCAAACAGCAGACAGCCACACTTAGTGGTGAACATAGTGGAGCATTTAGCAGCTAAAGAGCAAAATAGGAGTTGGTGGAGAACAAAACAGAGCTAAAAGGAGAGTAAATATTGGACTTAGGTTCATCTGGTGGACACAAATACGACTCAAATGAATGTTGCTCCATGTCTGCTGGTTCTGTAGATAAGCAACAAACACGTTAACCACATCAACTTTATAACTTTATATGTCAATGTTGTGTTTACAGGTTGTTCCCCTCAAGTGTCCAAAAGATCAGTAAATGCAGGCTTAAGTCTGATTTCAGAAATGTGTCTCCCTTGGTCCTATACACATCCATGGTGCAGTGTTGTATGGCAGTGTTAATCATTTGCTCAGGTTTAAACATAAAGATTGATTGGGTGCTTTAAGTGCTTTGACACGATAATAAGTGTTACAGCGTGTTAAACAACACCGGCTCTTCTCAGGAGGGGACAGAATGAGCCGGCACAGCAGAGCAGGCAGCTGGCCCACAGCCCTCAAGTTCATTATGTTTGTCCGTGTACGCACGCATGTGTGCAAGGCCGCGCCACTTGACCTGTGTCATTTTTAGATAAAGGAACTGTGTGTATGTTTGCGTGTATGAATGGGCACATGTGTGTTGTTGTGCAGTGTGTTTGAGCGCTCTCTTAGCTCGCTGACATCGCTGCGTGCTCATTTTACTCCTCTGATCTCAGGTTCCACGTGTGAAAAACAGCCAGGGACGACGTTCATTATTCAAAGGCAGTCAGGGATCAGGTTATAATCAACAGAAAGCTGAAATTTATGGCTTCCTTCTGTCATGTATTAGACCCATTTGTGGGTCAGAGTCACACATAGTGTGTTTAGGGTTCATTTTAATTACTGAACTCTGTCACGCAATCCAAGGCTTTTGTGGAAATTTTTTTGATGTAACCTTGCTACATCTGTGTGCCTTCTCTTTGACCTTAAGCTGTGTTGATGAGACAATCCCTTAAAATAGACTTGAGAGGATATCGGATTTCAGAAACTAGTTCTTGATGCAAAATGGCACCTTCCTTTAAACCTTTAGAAACTGTGGCACCCCTTCATAGTGATTTTTTTTTTTCATGGCATCCTCCCATTTGGTACAGACATTCATGGTGCCCAGAGGATGAATCCCAATGACTTTGGTGATCACAACTTTTCCTCTAGCGCCACAATGAGGTTTACATTTGTGGTTTTCAGTGAAATAATTCAACAATTAGCAAATGGATTGACATCCCCTTCACAACATTCCCGTTCCCTTCAAGATGAATTCTAACAACTTCGGTGATTCAACATGGTAAACATTACACTTGCTAAACATCCATGTGTTTACACCGTCACTGTAATAGCGTGATAGCATGTTAGCATGCTGACATGAGCGTTAAGCTCAAAAGTACAGCTGTGGCTAAATTTAGCTGATAGTCAAGAAAACATAGAGATTCTACTTCATGAGCATCTGGTGTAGACACATTTTTATTTGTAACAATTTGTAGTTTTCTCGTACGATTATGTTAACTGTTTATGTTCTTGCTGAATATTTCATGTTTTTGCACTTGGACAGGAAGCTGGGAGATACCCTGCATACAAGGAGATGGTGGCAGAATACGGCTGGCTCGACAAACGTATGTTGACTATTCCAAAATATGATTTTATTAGACAGAGATAGTGTTTAAGATGAGTTTCAAAAGAGATGATGACTTGAACAGTAGTGGGGAAAGAATTACCTGCATTAAACTAAATATTATAGAACAAAATATTGAAGATGTGACCCGGTGATTTGAAGTTTTAACTTCTCATTTCCGTTTGCAAATCCATCCACATGTTTTATTCTACTTGGAAATCTTATATAAGAAAGTGGAACAGTGGCCACATGTAGCCTGCTTATACTAAAACCCTGTCATTCAATTTCTTCATAGGACTCAAATTCCTTGTTTTTCAGTTTGATATGAGTATTTCTGAACACAGGGATTAATTCAGTGAACTCAAAAGCAGCTCAGTCGTCTGGAACAGAGCACGACCTGACATCTGGGTCAAGATGCAGAGTTATTTAGTTTGTATGAGTATGAGTTTCATTAAAAAAGGAAGAAGAAAGAAACAGAATAACTCCTGGTTCATGTTCTGTCTCTCAAAAGTTTAGAGGATTAACAGGACACGAGGGCAGACAGACTTTGATCCAAACAAAGCAGACTGTGGAAAATAAGGAAATTAAGTTTCCTGTGCAAATCTTATTCACTGTGTAACCTGGCAGCTTTGTGTCTGTGTTGTGCTCAAAATAAACAGTTGGAAAGTTTCATTTGTATTGCACTGACACAATAGTATTTAAAACACTCACTAATCCCCATAATTCATTCTAATTATGGATTGTTTTCCACAGTGGCCAATGGGGGCCCTGCTCCTTTCTCCCAGGGTTCAGACTCCAACTCCTCTGCCTCCTCGTTGTCCTCCAGCACCCCTCTAAGCTCCCTCAGTGGTCTCTCTCAGGTCTTTTTCCCTACTGTCTTTGGCTCCGACATGGTAGACGTCGCCATCTCCACAGAGGACCGCTCCAGACGTCAAAGCAGCGCAGAGCGAACTGCTGACACCGCCATACAGACAGACCCCTACCCTCCAAACTACCCGGACCACCCCTCGACTAATGGGTCGTACCACGACAGGCTGGTCGCCACAGAAACCAGCCGGACTGTAGGTGCCACAGTGCTGCTGAAGGACACAGTCATACGCGGGAAAGGGGAATGGCCGAGGGAGATGGGAGGAGCTGGAGAAGGAGGGCGGTCCCGTACGAGGACGCTGTCATCTGGGGACCAGGAAGTAATGAAACACTCTCCTAAAACGGAAGCGCTGATGGCCCTGAGCAGACCACGGAAGCCAATCAGACGTTCCCAGAGCCACATCACTGCATCAGGTGAGACCTGCAGGCTCACTGGGATTGCTTTATAGACTTAAAGGTCCAGTGTGTAGCATTTAGAGGGATTTATTAGCAGAAATAGAATATAATATTCAAAACTGTGTGTTCATTAGTGTATAATCACCAGAAAATAAAAATCGTGTTTTCGTTAGCCTAGAATGAGCCCTTCATATCTACATAGGGAGCGGGTCCTCTTCACAGAGTCCGCCATGTTGCACCACCATGTTTCTACAGTAGCCCAGAACAGACAAACGAAACACTGGCTCTAGCGAGAGCATTTTGCGTATTTACGTTACCGGAATGCCACCGTCCGACGCGCTTGGAAAGGGAGGGGTGAGCGGAGGGGAATTCAGTTGGTTGCAATCTGCAACCTCACCGCTAGATGCCACTAAATCCTACACACTGCTCCTTTAAATGTCATATTAATTTATAAAAAGTTGTTTTGTATTAGACGTAGGCTGATCAAGTCAGCTGGGCTGATATATCAGTGGTGGGCAACTTCAGGGTCTGAAAAGTGAAGCCAGTGCAGAATTGCCTTAAACTTGCATTTTTTCTAATAGCCAGCAGGGGGCGACTCCTCTGGTTGCAAAAAGAAGTCTGGTTGTATAGAAGTCTATGAGAAAATGAGCCTACTTCTCACTTGATTTATTACCTCAGTAAACATTGTAAACATGAGTTTATGGTCTCAATTGCTAGTTTCAAGTCTTCTTCAATACAGCATGATGTTAATTTAGTAAATTATGATCCCATTTAGAGTCAAATAGACCATAAAGCAGGGTATGTTTTAGGGCGTGGCTATCTTGTGATTGACAGGTTGTTAACCGGCGTTGTCCGGTCTGGGAGTTGTCTGTGTTTTCGTCTTAAAACTTTAACCCTTTCACAGTGTTTTCAGTTCATGAAAGTTAATTATAACCTTTTTGGTCACCTAAAAATGTCTTATTCAGCATTTAGTTGTACTTAGGTCCACCCTCCCATGTCACTTCTGGTTGCAAAAAAAACAAGAGGGTGACTGCCAAAAACGGAAGTCCACAAACCAATGGGTGATGTCATGGTGACTACGTCCACTTCTTATGTACAGTCCATGTATATCAGTCGATATAAGCTTATTGCAGTTGTGTTGTTTCATATGTTGGCAGAAAGAGAACAAGAATTTACAGCACAAAACTGTGCAAACGTGTTAATAAGTTCAGTATCATGCAGGTTGTACTCTCTATTGTGGTTGTTGATTGTAGTGGTAGTGTCATCCATCTCAGTTGAGAAATCAACCTTCCCAGAGTCACGGCATGGTGAGTATTGCTGCCACAATGAGCTTCAGTTCTTTGGCTGATTTTTGTGACAGTACCTGCACTCACTGTGTAATGAGATCCACTCTCAAATCCTCCAGGGATCTTTCTGCAGGCCATCAGTCAGTCTAATGATCCCTCATCTTTCTGTCACTCCAGGAAGTAAACAAGAACATCCAGACACCACATGGCTGATTTAAGATCCAGACCCAATTTGTCCAAGAGCACAAAGTTCAACGCACACTCATGATTAATCGGCGCCCTTTACTATCACTAGTTGTACCTCTGTGAGAAATGAATAAGAACAAGCACATGGAGAAATATCTCATCCGAGCCTTGGCTCAGCTGTTGAGTTATTGAGCCTTTCCCTTTCAATTTATCCAGCTCATTCATACCTCCAGGACCTGGCGGGGGCTCGGGGTGAAGCTCAGGGCTGATTCGACATTTGTTATGTAAGCTGGAGCACTTCGCTGTAGTGCCTTCACTAGATAGGGGTGTGTTCAGGTTAGCGGAGCTGCAATTCATCAGAATTACTGTGTTACTTTCCACAGTGGCAGATTTACTGCAGTGAACGGAGGAGCCGACTGGAAGAGAAATGATCAGTCTGTACTCATAGAGGAGAGTGTGTATCACCCACTGTTATTGGCTAACAGTTAAGCACGAAGCAGCACAAAGCCTAATGAATTATGTTTTCAACACAATACACAAAGATGTCCTATTCTTGCTATGGCTCAACACTATTTATGGAGGATTTTCATATGAATTAGTTAAGTTTAGTTAAATTACTTGTTTGCATTCATTTACATTATTTAGCAGGTGTTAAAATCAGTCATGTTTCACAGCATTTGGTTGGGAAAATGCCTCTGTATTGACTACATAATGTTGATTTACAGGGATTTGAATGTTATTATGTCTTTTTTTCCACCTTCAGAGGACAGAGAAAAAAAGAAGAGGCAACAGAAGGAGAAGCGCTCGGGAGAGGGTAAAACCAGCCTGCAGCGATCTAAAACCTTTGTCAACCTGCTCTTTAAGAAAGACCGGAAAGAGAAGAGCCGCTCCAAGTCACCGTCTCACCATGCTGACAAAGGTGAGGGCACGGTCACAGGACTATTTTTTTTCTTTCCAGGCACATATCCTGCATCCCACACAGCAAAATACAGCCAAAGGTTTGTACTGAAATGACATTTTTGTTTCACTTCAGTTATTATATTTGAATTACTGAACAAATTGGAGATATGGGCAGTAATTCAGAGGTCTGGAACCAGGCAACATACATAGTGTCCTGTTTCAGACTTTATTTCTGGCATTTGGGGGGTTCCTGTCCATCACAGTAGCTTTTCGCTCATTTCTGGGAGTTCATATGTTTACATCCGTTTTGGTCATCAGTGGTAATACTGGATGGGAATCGACAAACATCGGACATAGATGTGAGGTGATTCAGCTGTGCAACAGCCTCACTAGAAAGGTTTTGGGACATTTTGCATGGACATCCCTGGGTTTTTGAGGTGAAGTTAGGGCTGCATTTTTACACTTTGCTAAAAACACAAGCAGCGTGTTGAGGCGTTGAGCGTCTATTCTGTACTGAGTGCTGCACGTTTGGTGTTTACTTCTGGTCGTTGAGAGTTGAAAAATGTTCAACTTTGGGAAAAACTCCACAATGACCAACCATCACATCCTACATATAGGCTATAAGTGCTGGACAACAACAGCACTGTGCCTTATTGCAATTCTGTGTTCTGCATTTAACAGTAAACAAGTATTTAATTTGTCATTTATACAGCAACAATATACGTAATAATACCCTAACAATAAAGCTTATATATACAGGATAAATAAAGTCATTTGCATAGCGGAAAAAAAAAAAAAGTTGCAATAATATTGCATATTGCACTGTTGGGCCAATCATTATCACCGCAGGGGAAATTCCTTCACCGCAACAGGCCTAGGTGAAATGGAGTGAGTGTATCTCATGCCATCTGCAGATGTTTTTGTTCCCATCTTGTTTATTTCCGTTTCCACTTTAATTGCTTAGATAAGGAGCGGGGTCGTCCCTTCCAACTCTTGACCTCTCCGAGGGAATCCCGTGCTGGGGTTAAAGACAGCAGCCCGCTGCCCCGACCAGAGACCCTGCAGCTCGTGGAGGACATGGCAAAGAGACTGCTCAGCCAGGATGAGGTGGCTGCTGTGATGAGACACTGTCGGCGGGTGAGTTCCCGATCTGAAATTACCATCTCTAACACCTCAGTGGCACTCTCCTCCTGTGTGTGTGTGTGTTTTTTCCTCCCACTGAATGAAAACCAGCTGGACTACTTGTAGGCTTAAGTGTGCAGTATTGTTCCCTGTGTTGCTGAGTGTCCTTCAGTGATAGAGGTGTCTGGCAGCAGCTCTGACAAAAGATGGATTTGGCCTGTCATTTATGATTAGGATCAAATATCAGCCAACATCTGATCCCTCTTGTCTCTGTTGGCACCTTCTCACACTTAGTGGCCAATTTCAGGGTATCAGCTCCTCGGCCGGCCCTTTGATATCAAGTCTACTTAGAGCGCAGTATGACTCACCTGATAATACAGTAATTAAACACCAAAGACTGAACAGAGCAGAGTGCAGTGGCGTTCATGGAAAAATTAATATTTAATGTACATGCAACATGTCAGAAGACAACCCAACTCCCACTCATGAAAATGTACAGTTGGGTCACTCCTATTATGCAGCCACATTTTTGGCCTCATAACATGTGGCATGTTTAACTGTCACATGTTATGAGGCCACCCACACATTGGCCAATCTCAGGCAGTCAAAAAATAACCCTTACAGACCTTTTATAACTTCATCACATATGTTTTTACATAAATTTTGATCCGACCAATTTTCTTCATAATTTAGCGTAACTTCCCTTAAAAAACAATGATGTAACTACCTGAAAATGGTCTCAATGAGAAACTATATCATCAAAGAGAGTATAGCATGGCCTAGAAATTAAAGAATATTTTGAATATTTGATAATTTTATGGCTTATAGTTCTTGTAAAAGTTGATTACTTTGCACTGGGGACATGGTAAAATCGAGCACATGTACCTTAATCTATAATTTAAGCCCTTAGTTATAAATATTTGACACATGTTAAACAAAATATGAGGCAGTAATTCATGGGGACAAAAATGTCGCTGCATAACAGGAATGTCGCAGTTATGATTTTAACACCTTTAGTTAAATGCCTACTCCAGCCATTTAGTACTGCACTTCCATAAAGTTGGGGGACTCCTAAGAGACATATTTTAATAAGATTGGCAAAAATTGATGCAGAAGAGTCGGATATATCCTGACCTTTAGTCTCAAGTACAGTGGATCTATTTCCCATAATGCACCTGGATAGTGTCTCTCATTCGACACTCCCTTCCTCCTAAATACTCTCCTTTCAAACCCCACACCTTCAGTTTGCAACGCAGACTTTATGTTAAAAGACTCAAGCACAAGCCAAAATAACTCTAATGACATCATCAGGGTTATTTTTTTTAAACTTTGGAAAACCCCCTCCACACAGTTTTCACAGTTGAGTAGTACTTCTTGTGACGAGTAAACTGAACTCCATGTGTAAAATTGGTGGAGTGCCCCTTTAAATAATCCCCTGATAAAGACCTGTCTATAATACACAACCACACTAGTTGGCTCTTCTTATTCTTCTCCTCTAATTCGTGTACCAATCTAACCTTTCCCTCAGTTTTTGTCCGACAATGTGATTGAGGATTTAGTGCGTCCCCTTTTGGCAATCTTGGACAGGCCAGAGAAACTGCTACTTGTCAGAGAAATAAGGTGAGATACACAGAGTATTATGTACAGTATAATACTGTTTCTATATGGTATGTGTTAATATGTATGTAACTGACTCGGATCATATCCTCTGCAGGATGCTGATACCTACTACTGAGGTGGCTCGGTTTGACAGCATGGTCATGCCCTTTGAGCTGGAGGCGTACGATATTCTCAAGAGTCGCTCTGGTAAGCACAGGAATGTTTTTTTATTCATTCAGCTCAATATAAATTCGTAATTTCCTGTTTGCATAACAGAAACAAAAGAAATTACACAAGGAATATATGAAAAATATGTGATATATCTTTAGTTGTATATTTGTTCTTAGCTCGTTCTCCAGCTCTGCGCTCCCCCCGCACTGGAACCCCTCGACGTCACCTCATCACCCCAATCCCAGGTACGCTCTCTCTTCCTTCCTCTCACCTCCTTTCACCTTTCTCTTTCTAGATCTCCCCTCCTTCTTACCCCCTCTCTGTCCGGTTGATGTCCTTTCTCTAATCCCAGAGCAACACGAGATACACGAGGGGCTTAAACCGCTAACCTTTTGTCTCCTTCCCCTCCCGCTCTTACTTTTCCTCCCTCGCCTCCCTTCTTTCATGCCTCATCTCATATCTGTAGTGTTAAACTGAAACACCTGCAGGCACGGGCCATATCCCGTCCCTGGCACTCCCATCCACACACACACGCATGCACACACGCACAAAGCCACCTCCTGACCTCATATAAAACACACTTATACACACACACTGCCATGCACAAACTATCTCAGGTTTCCTGTGCCTGCGCTGAAGCAGAGGCTTGTGTTACATCTCTGCGGCCAACAGAAAGGACTGAGACGGGCCTGGTTGGCCATTGTGACACTTCAACAATACAGAGATGCTATTATCCTTCTCCTCATTCAAGAGTCATTGAGACACAATCAATACAGTCTTACTTTAGACTGACTGCAGCCATCTCACTTTCTAAAATCACAGGCTAGGGGTCACAGGGTCAACATCAGTATTTCAGTTTGGTGCTCTGTCTCACTAAATTAAGTTGGATATTATTGTTTTGCAAAGAAATTATAAATATAAGATGACAGTGCCATTTCAAAGAGCTTTAAGTGAGTGCTTTTTTAGAGGACGCCCTTGAGATCCTTGCATGAACAAGCTTGTTCTGATGTTTTCGTGGCATCAGTATTCCAAGTATACGTAATCCTTATAGGTTACACTGTTGTTTACTTTTTATAATGATATGCCCAGTTGAGGAAATAAAACTCTATTCTGCTGTATGTAGAAAATTCCAATGCAATGACAATGCTAGAAGGTAGTTCAGTACAAATTGAGCTTGTTTTATCCAGTGGGCACCTTCTGGGTCTGAAAAGTGAAGCCAAAGCGGAAGTGCCTTAAACTTGCATTCTTCTTTCTCGCCAGCAGGGGGTGACTCCTCTGGTTGCAAAAAGAAGTCTGATTGTATAGAAGTCTGTGAGAAAATGAGCCTACTTCTCACTTGATTTATTACCTCAGTAAACATTGGAAACACGAGTTCAGCATGATGTTCATTTAGTTAATTATGATCCCAATTAGAGTCAAATAGACCGTAAAGCAGGGTATGTTTTAGGGCGTGGCCACCTTGTGATTGACAGGTTGCTACCACGGCGTTGTCCGGTCTGGGAGTTACCAGATTAAACCTTGTGAGTGCAATGCTAAATCAGTGGAGTAATCTTTTAACTCGGGCTGAAAGGCTTCACATCACTGTGTTTATGTGCTGAAGTTCTACAGAAGTTCTGAAAGAAACATCTACTTTTGCAGGATTAAAGCTGAATTTACAGTTTTTATGTTTGTCCAGACTACAGAGGTGGGTTCCAGCTCCAGCCAGTCCAGGACACACTTCAGGAGCGTCAGTTGATTGAGGAGTTGGAGAGATTACGTTTGTCCGGCCAACAGTCAGGCCATCTGCCTCCATCCCGTGCCTTCACCCCTCTGCTGGATGTACCTGTGGACAACTACATCTCCTCTACTGGGCGCTCGCGCTCCCTGAGCCCCTTACCCACCCACAGCTTCCTCCTCACCGAATCACCACACAGCACCCAACGTGGGCACCAACACCATCGCTCCCCTAACAGAAGAGAGAATGGGGCGTCGCGGTATGATGAGGTCTCCTTGTTGTCAGTGTCTGACCGGGGAGACGTGGCTTCTGAACGAGGGAGGTCAACTGTGAGGAACGGTCATGGGAGAGCGAGGAGGGAGGCGAGTCCCGAGAGCGTAGATGGCAGACAGGGCAGGCAGGAGGGCTACACAGAGGTCAGCGTACATGTTCCTTCCCAACGGCAAGGGAGAACCCCGCTGGCTGATGTGTTTGAGGCCCGGAGAGACAAGAGTCCGTCCACAGGCAGAGAGAGCAGTCAGCAGCTAAATGGGCATTCACAAAATGGTCACGGTGTGAAAAGAAGAGCAACTCTGCCGCCTGAGGAGTATGAAATCCACACTTTGACCATCTCTAAGGGCAAGCAGTCACTGGGTGAGTTAAATACAGAAACATGTGTATTTTTCACTTTAGTTTAAGTTTAATTGATTGATTTAAGTGTTACCGTTCTTAATCTTTGAACAAGTTTGTTCAATATACTGGCAAGTAGAATAAAAATGACTATTGTAAAACTGTCCATTTTATTGTTTTCATCCTCCCATATATCCATTACATCACCAGTAGAGGTCAGGGTACCACCTACTACTAAACTGAAAGGAAGAGTTAAATGCTTTAATGATAACTGAAAAAGACCCAATAGAGTATATACACACTATTAGACTACTTAGAATACAATACTGTCAAGCAAAACCTTGGTTTATTAATGTGTTATTTCCCTGTGTGTTTACAGGTATTAGTATCTCTGGAGGTATGGAGTCTAGAGTCCAGCCCATGATAAAGATTGAGAAAATCTTCCCAGGAGGAGCTGCATCTATGAATGAGGCTCTGAAGGTGAGTTAGTTATGACAGAGACAGGAAGAAACACCTCAATATATCACAAAAATGGGTGTCAATTGAATGACAAGGGCTAAAAAAGTATGAGTATGATTCTCAGCCTTGAGAAAAAGGTGGTAAACATAATTACATCTTTTCACCATAAGTATTGAAAGTGTACTTTTGTTCCCTCATAACACCCTGAGTTAAAGCACATTAACGTCCATCCTGGTTAGAGTGTATTGTAAGTACCTGTCAGACCTCTTTCCTGTGATTATGAGCTGTTGTTGCTATAAGTAAGCATGTCTTTGAAGTAGAGGTTGAAGGTGTGCAATGAGGAGTGGAGACGAGAAGAGTGGAGAGCCATCTCAAGTGGCCCATCGCCTCCATTATTGATGAGGTACACAGGTGCTGGTCTGCTAATGTATTGCTAATATATTGCCCGCACAGTAACATAACAGTCATTTGTGATCTTGGCCACTTAAACACACATGATACACACACTCATTCACTACAGTTAACCACAGCCTAATAGAGTCAACGATACGGCCGTCAAACATCACTTGCATTAAGATATTTGAAAAAAGTGTGTTTCCTAACAGCTAGCTATCAATACCCAGGTCTAATGCCTGATTAGAGTGTCAAACATAGGATCCAGTATCTGCTCAGCCTTTCAAATTCAAAGAATGTGCCTCTACCGTGCCTGTAGTCACGCACATGCCTGCACTCATCTTGGAACGAGAAGATCATAAAGAAAGAGAAAAGAGAAAGCAAATAAATCCGTAACAGAGCAAGGAATGGCAAAGATGGAAAATAAAGCAGGATATTAGGGTGTATAAAAACCAGAACCTGGCACAGATAAGCATTGGAACAAGAGTATACAGCCACGCTAGCAGGTCTGTGAGGCTTCACTAATACAAAATGGTACTTTGAGCTGAATGCTAACATCAGTACATCAAGTTATCAAAATTCATCCTGAGGGGAGCATGAATGTCTGTATGGAAATTCATGGCAAACCATCCAATAGTTGTCGAGAAACTTCACTAAAAAACACAAATGTCAACCTCATGGTGGCACTAGAGGTAAAGTCAGGGAGTCACCGTAAGAGTCATACTCTGGGAACCATCAATGACTGAACCAAATGTCATAGTATATGATAATGCATGTAATAGTTGAAATTAAATTTCAGTCTGGACCACAGTGGTGTCAGAGTGACGTACCAACATGCCGTCAGCATGGCTAAAAGCAGAGTAGTTGTTGCTTAGTAGCCTCAGACACAGATATATGGCTACTTGCCAGCACCCACACTGCTATCTGTTGTCTCTACCTCACACCTCACACCTCGGCACGTCAGCTCACGGGCTCGGTGATATCTCCTCTCCCTACTCTGTAGAGGGAAGTGAGATCAGGGCAGCTCAACATGCATCCTGTCTCCTCAGAGGTGGAAAGAGTGCTAGAATATTACACTAAAAGTATTGTTACTTTAAAGACATGTTTCTCAAGTAAAAGTACTGACCGTATAAAAATGTAATTAAGTAAAAGCAAAAAAATGGGTCAGTTAAAATGTTAAAATGTACTCTGAGTAAACTGCGTTTCAAAGGGAGGGGGGTCTGCAACAAGACCCCATATGTCCAAACAGACGGGCACTCTGCAGTCTGTGCATACTGATTATCAATTATAAATATTAACTGCCTTCCCCCCCTCACACTAACCAGAAAAGAGACAAAACTAGACAATTAAGACAATAAAACCAAAATGACTGACAATAAATAAAACAAGCTATGGAAACCACGGCGCCTGAAACCTCTTTTAAAACTGTAGAATAAAAACATCACCAAATGTGAACAATATAAACACAGGGGCTAAGCCATACAGTCCTATGGGCAGTTTTTACACGCAAAACACGTAGGCTACACGCAACTACGTTGCTAAGCAACGAAGAGGCGTTCTCATCAGCAGAGTTCAGCAGTGTGTTGTTGTCATAGATATATCGTTAATGGTTGTTGTACTCACCTGTCTGATGAACGGCACCAGTCCACTCTCCTCTCTGGTCCCAGTATAACCGGTCCACTCTGCCTCTCTGGTCCCAGTCCCAGTATAATCAGTCCACTCTGCCTCTCTTTCCCAGTATAACCAGTTCACTCGGCCTCTCTGGTCCCAGTCCCAGTATAACCAGTCCACTCGGCCTCTCTTTCCCAGTATAACCAGTCCACTCGGCCTCTCTGGTCCCAGTCCCAGTATAACCAGTCCACTCGGCCTCTCTAGTCCCAGTATAACCAGTCCACTCGGCCTCTCTGTCCCATTATAACCAGTCCACTCGGCCTCTATGGTCCCAGTATAACCGGTCCACTCTGCCTCTCTGGTCCCAGTCCCAGTATAATCAGTCCACTCTGCCTCTCTTTCCTAGTATAACCAGTCCACTCGGCCTCTATGGTCCCAGTATAACCAGTCCACTTGGCCTCTCTGGTCCCATTATAACCAGTCCGCTCGGCCTCTCTGGTCCCATTATAACCAGTCCGCTTGGCCTTTCTGGTCCAAGTATAACCAGTCCACTCGGCCTCTCTGGTCCCAGTATAACCAGTCCACTCGGCCTCTCTAGTCCCAGTATAACCAGTCCACTCGGCCTCTCTGTCCCATTATAACCAGTCCACTCGGCCTCTATGGTCCCAGTATAACTGGTCCACTCTGCCTCTCTGGTCCCAGTCCCAGTATAATCAGTCCACTCTGCCTCTCTTTCCTAGTATAACCAGTCCACTCGGCCTCTATGGTCCCAGTATAACCAGTCCGCTTGGCCTCTCTGGTACAAGTATAACCAGTCCACTAGGCCTCTCTGGTCCCAGTATAACCAGTCCACTCGGCCTCTATGGTCCCAGTATAACCAGTCCACTTGGCCTCTCTGGTCCCATTATAACCAGTCCACTAGGCCTCTCTGGTCCCAGTATAACCAGTCCACTCGGCCTCTCTGGTCCCATTATAACCAGTCCGCTTGGCCTTTCTGGTCCAAGTATAACCAGTCCACTCTGCCTCTCTTTCCTAGTATAACCAGTCCACTCGGCCTCTATGGTCCCAGTATAACCAGTCCACTTGGCCTCTCTGGTCCCATTATAACCAGTCCGCTTGGCCTCTCTGGTACAAGTATAACCAGTCCACTCGGCCTCTCTGGTCCCAGTATAACCAGTCCACTTGGCCTCTCTGGTCCCATTATAACCAGTCCGCTTGGCCTCTCTGGTCCCAGTATAACCAGTCCACTCGGCCTCTCTGGTCCCAGTATAACCAGTCCGCTCGGCCTCTCTGGTCCCATTATAACCAGTCCACTAGGCCTCTCTGGTCCCAGTATAACCAGTCCACTCGGCCTCTCTGGTCCCAGTATAACCAGTCCACTCGGCCTCTCTGGTCCCAGTATAACCAGTCCATTTGGCCTCTCACACCTCAGTGAAGGTAGAAGTTCCTCAGTGAACGCAGAAGTCACCTCTGGAGGATGTTAGCTTGTTAGCATTTAGTATGCTAGCCAGACCTAGCATGCTGCTACTGTTCAGGTTGCGAACAGGTTCAGGTTGGGTGTTAGCGTGTCAGCCAGGTGGTGCATTAAATCAGTCATTAATTAAGATATATGCAAAAAATGACCTATGCCGAGGCACAATAATGCCCGGCCTGTGAAGGTGAACTCGGACGTGAACTGAAACATTTCTAGGGTGCTATTTCCGGAGTGTCTCCTCTCTGTAGCTCCGCCCTCTTGCGGCCGCAGACACACCTGCAGCTTCTTCTCTGCTGCGGCTGCTGATTAATCTCTTTTCTTTTGTAGTTCATCAGGACTTTCTCATGTGACTTTTGTCTATACTCTGTAACGGATGAGAGTACAATACTTGACTTAACAAATTGTAGCATACTTAAGTAGAACTAAAATGACTGATTTTTAAAAATAGGCCAACTCAAAGAGTACAAGTAGCCTTCACAAAAAACAACTTTGTTGCAGTAACAAGAGTGAATTCATTACTTCCACCCCACATGATAACTTACAATCAGTGAAGACCGCTGTGCACACATATTTTCCTGTTCATTAGCCACCTGCTTTTATCAATGGAGATTTGGACATGAGTGAGCCATGTACCTGCATCTAACTGGCTGTGTAGGAGGGTGTAGTAGTAAATAGTGCAACATGTGACAGCTGACTGGACCTGCCTTTTCAATGTGCAGGCTTGTGTGTGGAAAGGGCTGGTTTACACACATTATACAAATTCAGTGTATGGATCTATGTTTACTTCTCTGTAGAGATTTCCCTTACAATAAATTACACACAGAGCCAATACGTCTCCTCTCCTCAGCTAAATAATCTAGTTGAATGTATTCGTAATGGCCTGGTAAACCACATTATGAACGATTCACTGATCCTTCCATGCAAGCTGTAGTCATTTTTACAGGCCGTGTTATTTTTGGACCGTGACGTCCATTGGCTAGAAAAGAGGAAACCTCATAAATGCGCTCCATAAATGGCCGTAAAGAGGATGGGGCAGATTAGGTTGCGATCTATTTAATTCAAATAAATTACTTTTCAAAAACGATGAAAAAAAGCACTTTTAATCTGCTCTTTGGTTAAATGGATCTAAATCGTTTGATGCTGTCCTCACGGAAGGCTATACGGTTATTGGTGAACACCATGAGCTGCAAGAAAACCTGTCTGAACAAAGGACACAGGTCTACCCTCCTCCTGTACAAATATGTTTGACCCATAATAGATCAAGTGCTGAATGAAGGGAAAACAAATGTCTTTGTGTCTAATCACTGGAAAGGAAAAGGGAAAGGGAAAAAAAGGAAAATACAACAATGGCCGTTGGCCTTGCGTGTTTCTGTGTTGCTAACCTTCACTGAGGTTGAGCACACGAGGCAGGTGCATCCTCGTCAAACCCTGATGACATCAGAGGAAGTTCCTCTCCTCAGGCCTCTAAAGTTTTGCCACTCTCTGCTCGCATCCTGCAGGAAACAGAGAGAAAACGGCCCAGCTGTGTGTGTGTGTGTGTAGTTGTCTCAGTGTATGCTCTTTTTTCAACAACCTTGTGCTGAAGGGGAAACTTTATATGTGCACTAGTGACGGCCTTCAGTGTGAATATATTAAACTAACAGGAGAGCCCCAATTCTCTCTGGCATAAATCAGGTTCCCGCTAAGGGACACGATCACTGCAGATTTATGGAAACTGTGCATAAGGGACAGATTGCTCCAGAGAAGGAGATACAGAGGGGGAGGAAACGTTTTGAACGTTAAATGTCTGTGTTTGCATTTGCAGGCAGGGTACGAGTTGTTGTCCGTGGACGGCGAGAGTCTGCAGGGGGTGACTCATCAGCACGCGGTGGATGTAATTCGCAGAGCGTTCAGCAACAAGGCCAAAGACCCGATGGTTTTTGTGGTCAAGGTCTCCAAGGTCCCTACCACCCCCACCAGCCCCAGGAGACCTGCGGACTGACCTCTGTGTGCCTCATAGTCGGACTGCAGTTCGGGCATTAAGGACACCAAAACCCTGCAACTCCTGTGGGAGCGAATAAACTACAGGATTCAGAGAGGATATGGGACGGGTAGATCTCCGGTCATAGTGGAGAGGAAGGGATGCACAGAAGCATTTGTCCTGTGAAAGGCAGAGTTATGACAGTAAATTTGTAAAAGAGAAAGGTGGACATGCTGAAGCAGCTTATTTATCCGGATTAAGATTGTTATAGGTCACTTTTGTTACGATGAAATGTAAGTGTTGAAGTACAACTGTTGCAACTTTTATAAAATTCTTAGTGTTTTTACTTAATGCCTACATTGCACATTAACTGGACAAAAAGTATGTGTTTTTTGATAAGATCATGGTTCAAGAATTCCTCCTTGGTTGAAGTTGTGCCACTGTTTGTCGCGTGGCAACCTTGCCGTGACCCCTGAGCGCTGCCTGATTGTGGAGCCAGTGGTCTGCACTTTTCAGATGGAGCATCTCAGTCCTGCAGGCCTGCCAGAGGGAGATTACCCCAGCCTGCGTTATGAGATTCAGAGATTTATACCCAGATTAAACCCCTGTATTATGTCAAAACTGATAGTTTGGGTTTAGTGGATGTCTGGGGGGATTATTACAAATTGCTGCTCAGTATTTTTGTGCTGTATTTTTCTGGCAGAAGTGCTTGTGCTCTGGAGCAATCCGCCACATTAGGGGCTTAATTACACCACGCTGTGGACTGAGCTTATGCAGACATGTGGAGGAGTTGGAAAAACATGTCAATGAGAAATGCAGGACATGAAGGCCAGTGGCACAGTTTGAATCAAAAGTAGGGTAGAGGAGATACGGGCAGCAAGGTAATACAGTGTACATAGTGCCTTACTTCTGCAGATGGCCAGCGGGGAAAAACATTGATAAATGTTACACAAGAGAGAAGCTGGAAGAGCTCAAGGAGAAATGTTTCAATTCAGACATGCAATTCAATTTAAAGATGAAATTGAGCGTGTCTTTGAGTTATTACAAAGTGCTTCGGGTATTTGACTTTACTGCAATAAACGCTCATTCAGTATATTTTGTTTACACTTGATGTGTTTCAGGTAAAAAAGCAGTTACATCAACTTTAAGGTGTGACAACTTGTTCTTTAATTAAAAACACAGTCATTTGTACAAGAAATGTACACATAAAAATATACATGAACAACTACGTACTTTATGAATTACTGAAGACACAACGTAAGTAAACATAAAAAAATGCACACAAAAGGATGAGAAAAATGCCACAAAAAAAAGAAAAATGTGTTACGTTGCTTTGGTCTAGTCACAGTGGCTACATTTGAAATAGATATTTTGTCTAAATAAAAGACAATGTCACTCTGTTATTATACTATTTAGTGTTTTACATATTTACACAGAAAACGGTTATGCAACGATGAAGAGATGTGAGTGAAAAGACGGAAGTCCGGGATGCACACGGTACTTTTCAGTTTGGTTTGCATCACCTGTGTTTGTTGTTGATCTGTACCTGTGCTGCATCTGTGGTGAAGTGAGTAACAGTCTAGGTCTGGGTAGCAAATTAAATATGGTTGGACAAACCCAACTTGTTCCATTCAAAGTCACTTCCCATGGCTTTATGTTAATATGCAGAATTTGAATAATCTACAAAATCTCTCAAACCACAGTGAATGTGGTAAGGTCATGCAAAATATAGACTGATCAAACACTGATCAAATTTTCTGAAAGGGGTTCGACTGAATTTCCAAGTACAGGAAACGTAACACTTTCTTGGTTTGCATCAGCTCCGACCTCAAGAAGTCACTCAAAAATGACCTTTTATAAACTAACGAAACGAGCACGAAACCCAACGATGAACAAACATGAACCGGTGCGATATTATGATACTGACGATCAAATGAAAGATCAATCAAAATGGAGAGATAACAGATCAAAACGGCGTCTGAAAGAAAGACTCCAAACTGTGTTTATCAGCTGCAAAGTTTGGTCATCAGAGTATGTTTGTGTCACACGGGTTATGTAATGTAAACATATTTTCATGCATTACAGTATTAGGTGCACTCTTTCTATGCTGCCGCCTCCATTTACAACTGATCCGTCATTTGAAATATTGGTATGTGATATAGAAGTCTTTATACTTTGTATATTAAACCCACACTTATATCGGTACTACAACAAAATATCTTCAGGTGCTATATATAAAAAAATATACAACATCTCCTCCATTATATAGATTTCCATTTAACTATTATTCCTTGATATAGACTCTTTGTAAAATAAAAGTTCTCAGCCCGCTACTTTTGTTTCCGTAGAGACCCGCCATGCTCAGTGTTATACACAGCCCTGCATAATACTGCGAGAAAACAGCTTAACATGCTCCCCAGCCGACCCGCATCGAGGACATTCAGCGCTGGAGCTATTGCATCTGCAAATTCTCATCTCACCGCTATCTGAACCTCTGAAATCTGATACAACAAAGACATGCAGGCATGCCAGTCTTGCTACCTGTATAGCAGTCAGTGAAGATTATAGTCTCGGGGAGACTAGGAAGACTTTAAAAAGTGGTATTTGGCTTTGGGCTGCCAAGAGCTAAATAAAGAGCACTAATGGGAATGAAGGAGAATAAACGGAAACTCTGAATAAGCATGCCTTAAATCCCTCAGCGATGTGACGACCAAACTAGAAGAATATGCTCCATTTTTAGTTTCCTGATACCGACTGTTATAAAAATAGCTGAGTAAGAAGCAGAGAAAGAGATGGAAAGAGAGAGAGCAGACATAGAGACAAAGGCAGAAAGAGAGAGAGGAGAATCAGCACCATCCTGGTGATGTCTCCCATGCTACAGTCTGCTTCCTAGTGCTACATAATAGTAAAATGTAAATGTTTATGTCAGAGCTTGCTGCGTTGTCTGACTGAGTTGACACACTGGTCGAGTTGGTGGAAAACACGAGCAGCGTCCTTTGAACGCTTGGTTTTTGTGTCCTCTGTGGTTTGGGGTAAATGACAGATTGGGATGTCCACATGTGAACGTCAAAACTGGTTTGTTGAAGTTTGACGATTTGCATCACAAGAACGAACAAAAGAGCACAGGAAAGTTGTGCAAAAATGACACTGTTTCCCTTCATGAGCAGATTGTTTCATTGCCGGTGGTGACCATTTATACTGCATTTCTCTGGTGTGATAACAGTCATAATACATTCTTTTCTTTTCTTTTCAAATGCACTCTGCTGAGGAAATAGAGCACAAGAAGAACAAAAATATTCTCATCCTTTTATCATTTGTAAAAATGAACTGCTGATAATTATTTTTCATGTCAGCAGTTACTTGGAGGACTAGTAGTGCAGCTGTTGTTGTTGTTGTGTGGACGGTTGATGAGCTCATCATTAACAGCCAGCAGCGGTGATGTTGATGGGACTGCTGTCATGATACATGCATGCTGGTGGCAGGGTGTTTGTGTGCTACCGAGAAAGGGGTGACTGCTGTGCCTGTAGTAACATTTTTTTTTGCTTCAAGTCCCCGACGATTTCCAATACCCTGATTTGAACGTGGTCTGAGGAAGAAACACTTTCTTCACCGCTTTTGCTCCCACAGAAGGAAAGAAGTCTTTGTGCTGGCTTTGTAGTGGAGTAAAACCTGTTAAAAGCGCCCAAGGGGACACTTTATAAGGATTTATTGGAGTACTTAGCAGGAAGTAAGAATGCACCTTTGGGAGATCTCCCTTTTGACAGTGACGAGTGGCGAGTGCTCGCTCAGTGGTCCAGGTAAAGCCATGTTGAAGGTAGTGCAGTGTTTGGCCCGGAGTTTAATGTTTGGTTTGCATCCTCAGAGTCTTTTGTGAGTTGTGGTTCCATGTTTCTGTGCACATATTACTGTAAGTGTGTGTGTGTGTTTTTAGATCTCAGTGGCGGTAATTTCCTCAAAGTGGATGTCATTACTGCCACTGTGAACTTCATAGTCCTCCATGTCCCTGTTCTCCAGCTCAAGACTCAGCTCCCTCATCACTCGCTCGAGATCCCGGTTTCGACGGTACATCTGGATGTAGTTCTGCTGCAGCTGTTTCTGGTAGCGGATTACCTGGGTGGAGGGAAGTACGGTAAAGTAAGTAAATCAGTAGGGAGGATCAGAGGAAGCTTTAAAATGTGTTCGATAGCCCTATCCATCTGGACATGTATGACACTGAATTAAAAATGACAGATTAAAAGTCATTTTTCCTTCCTCCTTTTTACCTTTTCCTTCTCCTCCTGCCACACCCTCCTCTCAGTCTCAAACCGTGACAGTTGCTCCTCGCTAGTCCTCCTCTCGTATATAAGTTCAGCCTTCAGCCTGTCCACCTGAGAAAAAACGATAGAAGAAATGTTATAAACTGCACCGTTTCACTGGTGGAAGATGTATTTAGTCAACATATCCTCACATCCTCAACAGTTCATTTGATATCTTACGAAAAGTCCTAATTCTTCATGTGTTTACCTACGAGTGTCCGGCCACACGTGTCACATTCCGCTCGTTACATGCAAACAGTCATTTCAAAATAAACTTCCGTCTTCGCAGGAAACTACTTAGTTAGGTTTAGGAAAAGATCGTGGTTTGGGTTAAAATAACTGCGGAAGTGGCGTAACTTAATTACGGAAGTTACGTGACAAATAAATCAACTTTGACTTTTGATTTCACACAGGGCACGAATGTCAGTCTCCTGGGCGAAAATCCTATGAGTTTGTTGCTCTTTATACTTCCTGGTTTACGATTACGTGGATTACATACAAATTGATTGCGTAGAATATATACGAATTACAGTGCATTACTTTTCATAGGTATAGCTACGAATGGTGTATGAGAAAAGTAGTTCCTATACTTAAGTGAAAGTAATACAACAGTGTAAAAAACAGCATTGCAGGCAAATCTTATTTTAGCAAGTACAGAAGTATTACCAGCATGTGCTTTTGAGTTTCAAATTTGAAGGTACACATTATGCAGAAAAAATGTACATGTGATTGTTGTATTATTATATATTATATTGTTAACTTTTTAATACTGATGCATTAACATGTAAGCAGCATTTGGATGTCATTAATAGTCAAGGTGGAGCCATTTTTAACTACTTTTTATACTGTTTTGTAGTTTAATCTATAACAATGGATTATATCTTATGAAGCTTATCATATTTTTTAGTTCTTCATAAATATGGAATAAAAAGTAAGAAACGCAGTAGACATTTTCATTACTTATGCCTGGAAAAGTTGTAGTAGAGCTTTTGTACCTGTTGTCTGAGTCCCAACACTGCTTCTGCATTCTGCCTCTGAGCCTTGGCTTCATCACTCTCCCCTCCCCAGACCAGATGAGTCTCATCTGCGTCCCGGTACAAAGACGGACTGGGACCGCCCCTTCCTGACATGCCTCTACCCTGCTGGAGGGAGAGGCCCATGCTGTGCCCCTTCATGGTTAGATTTCCAGGTAGGGAGTGTACACTGTGATTGGACAGAGTGTCACGGAGGCGGACCGACTCCTCTTCCAGACGGCCCACCTTTTCCCGGAGCAGCTCGGCTTCGCTCTTGCGCCTCTGGAGCTCGTTCTCGCAGACTTCCAGCTCCAGAGATCGCGTCCGCACAGCCGCCGCGGCCTCGTGGGATCGAGCCTGGCTGGCTTGCAGCTCGGAGCGGGCTTCTCTCAGCTGGGCCTTCAGCATCACGATGTCTCCGGCCTTCTGGCTGAGCTCCGACTGGATCTCCTTCAACTGCTGCTTCAGGAGGGAGATCTCTCCTGACTTCTGACACACCTGAAGAGTCAAGAGCAAGTGAGTCAGAGAGAGGTGGAAGTGCTGAAAATACAGAACAAACAGTCTCTAATGGCAGATTACAAACTGATATTTTGGATTTGCTCTCTCCTTCAAGTTAAACCTCAGATTCTTTCAAGCTTATAAGCTTATAAGGTTAATTTAAGGTGTCTCCTCTGACACCTTTCTTTTGGGGGCATTTAATGCTTTAATTAGTGAGTCAAGGCAAAGATCCCCTGCCAGACTGAAAGAGGGATGTTGCAGTTCACACGGCACCTTTAATCACTTTAATCACTCTGACCCAACACCTCTCCAGTGTCTGACTCTCACTCACCTCCCACTTTGTCTCTTCCAGACGTGGCCCCAGCTGGGTCTGCTCCCTCTGGATGGTGGCACACCTCCTTTCCAGCGTCTCTCTGTCCTGCAGCAGAGAGGAGAAGTCCTCCTGCAGCTTCTTTTTCTCTTGCTGTAGTTGAAATACCTGACGACACACACAGATCCACATTTTACAACTGCCTGACATACTGAAACAGAAGACATGCACCCTCAAAGAAAGAATCTCCAGACTCACAACTAAAATACAAGACGAGCAAAGTAACATTTTGAAAATCTCTCTCAGTGTTAAAAGGGGTTTTAAGCACTTAGCGTACCTGTAACTGTAGCACCTGCTGCGCCCTCTGGGCCTTCTGAGAAGCCTGCTTCATCTTCGATGCACAGCTTTGTCTCAGTTCCTCCATCTCTCTTTCACAGCGACGCTGCTTCTCCTCATACACCTTTCAGAGCAGAAGACATTGGTGAGAGGTCAGAGGTCAGTGTTTCATCTGAGCTAACGTCATATTGTTATTCATTTGGTGTTTTAAAGGAAGGTTTGGTAGATTTTAGAATTTTTTTTTTGGTATATTAGTTGAAATTCTCTTTACATCCCGACAGCAATCAATAAATCATATGCTCTGAGGGAAAAAAAAGAAAAATCCAGTATCTGTGGCTGCAGGACTGTAATAAACCCGTCCAATGTTTTTATTCGGCCTGAATGTAATGATTGGACGGCCTACCTGTCTGCGTGCACTCTACCCGCGCACTCATTGTGCGTCACCGGAGTCTTCCACAATCTGCTAGCTTGACAGTTGTAAGTAATAACAATAGCCATGTTCAATAGTCATGTTCATTATGATATGTTTATATTCTTAATGATCATTTTGGGGGAGTGGCTTTGGATGGAGACTTGAAGCAACGGACTGTCAGTGTCGCCGAATTGGTGACTTTCTCTCTAGAGTTAGGGACTTTTGGAGCCAGTGCTGCTCGCTACTTTCATTGGAAAAGAGTTGGCAACACCGAGCTGTTTTTTTTTAGCTGGATCATTTTTAAAAATCTAGTGCACTCTTACTAGTTTCTCAAGATCGCCCACCCTGCTTTTAAAGGGAGGTTTGGTCCAGTGGTGAGGTGAGTGTCTTTATGTCTCACCTGGCAGATGGCAGCTTCATTCTCATCCAGATTTTCCCGGAGCTGCTGGAGCTCCAGGTCTCGTTCCCTCAGCTTCTCTTCCAGCTCCCTCACCACCGCCTCGTAGCCCTCCACGGGTGGCGGCGAGTGGCCACAGGACCCGCTGTCCGACAGGGGCTGCCCGCGCCCACTTAGCGACCCCGAGCCTGTGCTCTTGCTGGACGAAGAACGCCCACTGTCTGAGTTAGTATGGCCATGGCTCCCACTTCCACCTGAAGTGTTTCGGCCCAGGCCTTGCACGGGCTCCAGCTGGCCCCCGGAGCCAGACCCGGAGCTGGAGCCTTCACTGGGGGCCAGACTGTAGCCTGTGCTGCTGTGAGTAGGGAGGCTGGAGAGGGAATTCCTCCCTGAATCTGACATGGAGCAGGACTGGCTGTTCCGAGCATTGCGACCTCCGCTGTAGGAGTTGCGCTTCCCTTCAGTGCTGGAGCTGCTGCTCCCTCCAATGACGTTGGGGCCGCTGGCGATGTTGGATCCTCCGAGGGGCAGCAGGAGGTTAAGGCTGGCCTGGCTCTCTGACAGACTGCCGCCACCTGGCCGCGGTGACAAGTACTGCACGGAGTGGCGATTCTTGGGAACGACAGGTTTGAACGCTGTAGGACGGATCAGCACTTTCTCCATGTTCTAAAAGTACATAATTATATAAAAAAAACAGCATTAGTGATTGATAAAAGCTAAGCTGTGCTAATTAGCAACGGCTGAATAAAACTCATTAGAGAGGGGTGAGTGATATGCTGGCAGGTCATCCCTCCAGGCTCTGATTAGTTTAATTTGGTTTAATTGATATTCATGGGCTTCGTTAAGCAATTTCCTTAATGACTTTCATATCATCTAAGATATAGAGAGACAGGAAAGAGAGCGAGAGGACAGAGAAAATCTGATTAAAGGGCAGAGAAACAAGGAGGAGGGAGAAGAGTGGAGGAAGAGGCGAGACAAAGACAGAGGGGGTGAAAGCTCCTCACATGTTCCGTAAGCGTTTTTCTTAATGATCTTCCTCAGGGTTCACTAAATACGTCAGTGAATGTAAGCAAGCTCTGACATCGATCATGATGTGTCTGCAAGGTGAGGAGCTGTCAATTGATCCATCTGAGCCCGCCAGGCCAGTGATTAAGCTTCCCTCCGGATCGATGGAAGTAAATAGCCAATTAGACAGCTGACGTAATCCGCTGTAAAACATGTCAGCACATGCTGCAGAAATGCTCACACTGGTGTGTGTGTTTCAGGGAGAGCGGAGAAAAAAAAGAGTCCTCGCTATGATATTTAATGTCACAACAGGTAATCTTGAGCTGTAATTAAAGAAGACACTTTCCTTTAAATATCTTCAGGTCAGAGGTCATGGTCATCTACACAGCAGCAGTTACGGAGCTGGTAGGGATTCAGTGTACGATGAAAGCCGTTTAAACCCTTCCTGTGAGGTAGTGTTTCTACTTTCTATTTCACTTTATTGCCCCAAATGTATGTTGCCTACAAAATATTAAAGGGATAGTTTGTGTATTTTGAAGTGGGGTTGTATGAGGTACTTATCAATAGTCAGTGTATATTAAATGACGGTCGGTTGAATATTTTCACCGGTGTACCTTGCCGTCAGACAGCTATACAGTCTATGTTTCCGACAGGGAACTGATGCTGTTATCTATGCTCTCGCCAACATATACAGTACTTGACATACCTGCAATAAGCTAAATATATTTATTGCTCTAGCCTTACAGTCTACTCCTCTTACCTTCTCTAACTGTCCGGACACCGGGATGAGTTTGGGAGGAGGCCCTCCAATGTTGCCGTTCCGAGTCCTGTTGTCCCTTTGGTCCTCCGAGTCACTGCAGGGGCTTGCAGCCACCAGCACCACGTTGTCGTTCCAGTCTCCAACCACCACCTCGTCGCTCACATACCCAGAGCTCCCATTAGTGCTACCACCTATTGCTCCAGCAACCGTTACACCGCCTGTCCCGGCAGAGTTACCGGGCCGGGGCTGCTTCTTGGTGGGCAGCGGTGGAGGCAGAACCTGGGCATGGGGAAGCGTTTGGTTGCTGATGACCAGCAGCTGCTCCAGGGAGCTCCCGCTGCGGAGGGTGTTATCCTGGAGTCGGAAGCAGCTGGTAGCCGGCGTGGAGCGGCGGGACTTGGTGGTGAATTCGCTGGCGGCCCGGCAGTGTCTCTCCTGATACGTTCGGCCTGATATGAGGCTGCTGACAGAACCCATGGCTGTCCCGGGGCTGCAAGGCCCGCAGGGGCCGGGGCAGGAGCCTGAGGGGGAGTGGGATGATAGTGGCCGGCACTGCTGGACGTCAAGACCTAGATTTGGGTGGTCAGTCACGGTCAAAGGTAGGGCCTGAACCAGAGCCATGGCACCCTGACGGCGTCAGACACACCAAACACTCTGATGAGAGAGAAAATAAGGAGAAAAAAATGTATTCATAATATATACAACAGATGTGATTATTACACATGCTCTGTGGGAGAGTTGTACCCAAGCATACAAGGTTTTTCATTCAATGTTTCCAAGACATAATACTTTCTTCTAACTGCCAAAGACGTCACAACCAAGTGTATGCCTTTTCTGAGTCATTTATTAAGCAAACATTTGACGTAGACTCACAACATACACAAACAGGGCTGGCACTAGGTCCCAGCAAAGACTTTTGTACAGAGCTGAAACCAGTGAAACTCAGGTACAGCAGTGTGGATTGTGGTCGCACAGCCACACATAAAGATAAAGAGATGATACGATGAAAACTGACACCTAATATCAAAATATCTTCAAAAGAAATTCACCAATGACTCAGAGCTTTCTCATTGATTTCTCTAAGTAGGCAGTAAAGAAAATGTGCAAGCAGTTTAATTAAAAGTGTTTGTATTCTGAGCTATTACTGACCAGCAGCTGGTTTGACTCAGTAAAGATTAGAAAATTGAGTTTACTATTGAGTTGTATTTTCCATATATATTTCCAGAGATAGACACAGCTATTCAGGACAGTGAGGAAAAAAAACAATGGATAGTTTAACTCATCAAACACAGGTGCAACTGCATTGCTGTCATTAATGATTCCATCTATGTGTTCCGGTTTCAGGACCCTATTG
The DNA here is from genome assembly GCF_043250625.1 of Sebastes fasciatus. NCBI lineage: Eukaryota > Metazoa > Chordata > Actinopteri > Perciformes > Sebastidae > Sebastes > Sebastes fasciatus. The sequence goes on from NC_133803.1 coordinate 9,491,285, forward strand.
TCACACTTGAATGGAACAGGCCCTCGCTAACATTATCAGTGACACATGCGTTTGTGATATAGTAGATAATAGGTCTTTTTCATGGAAGACATTTTGACTTGTCACAGTAAGAAAAGCACAGGTGTAAATAATTAAATTAATGATGGCTGCATATCATTTAACCAAACAACTTATGTTGCTAAGAAGTGAAAGTCAATTGTTCGTTCCATTGCAACATCAGCGCTCAGCAGCAGAGCAAAGTGCCGTACAAAAGTAAAACAAATTTTTTCTACTCTGTATAATCTTAATGTCTCTACTGAAATGGCCTGCGTTGAACAATACAAATATTATAAATATGCATACTATTATACAGTAACTATTTACTTACTTACTTATTTATTTATTAGACTTTTTTGCCCGGCCGCTTCCCAGAGGAGCATAAAGTGAACGATGGACATAAATGGAAGTTAGAAAAATCCAGCACACAGATTTTGAGAGCAATCTCAAACTTTTTCACGTCAAGGACCTCCAAAATCTAGATGTACAATATACCACAGACCATGGATGTATAAGAGGTTATGCCCTGCGTGTTAGTAAATAGCCTACAACTACATTAAATTCCGTTGATGTCATGCTACTAGCACTACTAGCTACTGGCCGATAGCTGGTTGTTTGGGAACAGAGACGTTAATACATCCACCACGGTACAGGCTTACAGCATACAGCCCACGGGTGTATTATAAGATAATAAAAGTGATGAATTACAGACAATATATCCATTATAATAGTCACATACAAGCAGCTAACCGGATATGTCAACGTGCAGAGCGGTGCAGTCCCATGGGTCTGATGCACGTTCATTATGCAGAGGAAAATAACTCTGGATTCAGCTATTAGTTAATTTTACAACTTTTAGGACATAACGATTTAAATGAGGGATATTAAAGTGTTCATACTGGGAAGTTGATACACCTAAAAAAAAAAAAAAATCCTCTGATTTACAGACGTCTCTTCATACATCCATGGCAATGGAGTCATTGGAATTGGCTCTGTTCTATCCAAGTGTCACAGTGAGCCGTGACGGTGTGACAGTGAGAAAGCACGCACAATACCTGGAAATCAGCCATTTATAACTTTACTACTTACACCTGCGTTTCCTACTGTGGAAGTACTATGCTTTAACTAAACAGGAAACATGATTACCACGGTTCTTGACAGTCGCTAATGTGATTTGTGCTTAGCATTTCATCCATGTGTTAAAAATATGTGAATGAGACTCATTATGTGGTAAATTAGCTTTGAATTGTAGGGCTAATTATCTTATCATTATCCTTAAATTGTTCAAATTAAAATGGTTAAATGCAAAATGATTAAATGCATAATGTTATCATAATATTCTTAACGTAATATTTGCAATATCAAAATGTGACACATTTACTTTACATAAAAACTTATTACAATTAAACACAATCTTCTTTGCAACAATGAAGCCGAATTATTTGTTGATTTTAGGCCTGTTGCCACTCGCAAACCTCATTAGCTACAGCCACTTAACAGCTGTTTATTTGAAACATGTCTCGTGGGGGAGCACGTCCCCAGACCCAGCGAAGGCTCATCCCTCATTAAATACACTCTATGTCTCTGGTGACGCCACTGATAACTGTCAATGTCATTAGCGAGGCAGGAAGAGGAAAAAATGGATGGATTTAGTCGAAACTGAGGATGACAGACAGAGGGAGAGAGAGAGAGAGAGAATGAGTCACGGTCATCGCCATCTGCAGCTGCTCTGTGATTTTCTTGAATGTCCCTGTCTGAACCTGGTGAGCAGTCATCCGTGTGTTACTTCTGAAGGAGTTTGAAAACTAGTCGCTTCACTGTTTCATGATCACAGTGCTCCTACGCCTATCAAAAACATCTTTGAAGAAAGGAATAATAGCCTCACTTGGTCACTGCACTATTTTTAGGATGAGAAACATGGATACATATTATTAACAACACAGAAAAGTGGCAGCAGATTAAGTCGTCCATTTGCAGATAGTATTATCAGTGTTAGTTTCCCGGGGGAGGAGGGGACGGAGAGGGGACACGTATCCTCGGTCTGTCGTGCCAAGCCCAAATCCGTCTGGCCAAGTGGAATAATCCATGCCAGCTATGTCTGCCAGGACTAACACAATCACACAGATTGACACTCATACACGCACACACACACACAGTGATGTGCATGTACATGTACATGAACATCCACACACACACACACACACACACACACACACACACACACACACACACACACACACACACACACACACACACACACACACACACACACACACACACATAGCGATGTGCATGTACATGAACATCCACACACACACACACACACACACACACACACACACAAAAAGCCTGGATACATCAACGGGGCGCACATCATTCATGCAAGTCCTGAATACAAAATAGTCTGATGATTGAAAGTTTTGGAAATAAGAAGTTATTGTTTTGTTTATTGAAGCACAATTTAACCAAACAACACAGCCCGGTTGCACAAAAAAGGCGTGTAAATGACACAATAATGCGCAAGGCAAAAGCGCGTAATAAGAAGGAGTTCTTGTTTTAGGCGTGTCATTTTCACACGTGTATTCTGTACTGACTGCAATGTAATGACATAGAATAAAAAGGGAGAAAGGCCGCTGATGGCGGGCGGGAGGGGAGGCGGATGGGTGCAACCAGGAGGCCGGTGTTTGAGACCAGTGTTTTGTTTTGTAAGTTACGTTAGTGACGGTTGTCACGTGTTTTCCGTAGTGATGTTATGTTGTTTCCTTACTTATTGTGCGTATGTATTAACACTTTTGTTCTTATAGTGTGTGGTGAGCAACGATTTGGCCAAAACACCACACCACGCACTAACAGATTCCACTTATGTACAACAAGAGACCTATTTAAAAAAAAACTGAAATCTTGTGAAATCTCTTGCGATCAAAACGTGACTTTTACTGTAAACAAACATGGTGGTTGACAACGATGTAAGTTTTTGCACTACTTTGTACTGGAAATTCACGAAGAAAAAAGAAAGAATATGGATGAAATCATGGAGACACGTTACATTAACACTTGCCACAAATCAACAAGTTGGTCCTCCATTTCTGAGGTCCGTCTTACTACAACTTTATACTTTACGTTTCGCATTAGCCGCAGCCGCCATGACGGCGGTTGTTGTCCTTCCTTCTTCAGTCAGTTTGGTTCTCAATAGGCTATCGTTCTTTCCCACGTGACTGCGTAATCTGCTGTCTTCACACAACAGGATATCCGATCGTATGATTTGAAATCAGTGCGGGCAAAATGAACTTCGAGCCAATTAGGGGATGTAAAAACACTCTTAACATACCTCAAACCACATAATATCTGGAAAGATAATCTTTAGAACCATCGAAAAAATTGGGGTTCTGCTGACCATTGTCGGGAGGGGGGAATCTGGCCCAAAATCAGCTTAAATCAGCTTAATTCTCGTGTATTGTGTGCCCCGCGTAAGTGGTTTTGTTGCCTAAACCTAAGTAAGTGTTCTTGTTGCCTCCTGCTGGTACTGCACCTTCATACACACGTGTAATATTCACGCCTCAGAGAGGCAAAACGTGACACTGACACGCACTCCGCTGGTGGACAGGCGGGTCTGTTACACGCTTTGGCATGATATCGGTTTGAACAATTAAATCAGATTGAGATTTATTGCCAGAATCCTCTGAAATATGTGTGTTGCAAACTCTTTCACATTCAAAAACAAACAAAAAGCATTTAAGTATAGCACAATATTGTGAAACAACAGCTTATATTCTGGGAGCCTCAGTATGCTCCAAACAAAGTGGCTGTCGGACCAAAAGGCATCTGATACACGGGAATTGAGGAAAAAAAAAACAGGTTTGGCCTAATTATTCATTAATCAGTCACTCAGCAGGGTGGTTCAATTCTTGCCAGTTGACGATACATTGCCTAAACTGTGAGCATGTCTGTGAGTGTGTGAAGGGAGTGAAAGAGAGGAGACAGACTTCATGAGTACGCATGAGTCAAGGAGATTAAGATATGTGTGGTATGTGATCTCTTCCCATGCCTAAACAATCACGCCTCACAACCTCCTTTCACCTTTTATCCAGCCGTGCCCACCTCTTCTTCACTCCCAGCCCTGACAAGGACCTCTCAGGCAGAGATAATAGAATTAACAACCCTCTGAGACCGTCAACCGTGACCCCCCTCAGCCCTAACCCTGTGACCCCCTGATGAGTGGAGGAGAGCTGGTCTGATTCTGCCCTCCCACCCCTGTGACCTCCATGGGTCTGTTTTTGTCCTGGCTACTCGGGCAACAAATCCCAAAAGCTAATTTCCCTGTCTGATGTTGCTCACTGGTTGTTTCTTGAAGTTATTGAAGCCCTCCTTACTTCTCCTCCCCTTCTTGGCTGCATTCCTCTGACAAAGTGAAAATACTTTTACCATCCCTCCATCTCCATCCGCCCTCACCGCTTCCTCCACCTTCCTCATTACACACATCCTCCTCTGCTGTCAGCAGCGCAAGACAGGCAGAGAAAAACCAGTCATCGTCACTAAAAATAGAAAACATCTCAAGTGCCTGAAATCATTGTGATAGTCTTTCATGAGGCGTTTCTGTCAGCGAGGCATTCGATTCGACGTTCAAAAATAAACTCCAATAGTGTCGCAGCCAGCTATTACGGGGTCAACCCAGGGCCACTTTACACCGCTTCCTGACACTCTAAAACTATCAAATGATGCTGAATGTCTTAAATGCATCCTCACTGCTTCTGACAGGAACTGGAAATACACCAAGTGATTGTGAGAGTTTACCCCCCCTCCCCCATGTCACCAACTGGCCCTGGATGAGTAAGAGCAGGACTGACAGAAGAAAGAGATTTCCAGGTAGCTCTCTAACAAGATCCAGAAGTGGGGTCTGTGACGGGGAAATAATCCCGTTATGATAAGTCTGTTCATACCGCCAGTGTTACCCAGGAGAGGAAGCCCATTATCCCACAGCAGCAGATCGCCCCTTACAATCACACGCAACCTCCGAGCGGTTCCGGAGTTAGAAAAGCGAGAATAAGGCAGAAGAAAGAGAAGTGGGTTTAGGGGGTGAGAACACAAAGGGCGAGATGGGGGCGATGGTCTGGGGTTTAAGGGAATTCAAATACCAGGTAGCCCAAAGAGAGGCTCCAGAGAGGCCAGAGCTCTTGGGAACACCGGGCATCTATAATCCTGTTTGGACATTATTTGGCCAGCACACAGACACTGAGGTCTGAGCACCTTAAGATCTCCCAACAGGAAAATCAAAGGTGAAGGCAGACATCATTTCCTATCTGAACCATGTCCTCTTCTGCCAAACACCGGACACATTACTTATATAAGTTTTCTTTTCTCTCTTTTATCATCTTCCTTCCACATGTCTGCCTCTTTCAGATATTGTAAAATGATAAGAGACACAAAAAAATGACAACTGAAATCTACACTCCAGTGTCAGCCGATGTGAGCCATCAATGTGAAAACAAACCAAGCTGAAGCGTCCTCAGTCCTGTAAAACCAGAGATTATGGGTGCATGTTGTCATGAGATCTACATTAGAGCAAAGGCAGCAGATTTGTTGCGTGGAAGCCTGTTAAAACATGGAAAACGTACATACTAGCAAAGCTACAATAAGTGCAATGTTTGCAGTGTTGGCTCATAAAATTGCAGAAGCTGGAACCAGCAAATGTTTGGCACTCTTATACCCCTTTTCCACCAAAATTACTGGAAAACCCGCGAAAAATAGGTGATAGACTCCTTTCAAATTGTCAGCAGACAAGTATGCCATTCTGTTTTTGTTTTTTCACGTTGCCTTTGACGTCATGGACGTACCGGACGGCACTGGAAGCAGGGTTAGTAAAGTTCAGTGTTAAGGGGGTTACTTCTTTTTTTTTAAATATCTATTACTCACTCAGTCTCTCTTTCAAACTCTCAAACTAGAGTTGGTGATTGCTGGAACAGTGGAGAGACTAACAAAGACGGTTTTGATGAGTTTTATTTTGTTTCTGTCAAGTTTGAATGCAGTGTGTTTTTACAATGATCAGCGAGGTAAAATTACTGTTTCTGTCAATAGAGTCTGGTGGCGTTGAGGAGAGCATATAAATTGTATGTTTCGTACATTAATAAATTGCAATAATTCCAATTCCAAATCCCTGTTTTTTTAATTTATTATATATTCATTTCAACGCGCGTCACATAGCATCGCGCCAGAAAAGGGGGCGCAAATTAGCGTGTCCACTTGGGTGTGCAGAGTCATTTGTCACGGGAATGAATGACGATTGTAACCTTTTCCACTGAAGACAAAAGCCAGATGTTTTGTTCAGTGGGAAAGGAGCTTTAACTTTATAACTTTAAATGATTACTCAATTAAAACCCTCAGTTTTCTGTAAATCTGTCTGAATTAAACTTGCATTCATTTATGTTTTGGCACAACATTGACATATTATCACATTGATATTAAGTTGGTATTGCAAGCATGTGAGCAAACATTTGCTTAATTACATATCCAGCAGAGAAGAAGCAACATTAGCTTTCATTTGGAGTCATGTGGAGGCTACCCAACACGCATATATGTCCAATATTCACTCTCCTTTTAACTCTGTTTTGGTCTCCACCTTTAGCTGCTAAATGCTCCACTGTGTTTACCATCTATTCACTAACTGTGTCTGCCTGCTGTTTGTTGCTGAGCAGGTTGTGTACAATTGTTTTTTTAGAGCTTTTTCAAAGAAAACAGTCTGCTGTGGGTGAAAACAGCCTGCTACAGTATGAGAGCGGTGAGTGTGGACCAAAGGATTAAAATTTATGCGCCTTACCACTAAAATAATGAGCTTAAAGATGCTAAAACGCTCAGTAGAGCTGAGGGGAACTGCAGAGCTGGGTGATAATTCTTTCACCTTGAGCCATTTGATCCACTGTTAATATAAAAATATTGATTAGTGCAGCTTTAACCATTAGTAGAGGTGGCATCCCCCTAACAAACTACAATGTTTTTTTAGGTCTTCCACATTCTTCCTCTACTTTCATCCTTCTTTCCTGTTCCTGACTATTTCCACCCATATCCCTTTCCTCTCTTCCTTACCTCCTGTGGTAGATTATTGCTCCACTGCTCTCCTGTCACTCTTTTCTTTCCCATCCCCCTCTCTCTCCTACGACTCCCTGCTCACTGGTCTATGCAGCTAGATTTTCATCGGCCCCTTCTTTAACAGCAGCACCACAGCGTGACTAACCGAAGGCAAAGCCAGTGTGAGGAGAGAGCAACAGGTGGAAAGTATAAAATTGTCAGATCAGAGCAGGCACTGTATGGACGAGGGCAAAAGTATCAGTATGCGAGCGATAATAAGAACCATTCATAATAAAAAATGCCTTTGTATAACGTTTCTGCTTCTTTAATGGGTGGTCACTGCCCGCCCGGTAGAGTTTCACAACATGATCACAAAAACAGTAGTCAGTTAGTGGTACCTAAACACTTACAATAAAGCAGGAGATTGAAAGCAGGGCTGTAGTCAAGTCCAAGACCAGGTCCAGTCGAGTCCGAGTCAAGACCAAGTCCTAAGGCAGTCCAGACCAAGTCAAGACCGAGCCCAGAGCAAATTGAGTCCTGTTCAAGACCATAATAGGCAATAGTGTCTTTCCATTGCTTATATGGTGATCAAGGAGTTAGGATGGATAGGGATAATCGATCTATAAACAATATTGATCCATCTTCTAACATCAGACTAATCGATGCATAGAATTTAGGTTTGAGGATCATTAAAGTCTAATTCATAAACCTTGAATTTGATCCGATATTTGCTACGTTTCTACCACGGGACTACGCCCAATATGCCCACAAGCAAGGACATTTTCATTTTCAATGTATTTATTGAGATTATTATTCATGCAAATAGGAATGGACGAGGAAGTAGGAGTGCTACAGTACCTCCTAAAACAACCATTAATTCATAAGGTTTCAACTTTGTGTTAAACTATAGTGTTTTCCCTTTTCTTCCTGGGAAACAGGCTATATATGTAATACACAAGTAGGCTATCTGTGTTGGGAAAGAGGATTATGTTTCATCTGTTTAATATTATATGTATTAGTCCATTATTCCTTGTGATGCAGACTCTGTCGTGCACGACAACATTGAGGAGAGAGAGACAAAGAGGACAAAAGTGTACACAAAAACTGTCTTTGATCATGACTCATGAATCCTACTGTTACTGTCCAATTCTCAGGTTTTTCAGTGAAGTGAAGAGAGTCCAAGACAAGTGCAAGACTTTAAAAAAAAAAGTGGACTCGAGACCGGACTCGAGTACTACAGCCCTGATTGAAAGAGTGTGGGGTCGAGGTGAGAGCTTGTTCAGACCAGCAGAAATATTCCACTCTGGTATACAGAGCCTGGGTGGCCTTGATTAATCCTGAGACCATTGTTCCCAGTGGATGGAGAGAGCGAGGAAGACAGACTGAGGTAGAGAGAAAATCAGGTGAGTCACAATAATCCTCTGCGGTTGCTAACAAAAGAAAATCCACAAGTACAGGCAAGGCAGCAACACACTGACACACACAATACCTCAGCAGGGCAATCACTCCACACCTAATCCACTCTCCCATTTATTTGTCACGCATCTACTCACTGAAAGTCCACAATAAAACTTCAAACAGGCAAGAGAATGGTACTGGAGTGAAGTCAGCCGACTCCACTGTAAAATGAGTTGAAGTCTTTTCATGTTTTGCCAGAAGACCTGAGGTTATAATATCCCTCCATTCCAACACAATGACTGTCTGTCTGAGCGGTCGCTCACTGTCACCTACCCCCACATGGCTTGGCTTTAAGGTCTCACAGTGTGTGTGTGTGTTTGAGATTGTTGAATGCGTGCAAACCCACTCAGTCCTCATTAACCCGTCGCCTCACTGCCAAGTCTCTTTTCACTCAACCCAGAGAGATATTGTCCTCTTTGGCAAAGTAACATGGTTGACGTTGTGGCTTAACAAAAGTTGTGAGTTCAGGTTTTCTGTGGTGATACAAACGAAGAAATAAGGTTTTCTAAAAAAGTGAGTCTGTGCAGGAGTAATTGGCAACAGGTCCTCCCACAGTCCGGTTTTTCCCCCCTTTTACAACCGAGTTGTTGCTGTTACAGACTTTAGTTTCTCCCTCTGTTTGGGAGCGTTGCGATGGCAGCGGAGGCCCACATTCTTCATGCACGGGGCGAGTTGAGATAGAGAGAGACAGGGAGAGCGGGAAAAGGAAGGAAAGAAGAAAGAGAAAGAGTGAATAGGTGAATGAGTGAGTCAGTTTGTGTGTGTGTGTGTGTGTGTGTGTGTGTGTGTGTGTGTGTGTGTGTGTGTGGGTGTGTGTGTGTGTGTGTGTGACAGTCCGACAGCAGACAATTTGGCTCTTTAGCATCTCAAAGCATCTGGCCTCAATTCGGACGTGAGAGGCTGCTGGAGAAGTGGGGTGAACGAAGCCTAGATTCTTTTTCTCTATATCACTCACACACATTTAACTGCAGAGAAACTCACAAAGTCCCTGTGGGGGTTGACAGAGAGAGCAGCCAGCGATCTATTGAAATGGGATGCAGTAGACGTCAATGACATGAAAGTAGCGACGCAGCCTCGTGAAAACACCATGGTCATTTGGGGACACAAACTGCCAATCAGACGCTTATTTAAGGGTCCTGTTTGAAATGAGTTGTCCTGTTAGTTTCTCCACAGAGAGCACTAGCTGACTCAAGAAAACTGAGGTTGCATGAATATTCAGTCAAGGTAAAATCTTTACCATATGTCAAAGCATATGCTCGTGCCCCTTCAAACTACGCCATGCTGTAGGTACTTAATTATGCATGGATTAAAAGTAAAGCTGTCATCTGAATGTCACTCTTTTGTTTTAACAATACTGGGGTATCATCTGACATTTTTTTTGATACTATAGTGCCAAGAACGTACCAGACTTTCAGTAAGGTATCACACTTTTTTCATATTTCTATACAAAGCACCTCTTTTCATTTAACAAAAGAAGCCAGAAACCTAGTTCAACATTTTGGGAAACACTCTTATTCACTTTCTTGCCGAGAGTTAGATGAGAAGATAGATACCGCTGTCATGTCTGTATGTCGGTTAGCTTAGCTTAGCATAAAGACTGTAAACAGGGGGAAACAGCTAGCCTGGCCCTGTCCAAAGGTTAAAAACTCCACCTACCAGCACCTCTAATGATAACTAATTAAAGGCCTTTACACACCAGGGGAGCGATGAATAAACGCCAAAAAATGCAAAATACTCGCCTGTGAATATTATATTATATTATATGTCTTTTATTGTGAAAGGTAAGAATGGAAAGAGTGGATCTGGTCTGCGATGCCTTTATCAAGGTTGAAAGGAGTAATTTGCGGTCTTGGTTCGGACTTCAAAACATCCGTGTTGTTGTTTCATAAATATAGGTGCAACTCAACCCGTTCCGCACAACGTGATTGGTTGACGCCTTTATTCCCAGTGCGAAAGCATAGAAAATACAACCCCTTTCCGAAAATATTTGTAATATTCGCGTTCTGTGTGAAAGAACTGACAAAAACAACAGTTTGAAAAAATAAATTGACGTGCAAATTAATCGCACAAAACAATGCAAGCCGGTGAGTAAAGGCCTTAACATGTAATATTTTGTTTGTGTAAAAATTTACAAGGAGTGGCAGCTGGTTGGCCGTGACAACTAAACAATTCCTTTAAAAAGTCAAGTAAAAATAGGAACTATCTAAACAAATAAAAAGTAAATAAGATTAAGAATCTGACCAGACATTTGATGTTAGCTTTCATTACTCTTTTGATACATTTTTCAGAGTTTCCGTCCCCAGCCCAACGCAGCACTATAGAGCTGAAGGTTCTGCAGTCAGCTGGCATATAGGAGGAGATTGAGGTAACAGTATGTGAAATAGGGGACATTCCTGGGCCGCTCCAAATGTTGGATTTTTCCAGTAGGTTTTCCAGTCGCTGACAGTTATCCAGCGGCGGTCAGTGGTCAGACCCGCAGACACTGGAAATACCAAGAATGCCGGTGGTAGAGACACAGGGATTAGTCTGGCCGGTGGACTACTGTTTGTCAGCATCAATGGCCAGTTCAGGCTTTACTTAATACAATAATTGGGGGCGGGTCTGATCTCTTATCAATGCAGGTCATTTTGTTTTTCAGCATGGTGTGTACTGGAGTATATTTTGGAAAATCCAGGTCCTCAGGCTGTTCTGACTTCTCACTGTCCCAAATGTGGAAAGAAGAGTAAAGTTTTCCCTCCTAAACTTCCCTTCCTTTCCTCCCCCTGCTGCTTTGGTTGTGTGAACAGTGGAAGGCCATTGTTTCAGTTTAACAGAGGGCAGAGAGCAGAGCGACGGGGCCTGTTATCTCACACTGAAAGCAACACTTTGACTGACAATTGTGAGCCATAATGTGAGGGAGGAGGGAAGTGACGGGAGCCTGGATTGTAAGAGAGCGATTTACTTACTACAAGGCTTCTGTGAGGAGAAGTAGGCCACAATATCTGCTCAGCAAAGGTGTCAGCTTTAGCGTGAAATCACAGAATATAACACACACAATGACACACACACACACACACACACACAGTGCTACTACCAAGCAAATGAGTTCCACAGCAGCTATTACATAAGCAGCGACGCCTCACGCTAACTGTGCCAGCCTCGATGTATAATTCACATCCACTCATCTGAGAAAATATCTGACACGGCAAAGAAGCACATGTGCAGACATATTCAGACACACTGTCCGTGCCACTGTAATGATGGAGGGGAGTAGGGGGGGGGACAGACTGGCATGGAAAACACTCATTCAGCAAACTGAATAGAAGCCAGGCCGACGTCTAATCTCTCGCTGTCTTCCTGTGTTTCTGTCTGTCTCTCTCTCAGTCTCCCTCTTTCAGTGCTCCACCATGCTTCTCAACTCGAGGCTTTGCATAAATACCTGGCATGACATTCAGCTCGACGGGATCACTGGAAAATAACGGAGCCGTGGATGGGAAGTCGAATCGAATCCAGTTTTGTATCCTTTAACCAATCTTTTTGGAAGGGGGAGCAGAAAAGGAGGGCAAAAACAAGGTCTTGCTACCTTTTATTTGGAGCTACTTTACTACCTTTTAAAGCTTCAGTAGGCAGAATATTTTTGGCATCATTGGGAAAAAATTCCATAATAATCTTTCAGCATATTGTAATTCAAGTGTTCTGAGAGAAAACTAGACTTCTGTACCTCCTCATGGCTCTGTTTTCAGGCTTTAAAAAAGTCTAGCCCGTGACGGGAGACTTTGGCCAATCACAGGTCATTTCAGAGAGAGAGCGTTCCTATTGGCTGTTCATTCAACGGAGGCAGCTGTCAATCACTCGCTAACTCTGATCAAACAGTCAAACTAGGCAGCGCTGATCAAATATGAATCAATATTCTGTTACTGTAATGCCTAGTTCTCTCCTCAAATGTTTTCAGAAACATCTTGTAGTGTACTGTTTAGCTGTAAAATGAGAAAGTTTGCTTTGGCTGGTGGGCGGTGCTTGGTATTTCCTCAACTGATCTCAACATGGCTGCTGGGTCACAAACTTTCTCATTTTACAGCTAAACAGTACACTACAAGATGTTTCTGAAAACATTTTAGGC